>NC_137678.1:14882434-14889934 GCF_963989245.1 Nansenia antarctica
AACGTGTGCTAACGTTTTTTGAGGGTTAAAAGAGTATCGCGATTCATTTTTCATTTCACCGATTTGAATCGTCTCATATTTGTATCGATAATTAACTATCCCTACTGACAGGAGATGGGTATGTAATTTCAAACATGCTAAAGTATACACCGCCTTACAGGATCGCTAATATGAGCAGAATCTGGCGCTGGGTCCATAAGCAAACTGACTGAACTCTGAATGCTGACCAGGTAACAACGTAAATTATGTCATTGTTTCATTTGGTGGGGGTATCCCTTTAAACCTGGTCCAGGTTCTCATGAATAATTGAATAATAAATCATTGACCATTTTAGCAGACACTTTTAATCCAAAGTGATTTACAATTAGAGATTCCAGGGACATTCTCCCTGGAGGAACTGAGGGCTAAGGGCCTTATGGGTAATGTGTGTCTGAGAATGAACACAAGACATCTCATGTCTCATGTGTGTCCCTGAGAAGGAGTGAGAGGTAGACAGAAAGACAAGAGAGGCCAGAGGGGAGAGAGAGAGAGAGAGAACAGCAGAGAGATGGGACTGAGGCCTGGGCTACACCAAGCTGGATTCCTCTGAATCTTCCTCTGAAAATGGTCTATTCATAGCTTTCAGTCACGTGGTTTCTTCCCTAGCAACCACCAACCTGACGGGCAAAAAGTATCATAGCAACATCGCTCAACATGGCGATTTACCGGCTGCCTACTATTTAGACCACCTCACCCATGAAGAACTATCAAGATACACGACGGTGATAGGAGTGGAGGATCGACTCCATTCAAAAACGTTTGGATTCCATGTCTTCTCCTCTATCCGGACACGTTGGAATTATTTTCCTAACCCCCGGAGAATCAAAGTTATTAACCCGCAAAAGGTGCGTCCTTGACCGGCTTTCTCCTTGAATAACACCGGTTATGGAGGTGGTACTAACACAAGACTATTATTGCTAAATTCACCATCAGTATACGGTCATTTTGAGCCCTTAACCACCTCGCTGACACCCCGAGAAGATATACTTTTAATACGAAACTCGATCAACCGGGCGTTCGGGAGTTCTACCGCTGCTGGACGGAACTCCCGCTGACAGAGGGTCGAGGGGATATTTCTACCCGGGAATTCGCTCCTTGCTGTGTCCACGGTGATAGGAGTGGAGGATCGACTCCATTCAAAAACTTTTCGATTCCCTGGCTTCTCCTCTTTCCGGACACGTTGGAATTATTTTCCTAACCCACGGGAAATCAAAGTTATTAACCCGCAAAAAGTGGGTTTTGCCTGCAAAAAGTGCCTTTTGCCCGTCAGGTGGGCGTTTCCACTATGCTGTGACGTCACATGAAAGCTATGAATTAAATGGTAAATGGTAAATGGACTTATTATTATTATTATTATTATTATTATTATTATTATTATTATTATTATTTATCCAAAGCGCTTTACAACGGCCTCTCATTCACCCGTTCACACACACATTCACACACCAATGGCGGCAAGCTACCACGCAAGGCGCCGGCCCGCTCACTGGGAGCAATTTGGGGTTCAGTGTCTTGCCCAAGGAAGGACACTTCGACATGTGGCACGACCTTTTGGCTCGAATCGCCGAACTTGCGATCATTAGACGGCGGCTCTACCTCCTGCGCCACAGCCGCCCCTATTGATAACGTTAGCGACCTCGCGGCTACACAACTCGGGCGATTTCAAGAACTGACTCTGCAAACTTTTGAAAACGCTGCGACAGCCTGCGAGGGAGTTTCCCGTAATTCGGATTCCTTGGATTCCTGCCGCCGTGTGGTCGGCGATACGGCAGCGCGCTGATGACGACGACGCAGACGCCCACGTTTAGCGGGACCCTTTTTCCGGGAAAACCGGATTAAAACACACAGAAGCTTCCTGGTTTCACATCAACACGCACGTGCCCTGTGTGACGTCGTCATGTAATAAGCCACACACTGGCACGCGCTGAATCATTTCCTGGGTCTACCAGCACACGCATGCCCAGTGTACTGGAATGATGAAAAGCAATAAGAGAGAAGAGAGAAGAGAGAAAGAGAAGAGAGAAGTGGTAGAGCTGTAAAGGGGTGAGAGACAAGAAGAAGGAGAGAGAGTGGGGGGGGGGGGTGAAAATGTTTTGTGAAAACGGTGTAAGGGACACAGAGAGCGAGAGGGTAAAAGAGGTCATAAAATCAACAGTGAGAGTGAACCTAGAGAGTGACAGTGGGTAAAAGAGTGAGAGAGAGAGAGAGAGAGAGAGAGAGGAGGATGACCACACACACACACACACACACACACACACACACACACACACACACACACATACATACACACACACACACACACACACACACACACACACACACACACACACACACCAAACTCAGGCATGCTCCTAACCATAAACACACAGTTTACCTGGGCTGCCTGGGGCAGTAGGTATGGTTACACCCCCATACACCATACCTGGAGGACATGATGGGAGGTAAAGCAAAGCATGGAGTTGTGGTGTGAATGTGAGGTGTGCCACCATGTGTGTGAGTGTGTGTGTGTGTGTGTGTGTGTGTGTGTGTGTGTGTGTGTGTGTGTGTGTGTGTGTGGGGGGGGGGGGGGGTTAGGGGGATGTGTATAAAATGATGTTTTAAGGGTTAGGGTTAGGGCTAGAGTGTGTGTGTGTTTATTTGTTTATTTAAAAGGATCCCCATTAGCTTATGCCGTAGCAGTTTGCTAATCTTCCTGGGGTCCACATATAATCAACAGACAAACACCTAATACATTAATACAACATATAATACATTAAAGGGACAATGCGTGACCCTCCGCGACATCCACACACTATCCCCCCGATACAGTAGTAAATACAACAAAATAAACTAAAATAAATAAAAATTTACAAAAAGGGCAAATATTATTAATCCATTAAAATATAAAGACCTATAAAGACATGATCCTAACGCAGTCATCTCTTCTATGAAAAAAGGAATCAACCAAAATAAACAAAGTGAAATAAAACAGCTACCTGTCATCAGCCACTGATGAGGTGCCTCTTCAGTCTCTTTTTGAATAACCTTTTACTTTTTTCTTGGCGGATATCAAGAGGTAATTCATTCCAGATTGTACTAGCTCTATAAAGCACTGTTCTTTTCAAAAAAAATGTTCTTGGGTGGGCTTTCATAATGTCACCATTGCCGGCCTTCCTGGTATTATGGCTATGAACAGTATTACAAAATACTATGTGATCTTGCAGGAACTCAGGTTTGTGTGTTCGCAGTGTATTGCTAAAAAATTTCACTGTGCCTGAGGCTAGCCTTTTCTCCACATTAAGCCACGATAGGCTAGACTGCATTTTATGAATGCTAGTTCTAGAAGAGCAACCCAGAACGAGCCTAGCAGCCCTGTTCTGAGCTACTTGTAATCTAGATAGTTCTGTTTTTGAGGCCGAGGCCCACACCACTGAGCAGTAATCCAGGTGAGTTAAAACTAGTGATCTACAGACTTGTTCCAGGATATGAGATGGTACATATGGTGCACATTGTCTTGTGATGTGAATGCCAACACCCATTTTCTGAATGATTCTATTTATATGCTCTGACCATGACAGGTGGTTATCAATGACCAAACCAAGTAACTTTACTTTCTTCACTTGTTCGATGGGTTCCTTGGCTATATATAGATTCAATTTAGGCATAGAAGCCAGTTTGTGCCTAGACCCAAAAACAATACTCTGAGTTTTGGATATATTCAAAACAAGCTTGTTCAATGTAATCCATTCATGCACCATTTCTAATTCTTTTGAAAGAACTTGATTGAGTTCGTTATACGTATTTGCTGCATAATAAATTGTCGAGTCATCGGCATACATCCCAATACAAGAACTTTTTATAGCATAAGGCAAATCATTAGTGAAAATAGAGAAGAGGAGTGGTCCAAGACAACTTCCTTGCGGCACACCACAAGCTAATTTGCTACTATTCGATGCCATTATAGTACACTCTCTGTGTTCTTGCAAAGAGATAGCTTTTAATTAGGGTAATGGCAGGAGGTGTGAACCTGTAACACGTGAGCTTTCTAATTAACAGCTCATGATCAATGACGTCAAAAGCAGCACTGAAGTCTAGCAACACTGCAGCCACTACCTTTGAGTTATCAATTTCTCCTAACCAGTCATCGGTCATCTGTGTGAGCGCAGTTGAGGTAGAATGGCCTTGCCTGTACGCATGTTGGTATTTGGTGGTTAGTCCATTTGACGTGAAATAGTCCTGAATCTGAACATAAATAATCCTTTCCATGACTTTGCTGAGTACAGGAAGAATACTTATAGGACGACTGTTGGGTCCACTGAAAGTTGTTCTACTATCCTTTGGCAGTGGTATAATTTTACCCTCTTTCCACAATCCAGGACACATTCCACTTAATAAACATCTATTTAATATATGACCTATAGGCCCAGAAATGTGATTAGCGGCTATCTTCAATATCTTACTGTCTAGGTTGTCAGTACCCGCCGAACCATAAGCAGGGAGGGACTCCAGCAACTTCCTAACCTCCCCAGTGTCAACACATTGAAATTCAAATGAACAGTTCTTACCCCTCATTATTTCGTTGCTTATTAGTTTACAAGTGTTGGAATTGGTGCAGCACATGTTCTGTCTCAATTTGTCAGTTTTACTTACAAAAAAAGTATTAAAGTAATTAGCAATATCTAGTGGTTTTGTTAGGAACATCCCATTGGCTTCAACAAATGAAGCACACCCATTTTTCCTTCTTCCCATGATTTCATTCAGAGTGTTCCAAAGTTGTTTACCATCATGTCTAACATCACTTATTCTTTGCTTATAATATTCCTTCTTTTTGGTTTTGTTCAATTTAGTTACCAGATTTCTCAATCTACAATAATTTAGTCTGTCATCTAGTAAACAAGATTTTACTGACACCCTTTTAGCTTCATCCCTTTGTTTCATGAAACATTTCATACCCTCATCAATCCAATTGGCAGTTCTGGATTTCACTGTGAACTTTTTCATGGGGGCATGTCTATTAACTAGTTCCATAAAAACATTCATGAAAACATTTAAAGAAATCTCTGGGTCATCAGCAGTGTACACATCATTCCAATCTAAATTTCCAACATCATGTATGAAATTGTCTTCAATAAAACTTTTGTATGTCCTTTTGAATACAATTTTAGGGCTTGCTTTTGGAATCTTTGATTTTCTTGCAGTAGCAACCATATTATGATCACTGAATCCTACTGGCAAAGAAACTGGCTTTGAACAGTGCTCAGAGACATTGGTGTAAATATGATCAATGCATGTTGAAGAAGTATATCCTGCATAATTGGTAAAGATTCTTGTTGGCATAGAGACTATTTGTGACAAATTACAAGCACTAATTAGTGATGACAACTTATTCTTCAAGGAGCAGTTACTAGCTAGCCAGTCAACATTCATGTCTCCAAGCAAGTAAATTTCACTCTTTGTATCAGCAACTCTGTCAATCATATCACATACATCATTCAAATACTGAGAGTGTGCTCCAGGGGGCCGGAAGATGACTTTGTATGTAAATAGCCACTCCCCCTCCATATTTGTCTCTGTCCCTCCTGAACAGAGAGTAACCCTCTAATGATACTGCCGAGTCTTGAATGGAAGAGTCAAGGTGAGTCTCAGACAATGCCAGTATGTGAATGGTATTACCTTGCACTAGGCAGTTCAATTCATGAGTCTTGTTCTTGATACTACATATATTCACATGTGCAATCACCAAGCCTTTGTTTGGAAGATTTAAAGAGTTCAAGTCCATGATATTAAGCAGCAACCTAAAATGAATCTAACATCATCGCAGGCCCAGTAGGTGTGTGTGTGTGTGTGTGTGTGTGTGTGTGTCAGGGTTTCCGTTAACCGGCAATTACCGGTCTTTGTCCGGTAAAATTTGTTGAAGTCCGACAAATTGAAAACTCGTCGGACATAAATGTCCGGTGAAAATAATTCCCTCTAAGCACAATTTGAATACAATTCGCTAAAGTTCACATTCTGATTCCTTCTATTTTAAAAAATCCCCGTATTCTCCAGTGTGCCTGTAACCGAATTAAAACTGCGGACCGAAGTCGCCTTGGGGAGGGCAAGGTCACACATCTGCCATGTCTCCGCCGCCGACTGTCACTTCCACTATTTTTTCACACGCTGTCACACGTCACACGCTGCCGGTATCCAATCGTAAATCATCCAATCCCCGTTCTCTACAGACGACGCGAAATGATAAGGTGTCTCTCACCGAGTGCTGAGAGCGGGATGATTCAAACAAACCAGGAAGTGGATTATTCCGTCCGTTCGTGTTTGTGCCGCAGGTCGCGTCTGCTGTCTGCGTCTCGGTAAATGTTTTAGCCTACTCGGACCGCGAAGAGCTGGATGAAACGTAATGATTCCTTTGGATACAATGCCCCGTAAGGATACAGTTGGATACAAGGCCGTTGGGAATGTCATACGCTTGCACCGGAGCTGGGGAGAGAGCAGGAGCTGCTAATCTAAAGCAGCGCGGGTAACCCGACACCACTAAGCCTATCGGAGTTTGTGAACTGGACACTCCCAAGTTAACGCTGGTTGCATATTTGAGTTGATTTTTTGAGAGTTCTTTGTTTATTCGTGACAATACAGTGCACCTGAATTGCAACACATGTCCTTTGTGTACTAATTTTCGTCTGTTGTGCAAAATGCTATAATATTACAATAACCTATTCACATGTGTATAACAAAAAAGGGTTCATGTTTTGATGCATGTAGCGCTTGTAAAGGTTTAACTTGACTAAAGACTGACTAAAACAACCCCACACTAACTAAAATTGTCAGGCCTCGCCCTGACTGGCACCCCGGACAACCAAGTCAACGAGGAAAACCGTTACAACACGGCTAATGCGCATTGCAAGTTGCGGAGATATATGGTTATAGAAATGACGTTGTTTTATTGATTAAAAAAGGGTAAAACTGGAAAGAGAAAATAGAAAACTCACATTAATCCCAAACAATTTAACAAACTTCAGTTAACGTAATGTGGAGTCCGTTCATTGATCGATGCGCCCGTTCAGCGCTGGACATAATGGCATAGCGCGCATGCGAATCATGTTATATTATTATATATTATATAGCTCGCATCTAATCGTATCGGATGAGAAATAGACATTAAATGGCATATATAGGCCGCTACACAACAGTAATCACCGCGACAAACAGCTATATTAGATTTGGAAAAAATGTAATTATATTTTAATATGGTGACCGGAATATATCACGTTTGTCCGGTAAATCGAAATCTTCCCGGACACGATGTCCGGCGGCAATTTTTTCTAACGGAAACCCTGGTGTGTGTGTGTGTGTATGTTATGTGAGTGTGTCTGTCTCTCTGTGTAAGTGTGTGTGTGTGTGTGTCTGTGTGTCTCTCTGTGTGTGTGTGTGTGTGTGTGTGTGTGTGTGTGTGTGTGTGTGTGTGTGTGTGTGTGTGTGTGTGTGTGT
>NC_137678.1:14894934-14904934 GCF_963989245.1 Nansenia antarctica
GATTTTCCGGCTATGTTGAATTTTGTGAAAAACACCCCAAAAAGTCTTCTTCAAACATACCGTAAATTCACGGTATATGAACTTGGTACATAAGATATGTTACGGTACATGTGGGAATGCGGTACATGTGGGAAAACTAGGGTTAGGGTTAGGTGCTACGGTGCTAGGGTTAAGGTTAGGGTTAGGGTTAGGGTTAGGGGTAATGACAGAGTGTGTTAAGGTAATGACAGGGTGTGTTAGGGTAATGACAGGGTGTGTTGTGGTAATGACAGGGTGAATACCTGGACATGGACTGAGGCATCTTGGCTCCAGCACTCCCTTCCTCCCTCCCGTCAGTCCAGTCTTTGGTCGAGAGGGGGTCCGAGGAGGGGTCAACCACACCGGCCCCTCCCCCCGAGGGCTCCACTAGCCCCGCCCCCTGCTCCTCCCCCCCTCTAGTCCCGCCCTCTGCAGAGCCCTCCTCCCCCGAGCCCCCCCTCTCCCCTCCAGTCCTCCTCTCATCCAGGGACGTTTTCCTTTTCCTCGCGGGGGGGTCAGGTGGGGGGGGGTGGGAGGAGGTGGGGATGAGAGGGACGGGGCCTTGCGGAGGAAGTCCACCGTCAGTCCCTCCTCCTCCTCCTCCTCCGCACAGGAGCTGGTCCACGGTACAAGGCGCTTTGGCCCCCCCCTCTACAGGTGTCTCCCCCCCCTCATCCCCCAGGGTGCCTCTGCTGTCGGAGGGGGACAGGGCCTCGGAGCCCAGGGGGGAGGCGGGGCCTTCGGGCTGGGGGAGGGGCCTAAGGAGCAGAGCCACCTCCGCGCTCTTCAGCAGGACGGCCACACAGCCGCTGAAGGGCTGGGGGGGGTCGGGGGCGGGGCTGTGGGGGGGCCGCTCCCCCCCGCCCCGCTTGGAGCCCATGTCCTCTAGGTCCTGCTGCAGAGTCTGCTGCAGCGCTTTGAGGCTGCGCTGGAGCCACTGCAGAAACACATACTGCCTGTGGCTCACCTAGACACGCACACACACACACACACACACACACACCATACTTTTGTTAGTGCACACATTATATACACATTGGTATAATACACAGAATATACATACACTAGGGTTGTCATGATACAAACACTTTAAACTTCGATAGTGATACCAGTTCAACATCACAATACTAGATACCGATACAATACCACAGCACAGGAAAAGAACCTTCAAACTGTAACAAACTGTAGCCTGTATTCTATTTAGATTATTTTACTACAGTAACCTGTATTCTATTTAGATTATTTTACTACAGTAACCTGTATTCTATTTAGATTATTTTACTACAGTAACCTGTATTCTATTTAGATTATTTTACTACAGTAACCTGTATTCTATTTAGATTATTTTACTACAGTAACCTGTATTCTATTTAGATTATTTTACTACAGTAACCTGTATTCTATTTAGATTATTTGGGCGCAAGCCCGATTGTTTTTGTTATTTCTGTTATTCGGCCTTCTGACATTTTCATGAAAAATGCCCATAACTCTCACAGATATCTCTCACTCTGGCAGAAACGTAGAGGCCACAGCCTCACAACAATGCTGCCGCAAAGATTCCAGAAGGGGGCGCTATAGGAACACTGTTGCTGATTGTTTCAACTTTGAGAGATCAACCCTGGCAGATCCTCCTCAAGACAAACAGACAATTATTTGAACTGAAAAGATGCGTCCTAATAGATTTTCCGGCTATGTTGAATTTTGTGAAAAACCCCCCCAAAAAATCTTCTTCAAACATACCGTAAATTCACGGTACATGAACTTGGTACATAAGATATGTTACGGTACATGTGGGAATGCGGTACATGTGGGAAAACTAGGGTTAGGGTTAGGTGCTACGGTGCTAGGGTTAAGGTTAGGGTTAGGGTTAGGGTTAGGGTTAGGGTTAGGGTTAGGGGTAGGGGTAGGGGTAGGGTTAGGGTTAGGATTACGGTTAGACATGCAAGCATGTACCAAGTCGACGTAGCACCTAACCCTAACCCTAGTTTTCCCACATGTACCGTATTCCCACATGTACTGTAACATATATATATATATACCTGCCACCTAACAAGTTTGAGAACGAAAGGTTCTCACTTCAAAGAATTACTGTGCTACATGCTAATTAATCAGCACCTTTACTCCTGCATGCAACGCATCAATTTCAAGAAGTGACTGTTGCGGTCATGATGTTTTGGCTCATGGGCGTACACCTGTCAGTGACTCACCTGCGCACTCAGATGCTTCTGCACATGGACCAACAAGTGCACGTCAGCGTCCTTACTGGAGGGGGAAGGGCCGGCGGCGGAGGAGGAAGAGGAGGGGGGGAGGTTGTCCAGGGAGAGGGGCTTGTGGAGGCCGTTGCTAGGCGGCAGGACCGCCGCCGCCTTGGCGCCTTCGCTGCTGTAGAACTCCTTCAGCAGCCGCTTCCTCTGCAAGCGCCCCACCACCTCCGCCGACTCGCTCCTGACCATCCCCTCTGTGGGCCCCCCCTGCCGGCTCCCTGCCCCCACCTCCGGCCCCCCCTCGGCCACCACCGCCCCCTCCCTCAGCCTCTCCTGGTGCTGGGCGTGTCTGGCGGGCTGACAGGCCCACAAGGTGAGAGGGAAGGCGTCTACGAAGGGCTGGGGTCGGCCTTTCCCCCCCCGCGTCCCCTCGTAGTCCACCCAGAACTGGGCGAAGTGCAGCGCCCACAGGTCCGTGGCGGCGGGGGTCTTGAGGGCGTCGGCCGTCAGGGAGGGGGTCACCAGGCCGCGGTACACGTCGTGGAGGCGGGTGTCCTGCTCGTGAGCGTGCCGCTGGAACACGGGGTGGATGAGAGGGAAAGGGGGGGTGGAGGAGGAGGAAGAGGAGGAGGAGGAGGAGGAGCGAGGGAAGGAGGTAAAGGAGGAGGAGAAGAACTGCTCTTCCTGGAAGGATTGGAGGAGGGCCTCCAGGTGGGAGCGGGTGCAGTGGGGGGGGTGGCGGGTGTTGGTGGCCACCATCTCGGAGGTCTGGACCGAGATGGAGCGGGGGAGGTCCGGGGGGAAGGAGGGGTCGCGGTCGGTGGGGACCACCAGCTGTGAGGGAGGGGGGGAGGGTGGGCGGGACAGAGAGACAATACAGATTATCAAACAAAAACAGAACAGTCTTCACATTTTGTTTAACTTCTCCTGTCTTGAAGCCGATAAACAGACCCCTCATCACATGACAGCCTGAGAGATCAGCCACAGTCTTACATAGATTCATTAAGTAGCATAGAAGGACGTTCTAGGGGAAATCCAGAAGGTTCTTCTGTGCTTGAATGTATGGGGTGTACAGTGGGGGAAAAAAGTATTGAACACATCAACATTTTGTCCAGTAAATGTATTTCCAATGAGCCTATTCAAGTGAAATTTGCACCAGACTTTGGTATTAACTCAAACAACCCAGACAAAAAAATCGAAACATTTAAGTCCATATGTAAATAAAGTTTTGTGTGATAAAGTGGAATGAAACAGGGAAAAAAGTATTTAACACACTAACTGAAATGAATTCAATACTTACTGACAGCTTCAAGGCGCTTTCTGTATGAAGTAACTAATCGCCCGCAGTATTCAGGTGTGATTTTGGCCCATTTTATTTACAGTATATCTCAAAAGTGAGTACACCCTTTAGATTTTTGCAAATATTCTGTTATATCCTTTCAGAGGATAACACTATCCTACTGAAACTTTGATATAACTTAAAGTAGTCAGTGTGCTGCTTGAATAACAGTATAGATTTATTGTCCTTTGAAAATTACTCAGTACACAGCTGTTAATGTCTAAACAGCTGGCAACAAAAGTGAGTACACCCCATAGTGAACATGTCCTAATTGTGCCCAATGATGTTGTTTTCCCGCCCTGGTGTCATGTGACTCGTTAGTGTTACAAGGATTCAGGTGTAAATGATAAGCAGGGCTGTTAATAATTCTCTCTGAATGCTGGACAACATGGCACCACATGGCAAGGAACTCTCTGAGCGGCTGAAAAAAAGGATTATTGCGCTTCACAAAGATGGCCTTGGCTATAAGAAGATTGCCAACACCCTGAAAATGAGTTGCAGCACAGTGGCTAAGATCATACAGCGGTTTTCCTGGACAGGTTCCACTCGGAACAGGCCTCGCCAGGGTCGACCAAATAAGTTGAGTCCATGTGCTCAGCGTCATATCCAGAGGTTGGTTTCCAAAAATAGACGTGCGAGTGCTTCCAGCATTGCTGCAGAGGTTGCAGAAGTGGGATGTCAGCCTGTCAGTGCCCAGACCATACGCCGCACACTGTATCAAATCGGTTTGTATGGCCGTCGCCCCAGACAGAAGCCTCTTCTGAAACCGATGCATAAGAAAGCCCGCAAACAGTTTGCTGAAGACAATGAATCCAAGAACATGAGTTACTGGAACCATGTCCTGTGGTCTGATGAGACCAAAATAAACTAGAGATGCTCCGATCAGGGTTTTTGGTGCCGATCACCGATCACCGATCACTGGAATCAGTGATCTGCCGATCCGATATCACCGATCACCGATCACAGCGTCGAAAATGGCAATTGAAGCATTCTATTTATTGTGTAGCATTATTTATGTTTTAAATTATTCTTAACACCATTGACATTGTATATTAAGTATTTAAATGAAATTAGGAGATGAGAAAGTATCATGAATTGACGACCATCTGTTTTATTGAATTCACAACCACCTGTAGCTTACTTCAGGAAAAACAAATAAAATGTGAAAATAAAAATCATAATAAATAAAATGTACACTGTCACATCAAATGTGCAACATTCCACTCGAATGAGAGGAACTAGGGGCTCTTAGAGAACTTGGAGCTTATACTGTAACTGTAGCTTTCCTGAGGAACAATAAACATACCCAAACTAAACTGCAACATAAACAGGCTATAGCCAAATATAAAATACTGTTTCAAGTCAGTCAGTTTCAAGTCATATTTAGGAGGAGATAAGACAGCAAGTCAGCAATAATCAATAAAACAAAAAAACAAAACATTGCACCTAAGGAGATTTCAGACTCAAACCTTACTTCTGATTAAGCAGCATCACTGGCAGATTAGCCTTGAGAAATACAAGCATCTCAGCGTTTTTGGCACTCAGCCTGTTCCTCTTATCATCTAAAATATGTCCTGCTGCTGAAAAGTCGCTCGCTATCTACACTTGTGCAAGGTGCACAGAGGAAGACCTAAAACTCACGCGCTAATAGTTGTTGTTGCTATGGGCCAAGTGACTTCCTGCTCACGGGGTCACATGACGTCGGTGAACACTACCTACACTACGCTCGTGAAGTCGCGCTGGAACTCTGACCAGCACTCGTGGAACGCCTCTCGTCCAATCAAAGCACTCGGTCCCTTTATGACGTCGAGCCCAGTGTGCGCTTCGGCGCTCTCTGAGCGAATCGACGAACGCAGCAAATGCCGTATGATATTCGTGGTATTGAAAGACCTTGCGTGCGTTCCTCCGCAAGGTATTTCTTTTGAGCAGACATTACAAACGGCATATTTGTTGTCTCTTTCCGACACTGTGTAATATTTCCAGACTGGCGACGCCATTTTGTAAACTGATCGGTCATGTTTGATCGGTCGTTTTGAGAACTCCGATCAAAACCGATCAAGGCCATATCGGCCGATACCGATCGGCGCCGATCAGATCGGAGCATCACTAAAATAAACCTATTTGGGTCAGATGGTGTCCGGCGTGTGTGGCGGCACCCTGGTGAGGAGTACCAAGACAAATATGTTTTGCCTAGAGGCAAGCATGGTGGTGGCAGCATCATGGTCTGGGGCTGCATGAGTGCTGCCGGCACTCTGGGGAGCTGCATTTCATTGAGGGACACATGAATTCCAATATATACTGTGACATCCTGCAGCAGAGCATGATCCCCTCTCTTCGGAAACTGGGCCGTAGGGCAGTTTTCCAACATGATAATGATTTTTTTTTTTTTTTTTTTAGAAGAATAAAATAGAATAAGAATAAAACTGGAACATGTCACATGTTTGTCGTGTGTGAAAATAAAAATGATACAGTCTGAATCTGCCGCACAATGAGTGAGAGGTTTGGTCAGTTGTGAAGAATAACTGAGGATTAATATCTAATTGGGATTATATTTAAGGGTAACGAATCACTCTATGGGAAAGATAGTTGCCTTCAGTTATTGGTAGATAGGAAAGGTTTTTTACAATTACTCGCTTACATTTAATAAGATCATTTTCGCTGCTCTCTGTAAAGCGCATTGGGTCACTTTTGTGAGAAATGCGCTATAGAAATAAAATGTGATTTGATTTGATATCAATCAATCAAACTTTATTTATGTTCTATAGCACAAATCATGCATTGAATGTAACTCCAAGTGCAGTATTTACTAAACCACAATATAATAAAACAAGAGCTATACGGATCAAGAGTGTACTTTGTGCACAGCGCCACTGTGTGTCACAAGTTCACCTTCAGAGCGGGTGTTCAGCGCAGCAGGCAAAATTGTAAGTCCGTTCCGAGCGCAGCTGAATCCTGAAAAGGTGAACATGCTCGTGTTTCTTGCGAAGAACCTCGATTAACGGACTATTTAATAGCCTTTAATAGCTTTTATGCTCATTTTTTGTTACTGCCAGTTTTTGTTATTTAGTTATTAGCCATAGGTTGTGAATTAGAATTAGAATGAATGTGATCAGTGATATCTTTGCACAATTGTTTTACCTGCTTGCACTCAATTTGCACTCGTTTGTATTTATATGTATCTATGTTTTTGTTTACGTTTTCTATTCTATTGTATATTCTATGTTGTTCAAAGAATAAAACTGGAACATGTCACATGTTTGTCGTGTGTGAAAATAACAATGATACAGTCTGAATCTGCCGCGCAATGAGTGAGAGGTTTGGTCAGTTGTGAAGAATAACTGAGGATTAATATCTAATTGGGATTATATTTAAGGGTAACGAATCACTCTATGGGAAAGATAGTTGCCTTCAGTTATTGGTAGATAGGAAAGGTTTTTTACAATTACTCGCTTACATTTAATAAGATAATTTTCGCTGCTCTCTGTAAAGCGCATTGGGTCACTTTTGTGAGAAATGCGCTATAGAAATAAAATGTGATTTGATTTGATATCAATCAATCAATCAAACTTTATTTATGTTCTATAGCACAAATCATGCATTGAATGTAACTCCAAGTGCAGTATTTACTAAACCACAATATAATAAAACAAGAGCTATACGGATCAAGAGTGTTTGTGCACAGCGCCACTGTGTGTGAAGGCGCTACTGAAAGTGATGACAGAACGCATGTCTCAGAAGATACGCGGTCACTTAGTGACGCAAAGGTAGTTCTGTATTTATCTCTATCTGTATTAGTACATTTATTTTGAAAGCTCTATTTTGACAGCTCTACCATGGGCACTTTTATTTTGATGGGGCATTCTTTGTTGATTGACTTACGACAGTTCAGGACGAGTCAGTCTCGCGGCATGTGGTTTTTATGAAAAGCTTTAAGTATGTTCACTGCATAATTCTAAGTCTAATATTTCAGTGATTATTGAGCAGTATTCAAATATTTAAATACATTGAGCAGCAGCTGAAACTTTGTCTAAGAACCAAGATATTGAGAAAGCAGTTCATTCAATGAAGACGCTGTTCCAAGAGATGATCTTCCGTGCAGGCGTGCACCCTGGATCAGCGGAGCTGGTGTGTTAAGTGTTCATGTGTTTTCATGTATGGTGTAGCTTACAAAAGTCTGCCTTTCCACTTATATTTGTGAAACTAAGTAGCCTAAATGTGTTGCGACTGTGCTTACGGTGTTTTAATGGTGTTCGACATGAGTGTATTGTAGCAGTAGGGCGCAATTATTTGAAATTGGCGCCTTGTTTTTTTTTTTTTTTTTTTAGCTTTTCGGTTAACCGGAAAACCGCGGTTTTAGTCTTTGGCGGTTTTTCGGTTTCAATAATTGGAAACCGTCCATCCCTAGTACATATGGACTTTAATGTTTAGATGTTTCTGTCTGGATTGTTTGAGTTAATACCAAAGTCTGGTGCAAATTTCACTTGAATAGGCTCATTGGAAATACATTTACTGGACAAAATGTTGATGTGTTCAAACTTTTCCCCCCCACTGTGTGTGTCTCTCATGGAGGACATGGTGGTCTGAGGTGATGTGTGTGTCTCTCATGGAGGACATGGTGGTCTTGGTGTGGTGTGTGTGTCTCTCTTAGAGGACATGGTGGTCTAGTGGTGTGTGTGTCTCTCATGGAGGACATGGTGGTGTGTGTGTGTGTGTGTGTGCGTGCGTGCGTGTGTGCGTGCGTGTGTGCGTGCGTGCGTACCTTCAGCATCAGCCCGTCCACCCTGATGTCTACGTGCTCCTCCTCCTTCTGGGCGTCGTTCAGCTTGTACAGCTCCATGAACTGCTCCAGGCTCTGCCGCAGGTCCAGCCCAAACAGGTTCAGCCACACCAGGCTGCGGGGGTCCAGGACCAGCTGCAGGGCGTTCAGCTGGGCGTACAGGTTAGGGCACGGGACTGGGGAAGAGAGAGGACGCGACACTCACTGACTGGTTAGGTGTCAGGTTAAGGCACGGGGACTGGGGGAAGAGATAGGGCGTGACACTGACTGACTGGTTAGGTGTCAGGTTAAGGCACAGGGACTGTGGGAAGAGATAGGACACGACACTGACTGGTCAGTTGACTGGGGGAAGAGATAAGACGTGACACTCACTGACTGGTTAGGTGACTGGGGGAAGAGATAACACGTGACACTCACTGACTGGTTAGTTGACTGGGGGAAGAGATAAGACGTGCCACTCACTGACTGGTTAGGTGACTGGGGGAAGAGATAACACGTGAAACTCACTGATTGGTTAGGTGACTGGGGGAAGAGTTAGGGCGTGACACTCACTGACTGACTGGTTAGGTGTCAGGTTCAGGCACAGGGACTGGGGGAAGAGATAAGGTGTGACATTCAACTGACTGGTCAGGTTAGGGTACGGGACTGGGGAAGAGATAACACGTGACACTGGTAGACTAGGAGGAGTCAGTGGCTGTGTTTGGAATGGTATACTAGCATACTGCATACTAGCATACTCAATGAGTATATACTGCATACTACCTACTAAATTCATAATTAAGTAGGTTAAGTATCCGAAAACCAGCCGATCATTATGCATACTGCATACCTCCTCCCAGAATGCCTCCCAGAATGCATTTCGCCGGGAACGACGAATTTAAACCTCCATTAGCTAAAATATGTAATTTTGGCTTTACAAGTGTTAACATGTCATTTTATGAAGTTTTAATATGTTTTCAGGCGAGAAAGTAACCACATATATTCCCAAAATGTGTCCAGTTTACCAAAATAACCCGTTTATATATCTGATCTGACGATTTTTTGCGTCTGTGTAATAGTTCAAGTGAAATAGTACTCGAATGTACGTTTTTAATTTGTATTGCTATGATTTGTATTGTGTCTCACAACTCCATGTGAGTGGTCCTCAACTTTTTAATGCACCTTTTGTTGCTGTTCTTTATACCATACCTGTTTGTTGAGGAGTGACACATAAATAAAGATATATCTATCTATCTATCTGTTCGCTAGCTGCGTTCATAAATTCGCCCTGGAAATATGATCAGCACTCATGGAATGCCTCTTGTCCAATCAAATTAACTGGTCCCTTTATGACGTTGCACCCAGTGTGCGCTCCGGCGCTCTGAGCGATTTTACGAACGCACCCTACGTTGCTTACTTTCACACACTAGACAGAAATATCGTAACATAATTACAACACGTTGTAAAATGATTTGGGGGGCCAATATCTTAAGTATATCTCAAGTAACTAGCTTACTATATTGTTGTCTTAAAAGTTGGTAAAATACCATGATTAAAATAAATATATATGCGCAATAACATATCGTGGGCTGCAGCAAGCACAATAACAACCCAACCTGTCCGTCTGAAGCGACAATACTGGGATCATTCGTGATTGGGCTACAAGCAGTCAAATACTAGGTG
>NC_137678.1:14914934-14922434 GCF_963989245.1 Nansenia antarctica
AAATAGATAAAGCAGGAAAGTATTCCGTTTGCCGGCAACTCTTCAACTCGTCGTCGTAATGTATGAAGCACGGTGAGACTGAGACACGGCTCGGTCGTCCTGCCCGACAGATTGGTTGTTGTTGTTGCATAGTACTCGACATTTTTCAGCTCCGTCTCAAGTATCTTCCTACATTCCGCATGTACGTTTCTGGGATGGCCGCATGATTAAAGTACGTGCGGGATGGAATCACATTATCTTTTATCCAGCGTTTGGATGAGTTTTTTAAACCCTTTTCATACGGCGTAACAGCCACAAACGACTCTAAAACTCTTGTTTGCTTAACGTTAGACTGGGCTACGGGACTTTCACTCAACTCTCCTTTTCTGACCGCACACTCGTCATAGAGCTGCCTGTTGTACTTTTTCAAGTGCTGATACAGGTTTGTGGTGTTGCCTCTGGATGTAGCGACTGTTCCACGACAGGTCGTGCACAACACCTGTTTTTGTTGCACATCAGTCGTCCTAAACCCGAAATACTTCCATACAACAGAAGTGCTGCTTTTCTTCGGGACTAAATCGTCCAACGTTGCTTCTGGTTCTGCTGAAGCCATTTATCCACCATGAATGTTGCTAGCTACCGAAACGTGGGCGTTTCACGTGCGATGTTGTTGTTGTGCGTGTGCGTTCATTGACATTGACGTTCATTGACATTGACGTTCATTGACGTTGACGTTCATTGACGTTGAATCCGACGCGCTGTATGACGTATCCCAAATCGCAGGCAAATCGCAGGCTTTGCGATTAGCTAATCACATCATTTCAAATCGCGATTTCGATTTAAAATCGATTAATCGTGCAGCCCTAATTCACACACACATTCACACACACATTCACTCACACATTCACTCACACACTCACTCACACACACACACACACACACACACACACACACACACACAACCCCAAGAGAAAAGAGGTTCACAAACAACATGCAAGTCTGCTTGCGCGCACACACGCACGCACACACAGACACACAGACTGGTGGATAGATGATTCACTTACTTAATCAAACGTATCTGTTGTAATCCACATCGTAATTGACATCTTGTAAGTGATCATTAAAAAGTGTGAATTGTTATTCTAAAACCCCCTGCAGACAGCAGGACACATCAGCAGGAAGTAGGGGGGGGGGGGGGGGGCAGACTTACCAGGGAGATGGGATGGGTCTTTAGTTTGGTCCATGGTATCTGTCAAGGCAAAACAAACAGGATAATCAGTGTTTTTCCCACAGGCTTTTGTGAGGCTGTGGTGGGTGGACCTCGGAGGGTAGGGGGGGTTCAGGGTTACAAACATCTACACTACATTGGGCCAAACACGTGTATGTGTGTGTGTGTGTGTGTGTGTGTGTGTGTGTGTGTGTGTGTGTGTGTGTGTGAGAGCGTGTGTGAGAGTGTGTGTGTCAGGGTTTCCGTTAACCAGTAAT
The DNA here is from genome assembly GCF_963989245.1 of Nansenia antarctica. Lineage (NCBI taxonomy): Eukaryota > Metazoa > Chordata > Actinopteri > Argentiniformes > Microstomatidae > Nansenia > Nansenia antarctica. The sequence continues at coordinate 14,916,399 of NC_137678.1, forward strand.
TACCGGTCTTTGTCCGGTAAAATTTGTTGAAGTCCGACAAATTTAAAACTCTTCGGTCATAATGTCCGGTGAAAATAATTCCCTCTTAAATCCCTTCTGCGCCGAAATGTACCTCCGCCGGCACAAATCCGCACCCAACATTGTAATTACCGTAATTTCTAAACGGTTTGTGCTATCGAAAAAATTCCAACTGTCCCTGAAAGCTGAGATGTTGCACTTCAACCAACATATAGGGTATTACGGTAAAATGTGACGTGACGACATTCTCAGAGTCAGTTTACTCACAGTGAAGGCGGAGGAGGAGTTGTACTCCCGAGTCCGATTAAGTATGATTTGACAGGCAGTTAAACTAAATGCCTTCCCAACCAGCGAGACCTGGTTATAGAAATGACGTTGTTTTATTGATAAAAAAAGGGTAAAACTGGAAAGAGAAAATAGAAAACTCACATTAATCCCAAACAATTTAACAGACTTCAGTTAACGTAATGTGGAGTCCGTTCATTGATCGATGCAGTCTGTTCATTTCCCAGTGTGGCGTGCGTTCAGCGCTGGACATAATGGCATAGCGCGCATGCGAATCATGTTATATTATATAGCTCGCATCTAATCGTATCGGATGAGAAATAGACATTAAACGGCATATATAGCAGTGTTTCCTCCAGGAATTTTTACCATGGTGGCGGGTAGTGCTGACCGCGCACGCGCGCAGCGCGCGTGCGTGATTTTTTCGCGTGCACGCGCATGAAACGCGCACGCGCGCTCAAAACAACGACGTCATTTCAGCCAAAACTCGAAAATAAAATGTTTTCCTGTAAATTAAAAACAAGGGTAGTCCGTCCGTCCGTCCCTCTCTGGAATGGAATGGACTTTATTTGTCATTGCTACAGTACAGGTACCAGACAACGAAATGGTCCATTAAATAAAATGACACGGTTCAAATGTTCACGCCGGCAGTCCGGCTCTCACACATACTGGCAGCGTCCCGGTCTGACTTAGCTCTCGTTTGTGCACGGCTTTCTTTCTTTCCTTCCTTCCTTCCTTCCTTTATGTGAAGTGGCCGGTCCCGGGCACAGCTGCCTCGCATCCGCTCAACGAGCCCGGCGGTTCGGTGCTGCGCTGATTAGCGGATGCGGGACAGCTGTGTGAGCGGATCGCTCCATCTCTCATCTTGATGAAGATGAATGATCTTTATTGTCATTGTAACAGGTACAACGTAATTTAAATGAGGAATCACAAAACAGTTTTGCAAGCACGTCGCTTCGCGCTTGTGGGTGTGTCTAGCGCTGTGAAGGTCTGAAAAGCGGCCTAAATCTTTTTTTTTTTTTTTGGGTTGAGAAATCTGCATGGTGGCGGAGGAAATTCCATCGTGGCGGACCGCCACGATGAAATGCATGTAGAGGAAACACTGTATAGGCTACACAACAGTAATCACCGCGACAAACAGCTATATTATATTTTAATATGATGACCGGAATATCTCACGTTTGTCCGGTAAATTGAAATCTTCCCGGACACGATGACCGGCACTAATTTTTTCTAACGGAAACCCTGGTGTGTGTGTGTGTATGCGTGTGTGTGTGTGTGTGTGTGTGTGAGTGTGTGTGAGTGTGCGTGTGTGAGAGCGTGTGTGAGAGCGTGCGTGTGAGAGCGTGCGTGTGAGCGTGCGTGTGAGAGCGTGCGTGTGCGAGTGTGTGCGTGTGTGCGAGGGTGAGTGTGTGTGTGTGTGTGAGAGCGTGTGTGAGAGCGTGCGTGTACGTGTGCGAGTGCGTGTGCGAGTGTGAGTGTGTACCGTGCTGAGGGGAGGTGTGAGTGTGTGTGCGAGTGCGTGCGTGTGTGTGCGTGTCCGTGTGTGTCCGTGTGTGTGAGTCTCTCACCCGGATGGCGGCCTTGTTGCAGCCCACCCTGTTGATGGCCAGCCAGGTGGGCAGGTCCAGCAGGCTCTGCAGAACCTCCTCGTCCAGCTCCAGGTTGGTCAGCTGACCCTCCCCCTTCAGGGTGCTCAGATTGATCTTGTCTGGGGACAGGTTCTTGGCAAACCTGGTGGAGAGAGAGAGAGAGAGAGAGAGAGAGAGAGAGAGAGAGAGAGAGAGAGAGAGAGAGAGAGAGAGAGAGAGAGAGAGAGAGAGAGAGAGAGAGAGAGAGAGAGAGAGAGAGAGAGAGAGAGAGAGAGAGAGAGAGAGAGAGAGAGAGAGAGAGAGAGAGAGAGAGAGAGAGAGAGAGAGAGAGAGAGAGAGAGAGAGAGAGAGAGAGAGAGAGAGAGAGAGAGAGAGAGAGAGGGCTTGTTACGACTCCTACTCTCCCCTACATGCACAGTTTGACCTACTGCTCTCTGGGGGGAGGTTTAGAGTCCCCTGCTCTAGATTAAACAGATTTTATTCCAGATTATTTTATTCCGGTTTCAGTTAAACTTTGAACCAGCACCAGATGAATGTTGGATAGATTTTACTTATCGTTTTACTTCTACTCTTGTGTGAATCAGGGTTGCCTTCTGTCTGTGTTTTAACATGTTGTATTGTCTGTTGTTCTTGTTTGGCTGCAGTGTGGTGTAAGCCCAAAACAAATTTCCCAGTCATGGGACAATAAAGTGACTTTTGACGGCTCTCAAACCATACAAATATGGGATTCCAGTTAATCACACGGTTTACGATATTAAGTGATTTTTTTTCTGTTTCTGGTCAAATTTCACCCTAATTAAAGGAGCAAGTCTGTTGGAAATCTGACCCCCCTGGCCACCGAAGCAACATTCAGTTCCAAGGTCCAAACAACAACATCCTAATAATAATAATAATAATTAGTTCTGAGTTAATAATTTTCCAGGACATTTTCAATCACATTTTACCATAAATATCAGGAAGACATACCACTCGCTGAGTGGCAAAAACTGTTTTACAATGACGATCAATGGCTGGCTGTCACACAGCCTCAGCAGGTATCTCCTGTGTAGAACATGTCACACCTCCTCTCTCCTCTGGCCTTGGGTAGTAGGGTGGTGCATCATACTCAAGACCCTGGAGTCTGCCTACAGGCCAACTAAGGCTACAGCCCCTCCCCATCTCCAGGGTCTGTCCCTATACCCCCCCAGCACAAGTACATTGGTGCTTATCAATCTGTAAGGCCATGTCCACACGGAGACAAATTTGGGTGTATCTGCCAAAGTTTTTTTATCATATGGACGTTTCGTCCCCTCGGAACCACGTTCTGGGAGCCTGAATACGCTATTTATTTTTTAAACCGGGTCCCAGAGTGAACAAATCTGAAGACGCCACCCTTGCATTTCCGTCTTTACAAGGCATACGCATCTTTCCTGAACCGATGACGCCATAGCCCCACCTCTCCCTTAACCCGCATGCGCTAACCCAGCCAACAACAACAACAACAACAACAACGGCGTCTTACAGGGTTGTTGCGTTCGTGCTGCAGAAGCTATTGAGCTTGATATGGTAGATCCTGCAGTTTGGTCGCCTTGTCAAGTGTGACATGAAGCAGCAGTTCTACCTCGTCGTCAGTCCACACAAATGTCTCCTTTCTAACTCTGTTTGTATTTTCCGCCATTGTTCTTCTTCGTGTGATTGTTCATCGCACGAGTTTTGCGCATGCTCCATTCTTCTTCTCTGTTTTGGGTGTAATTTGTGGCAGCATTTCGGCATTTTCAGTGGTTTCGTTCGGACGCACATATTTCTTGAGACGACTTTGGTGTTTACAGAAAACTTTTTTTTAAATGAAAAATAAAAAAAGATGGGTTCTGTCTCTGTGTGGATGTGGCCTAAATCTCATAAATTAATTCATTTTCAAACAGACATATTGACTCACTCCCTTATTTTACTACTTCGATATCCTTAACCAATCCTTATTAACAGGCTTGTGTTCAAGTCAGTGAAGAAGCACTTCAGTGGCCTCTTCTTCAGCTGAAACAAGGGCACGGTGCAACAACTCCTAATCCTGATTTGAGCAGAGGGTCTGGGAGTCCTCTGAGGAGTATCTGGTCTTCTGGAGCCACACAGATTGCTCCTCCTCACGACATAAAAGTTTATATTTTCAACGAGTTGAAGAACCAAGAGCAGTGCAGTCAGAAAGCAGTGAATGAACCTTTAACCTGCACTCCTGAACCAGTCTGCCCTGGCCTTGCCACGTGCAGCAGCACCACGCTACGCCCCAAACATGTTTTTAACTGATGCAGCTGCTTGGTTCCCAGTTCCCACACCTTCTGAAACATCAAATTCAAGCACCTTTCAAGACTCAATTCCCTCAAATTCAAGGACCCAACACGGCATAGTTTGAGACAGAACTAGTTGACGAGCTATGTAAAACATTTTTTTATATATCTTTTTTTTTAGAGAGAGAGAGAGAGAGAGAGAGAGAGAGAGAGAGAGAGAGAGAGAGAGAAAGTGAGAGAGAGGGGAATTTAAGCACTTTCAATGACCCATGTCTATTTTCAAAAAGTTTTAGACTTTGATTTCTTTTTCTCAAATTCACAAACTTTCAAGGATTTCAAGGACCCGTGGGAACCCTGAGCTGCTTATTCCATCCAAAAATGGCAGAGAAGAACAGTCAAGACTACGTATTTGTAATCGTAATATTTTTCAAGGACACTCTCTTTTCCATTTCATCTTCCATAGAAGAGTAAACTTGTAGTCTTCATTTTCCAGACTCTCCAGGACACGTGGGACCCCTGGGGACCTGCTGTGCCAGACATCAGCTGTTTCTGCAGGCACACACAACTCAGAGAGGCAGCCACCGGAGACAGAGAGGTGAGAATCTGTGAGGCTAGAACACCCCTGGCCCCTCCCCTAGAACACCCCTGGCCCCTCCCCTAGAACACCCCTGGCCCCTCCCCTGGCCCCTCCCCTAGAACACCCCTGGCCTGATCTTTGTGTGTCAGTATCAGATTACCATTGTTAAGAGGGGGTCTATTTGACCCCCAAGGTGGCTCTAATAGTACCGTATTTTCCGGACTATAAGTCGCTCCGGAGTATAAGTCGCACTGGACTATAAGTCGCATTTATTTAGAAATGTATTTCACAAAATCCAAGACCAAGAACAGACATTTAATCTGGAAAGGCAAGTTATTCAACTACACAATAGCACACAGAACAACAGGCTGAATAGGCGTCCGGTATGTTAACGTCACACATTAACAGTTATTCAGCTACACAATAGCATAAAGAACATACCTGGGAGGCTGAATAGGCTAGATTAACATAACAAGCTAGCGAGTCCAACAAGCAAGTTACCGGTAAACAAGTTTACCAAGCTCCCGATCTCATTCCACATCAGTATATAGTTGTCACAAGACTAGAGCGCCCTCTCGCGGCTGTAGACGGTAATGTTTACTCCTTGGTTCATGAAGAGCAAAAAAACATATAAGTCGCACCTGACTATAAGTCGCAGGACCAGCCAAACTATGAAAAAAAGTGTGACTTATAGTCCGGAAAATACGGTAGGTAAAATAGGCACGGCTGTTCTAGTGTTTTAAGCACACCCCCCGTAGACAGACCAACTATTGCCACGTGTCTTATTTGTCTTACTTGTCTCATGATAATAGCCACTTTATTTTTCTTGTCACTGAAATGTGGAGGAACTGAAGCCTCAGAATGGATGCAGCCTGACAAACAGGACGTAACAATAAACCTGATACTACTGTAACAATGGGGAGGGATCTTATCAGCTGATGGATACAATAACAACACAAATCCAATATTAACCCTCAAACTACACTCTGTGTGTGTGTGTGTGTGTGTGTGTGTGTGTATAAATGGTAAATGGACAGCGCTTTACAAGCGTGTGTGTGTGTGTGTGTGTGTGTGTGTGTGTGTGTGTCCATGACCTTGTGCTGCGTTGATTATGTGGTTAATAGTTAGCTATGCACCTACATACCAACACAGTCACTGCCCTCTTCACCATTAAGTCCACTAATAAGGATAATAAGATCACAACATGTTGCATTATGGGATATTGACCAAACTTGAGGGGCCAAGCTGGAGAGGAACTGAGCAACTTGAACAAATTGTACTATAGTATAGAATCTATAGATAGTAT
>NC_137678.1:14924934-14927434 GCF_963989245.1 Nansenia antarctica
GTCTTAAGTAACTTAAGCTCTCGGACAAGGAAAAGATAAGTTCACTTGTCCGAAGGACAAGTACCTGAAAAAGCTTAATGTGTAGTACTATCCTTAGTTTGTAAAACAGAGCATTATTTCCTTCATGTTTCCAAAGGGGATTGACGATACTGCGTTTGATAGAACGAGACATTATTTTAAGCTCCTGTCGCCCAGACAAGCACAGTTATTTAAGTTAGGGTGCGCAAAATGAACACTAGTTCACTACGTGGAGTGAAGCCATTTCCAAAATGGCCACTACTACCACATACTTTACACTAAAGACACTGTTTGTAACACAAAAAGAAAGAATTCGATTTTGGAGAATTCTTTTTTTCAGTGTGACATTACGCTAATTTCCCAAAAGGTACATTTTTTAGAACCCCTTTTTACTCATCTTTAGCAGGGGCGCCAATAACTGTGGAGGGCTCTGTGCATGTTCACACTTCTACTGTGAGGACAAGACAAGGCAAGGTAAGACATTAGAGAGTACGTTAAGAGGACCACACTAGGGGGGTGCTTAGGTGGTGTAGTGGGCTAAGCGTCGACCACGTAACCGCAGGGTTCCCGGTTCGATTCCGGCCGCGGACATATCCTGCATGTCATCCCTTCTCTCTCTCTCACCCATCCTTCCTGTCAAATCTACTATCTCTATCTGAAAATATGAGTGGGACTGCCCCACTCAGAAAAAATAACAAAGAAAAGAAAAGAGGACCACAGTGAAATCAGATCTGATCAGATCCTCTGAGAAGATGAGCTCTGTGTTTCCCAAAATAAACTTGTGTACTGTAAACACCTCGTCACCCATGAATGATGATGATGTAGCACCCCTCTATAACAGAATGATGATGTAGCACCCCTAGGTAATGACATTACCGAATTCCCCTTTGGAATAAGGCGCTATATAAGTCAGTCCATTTACCCCCTCTACATTGAAGCACTGAGCAGACCAGCTATCTCCAGTGCTCACCGACGTCTTCAACACCTCACTGGTGGAATGCAAGCTACCTGCCTGCTTCAAAACATCCACCATCATCCCCCCGTTCCCAAAAAGCAGAGGATCACAGGCCTTACAGGGCTCTACAGTGCGACCATTTCACTCGCATTTGCGACTAAAAATACATCTGTGCGACTAGAGAAATAAATTCACGAGCACACGTGCGAGTACAGAATTTATTTAATTTTTTTTTTTTTTTTTTTTTTTTATTCTAAAAATAAATCTGCGCGAACCGTGTGGCCACATTTTAAGCCGTCAGCCAGCCCGCTACGACCACGGGAAGTCATGTTAAAAGTGAAGTTACTTCTGTTAAACTGGCGCTAAGCTAACATCGCTAATCGCTAACTCCCTTTTGGGCCTTAAAGAGACAAGCGCCCTTTTCTCATCTCAAGCTTCATTAGCTTCATTAGCTCACCACATCTACAGATTTGGTCCCACACACTCCAGATTTGAACCCAAGGTTACAACCAGGGTTAACTACCCAGGGTAGAAAGTAGAAAGCTCTCAGACCTTCAGAACCCATTGAAAGTAGTGGAGGTACTCCAGAAGTCCAAATGCATCTCTAATCCTAGGAAACCCTAGGAAGCAAGTTGCCTAATGGCATGAAAATGCAACATGTTGTACTTGAGTGTGGCAGAGAGGTGGGACCCCCGGGGATGGTGGTGTGCTAACAGCTAGCCGCCGCAGAGGCACCGTGCTGGGCTGGCCACCTCCACATGTCACCACCCCGGGCAGCATGGGGCTGGGGACTGGTCATCTGGATGTGGGGTAGTTTAATACCCCTAGATGTGGAGTTGTCTGGCCACCGTGTGTGACTGATGTAGCCTGACCCAGCAGCAGGGAGGTGGGCAGCATGGAGACAGACCTCTGCATGGCCTGGCTGGGCTGCTAGCTGACAGACCTAGCCCTAAAGCCTGGCTGGGCTGCTAGCTGCTAGCTGACAGGCATGACATGGATGAATGAATGAACATGCTGCTAACCAGGAGAACTTGACACAGCTAGTTACCATAATACAATGCCATCAACTCTGCGTCTAGTAGGGCTGTAGGCATGGGCCAATGTGTGATTTGGGTGCAAAAATGGCAAAATCACTAATAAAAATGTGTTATAATTACATTTTTCACTGTGCTCCTAAATTTCTTTGTGTGCCCCTAACATTTTTCATTTAGGAGCACATGTGCTCCTAGTGAAAAAGGTTAGCGTAGAGCCCTGCCTTAGTGACTACAGACCGGTCGCCCTGACCTCTGTGGTCATGACGACCTCGTACTGACTAGGGCTGCAACGATTAGTCGACATAATCGACGACGTCGATCATAAAAACTCGTCGACGTGGAATGTTAGTGTCGACTAATCGTATAAAACAACAAAAAACAATAAAAACGTTTTTTTTTTTTTTTTTACGGGAGCCATGCAATAATCAGCTGGGTAAGTTTTAGCTAACGTTGTTAGCCAACTGGCTAACGTTATATTGTTAGGGTCGTAATG
>NC_137678.1:14932434-14999934 GCF_963989245.1 Nansenia antarctica
CAATGGTTGGGACATAAAAGAAAAAAGAAAAAGAAAAAAAAAGAGTAGCCTACATCATGTCTGATCCAAAGCCCATATTCTTGGACTACACTACAGGGTCCAAGGTGTAGAAACGCTCTCGTTTATCAGTTGTGGATGTGGAACCTGTGGTGTTCCTCTTGAGAGTAGAACAAGGAAGTCATTCTGACGACGGTCCCCTAAGGCATGGGCGGAACGATAAATAATGTAGGTGGGCTGAGCTGAGAGCCCGGCAACAACAATGGAGGATACAACAACTGCGCTGCCAGTTCCCAACAGGGACTGGTGATCAGGTGTCACAGCTTAGGCTACAGGTAGTCACACACACAACTGCGCTGTGTGGCCATGACAGCGTAGGCTAGAGGTAGTGGTGTACGAGATGGGGTGGGTTTCTAACTATAAAGTGTGTATGTGTACCCTCCTCGTGCTGTCCATGGGTTAGGTAGCAGGTACCAACTAGCACAGGGCTGCATTTCACCTTGTTAGAAACGATCACGACACCTAGCTTTGGCACCTGCCAATACACACAATAGACAGCATAGCCCCAGGGGGGAAAAAAACAACTTAGCAGTGTTTGAAGTTGGGACAAATAAATCTGGAGGACGTGGCTAGTTGTCTGCCAATACCAGGGACAGGTTGAATGTCAACATTCCATTACCATAGTAACGTCAGGCTGGCTACTTAAACCACTCTGGCTGACTAAACTAAACACACAAGTCCTTAATCCTGACAGAAGCAAAGTGGCTAGGTAGTTTGTATCTAACATGGGTAAATAGCTGCTTGTTTGTGGATTAATTGAACGACGAGCTAGTTTAGTCAAGTCAACCCCTCCTGACATCACTGTGAAGCCAAGGGTGATGAAGTCTGTCTGACAACCAACAACACCTTGGCAGCTTTCTGCTAGTTGGAAAGAATTAGCTAACTAGCTGTTACCTTCAGTGTTTCAACATGACACACACACACACACACACACACACACACAGACAGACAGACAGAGACAGTCACACACAGTCACACGACAGTCACACACACACACACACACACACACACAGACAGACAGACAGAGACAGTCACACACAGTCACACGACAGTCACACACTCACACACACACACACACACACACACACACAGTCACACACACACACACACACACACACACACACAGTCACACACAGACAGTCACACACACACACACACACACACACACACACACAGACAGAGACAGTCTGTCACACACACACACACACACATACACACACACACACACACACACACACACACACACACACACACACACACACACACACACACGACGGGGCTGCGTTTCGCAACATAGCTAGCGACCTCCGTTGGCTAACTCGGTGGTAAAGAAGTAGTCCTCCGTCTCTCTCTCCTCCTTCACATCCGTACGGGTTAACGTGTGACCCGTCCCGGTTAGACACTGACCTGGAGAGGTGCTTCAGGATCTGTTTCTTGATCAGCCCGGCCATGACCGACACAAACAACGATGTCTCCTCCCAGGCAGCGACACGGTCCGACCTCAGTCCCTGGTGTCAGGCTTCATATCAGCGGTCTATGGGGGTGGCTGGGTGCGGCAGTACTCGCTTCCTTAGCACGGAGATTAAGCCAGAGTTAAAAAGCCATCGCTTTCCAAACCTCCGAGACACGGAGTAGCAGTAGAAGAAGCCAAGAGCTTAGCTAAAGGCTACACCTCGAAACACTGTCGGCCCATCTTCACTGTCTGCACCTGGCTGGGAGACTCGCCGCGGCCTGTGCTGCTGTCACCGTGTCCCGATGGGCGGGCCCTCGGCGATCACACAGCCAATCACATCCGTCTGCGTCCTGACGGAGTTGCCCACGGCGACGAGACAGCCAATGAGATCTGTCTAGGTCCTTATGGGGCGGGCCCACGGCGATAAGACAGCCAATGAGATCTGTCTAGGTTCCTTATGGGGCGGGCCCACGGAGACCAGACAGCCAACGACAGCCCTCCGCAGACTCGCCTCTGGTCCTGGAGAGGACTGCACCGCATCTGAGAGGACCCGGTCCCTGATGCCATTTTGCTGACCAAAGCCAAAAAAAGGTGTTTATAGCCATGTGACGTTTCTCCCGACCAGTAGCCTACAATGTAATGATAATAATAACTTGAATAATAACTTTTATTTGTATAGCGCTTTTCCTGCAAACGAGATGAGATGAACGAGAAAAAAGATGGGGTTTTAGTCTCGACTTGAACACATTTGCTAAGGTTGCATCCCTAATGTGAACCCTAATGATGATATACAACATGACGTGCACAACATGAATTAACTTGTTATTATCCAAAGAGTATTAACCTGTTTACCTGTGGAATGTTCCAAACAGGTGTTTTTTGAGCATTCCTCAACTTTCCCAGTCTTTTGTTGCTCGTTTGTTTGTTTGAAAGGTGTTGCTGGCATCAAATTCAGAATAAGCATATATTTACAAAAATCTAAAAGTTGATAAGGTAAAACATTAAATATATTGTCTTTGTACTGTTTTCAATTGAAAATATGTCAAAAAAGGATTAGCAAAATTATCACATTCTGTTTTATTTAAGTTTTACACAACGTCCCAACTTTTTGGGAATTGGGGTTTTGTCGATGACTTAGAAATGACTTATACAGGCGCTGTACATGGATTCTTATTGGAAGTCGACCCAACCGTAATCGCTCTTTCCATAACGTGGCCGATGAGTGGGCTGTTTCATTCCTACCCTAGAAAAGAGCATGACAGTTATTTTCCAGTGACTACTGTTTGCCGTATACCATCGTTTTCAGAAATATACACGTACAATTGCCCAAAAATAACACTGTCAGAACTTATAGTAGCAGTACTTACTGACAGGTAACATTCCATTGGGAGACTTTGGTACATTGGGAAAGGGGGATGTTTGTAGAGAGACATTTAAAGGGAACTGAAGCTCAATGGTGTTTCATGAACAACAGCGCCCCCAGCAGGCATTCAGAGGGGAGGCCGTCCTGAGAGAAAGAGAGAGAGAGGGGAGGCCCTCCTGAGAGAAAGAGAGAGAGAGGGGAGGCCCTCCTGAGAGAAAGAGAGAGGGGGACTTCCCCTGTGTTTTCACTGTTTGTTCTGTTGCAGTGGGACTCACATACAAACACACACACACACACACACACACACACACACACACACACACACACACACACACACACACACACACACACACACAGGTCTGGGTGGAGGCATAAGGAGGCAACATGCATGTCCCAGGCTATGGCCAAGTGTTCAAACCTTGTGTTCAGAAATTGCCTATTCCAAAGTGTTTGATTTGAAATGAAACAGTTACTTGAAGTAGGTTAAAATATAGATTGTTAGCTTTTATTTGATGGCATTTTACGTTTTTTATCAGTTTCACCATTCAGAAATTACTGAAACACTTTGTATACATAGTCCCCCTATTTCAAGAACCGAAAATAATGGGACGGGTTCATATGATATGCACATTGTGCAAATGATGCACTCATGTTTAGTATCGGTTGACAATCCTTTGTATGCAATAACTGCCTGAAGTCTGCGACCTATTGACGCATCATCTGCTGGGTATCTTCTCTCTACTGAGCCAGTTGTTGTGAAAACTAAAGACTTAGCCCCATTCCTGAAGCAGGGCACTGGATCTGTGTGGGTTTGAACTCCGACCTTACTCAATAGGCTCTGGAACTTGATGAAATTAATGTGTTCTTTATTTTCACTAAATCTGACAGACTGTCTTTTAGTGATATCAATGGACATTGGACAAAGTCAGTCATTTGATTTGATGAAAAACACATGTACATGAAAAAAAGAAAGAAAAAAAGAAAGTCAGCAATGCTCACAGCCTCAGCTTTTGGTGAGCATCACAAAAACACATAAACAAGGAGTCATCTACACACAACGATAATTTAATATAACAGGATATATAACAGTATATAATAATAGAAATAGAATTTTAAAATACTCAGTTAGGAGTACCGGTGGTAACTACACACATTGATAGATATTGATTATGGTGAGGATATTGATCTCTGAGAATAGTTCAGGTAGATGTCTCTCGTCTCTGTGCTGTGTCACTCCAACCATTCAATGTAAAATAGCCCCTAAACAATACAGTCTTCAGGATCAATAGATAGACTTCAAACACGGGTTGCTGGGTCCTCAGGAGAATAGATTGATTACAGAATTGCAGTGAATAGGATACAGGCACATTCTCTCACACATTTCAGCTAGCTGAACTCTCCAACCCAGCAGGATCTTTTCACACATACAGAAGCATATAAGCACCCATCTCACAGTTGACTTCTCTGTTCTGAACTCATTGTGGCTTCCCTAGATTTGTTTAGCAGACCACCACGCAGTAATCTAATTGTGATCATATTAGTGTCAGCAAGACATGTTTAGTCAGATGTGGTGTTAAAAAAGAAAAACAGCAATTTCAGGCCTCTTTCAGGACTAATCTAATTAAAGTGGGACTCCTCAGGCTGATTTGGCCTTGTTTAAAACATTTTACATTTAAATGTTTTAATGTTTGGCATTTAGCAGACGCCTTATTCCAAAGCGACTTACAATCAATACATTTGACTAAGCAAGTGAATCATCAGTTCACCAGTCGCAGCAGAAAGAGTAATCTAGCTCAGGCCCGGGGCCATTGGCAGTCTCCGTGATAGAAGGAAAAAAACAACAAAACAACCAAATAAATGTATTTTTTATATAGACACTGGAGAAACAGAGAAACAGTACAAGCAGTAGAAGTCTTAGGGGACACAGTAGAGGGGAAAAGCGGGTGTCTCAGGAGACGCAGTGCTGGGGGGTAGTAGATGTCTCAGGAGACGCAGTGCTGGGGGGTAGTAGATGTCTCAGGAGACGCAGTGCTGGGGGGTCGTAGATGTCTCAGGAGACGCAGTGCTGGGGGGTAGTAGATGTCTCAGGAGACGCAGTGCTGGGGGGTAGTAGATGTCTCAGGAGACGCAGTGCTGGGGGGTAGTAGATGTCTCAGGAGACGCAGTGCTGGGGGTAGTAGATGTCTCAGGAGACGCAGTGCTGGGGGGTAGTAGATGTCTCAGGAGACGCAGTGCTGGGGGGTGGTAGATGTCTCAGGAGACGCAGTGCTGGGGGTAGTAGATGTCTCAGGAGACGCAGTGCTGGGGGGTAGTAGATGTCTCAGGAGACGCAGTGCTGGGGGGTAGTAGATGTCTCAGGAGACGCAGTGCTGGGGGGTGGTAGATGTCTCAGGAGACGCAGTGCTGGGGGGTGGTAGATGTCTCAGGAGACGCAGTGCTGGGGGGTGGTAGATGTCTCAGGACAAAAACAAAATGCAACTGAGAAGGAGATTTGTTTCTTGGCGGTGTGATTTGATGTACCATCCAAAGCCCAAGCTTCACATTGCTTTAGGGAAAGGAGAGATTCATAACACTAGAATTGATGTATTATGACTAGTATGCTACATAGAATGTTTTCAACATGAAAAGTCGTTTTTGCTAGCAACACTGTGCATGTTGCATATACTTTAAAATAATGGGACACCATCAAATACATAATGCCATACAAATGTAATGGTTTAATGGATTCCCTGCTTCACAGCAACTTTATTTCATTTCTGATACATCTCTTATATTTTTCACCCTACTGCCCTGTGTTGTGAACAAATGTAAAACCACAGCCGTGTCAAATTCTATTGTGGCAGAGGACGAAAGCCATCACTCCTTCAATTCAGGTAAATGTGGACGGTTCACATTTTTGTATTACCTTGTGGCTGTCAGCCTACATAAGACTATGTGTAACCAAATCCTTAGTGGAATGCATGGTTAGAAGTGACAGCAATTCTATTTCTGAGGACTTATAGTAAAAGGAATACATATGTGTATGAATTATGTTTTGTCATCTTTCTGTCAAATATGTGCCTGAAATGATTATGCAATTCTTTCTGTCCAATTGTGTGACTGAATTATTATGCAATTCTGTCAAATGATGTGCCTGAAGTTAAAAAATCTAAAAAAAATGAAAGAAGAAAGCTTTACATAAAAAATACGAAATGAAAAATCTAATCACGATTATAAATAGCCTATATATCGGGACATATACATTTTCAGATCCTTTGTTCTTCGAAGGCATTTTCATGGAGGGCAGCCTGTTGCTCGAGTGAGGGAACTCTGCAGACTGGAAGGATGTCGGCTGCCACGTATGAAGGGAGGAGCAAGTGAGAGGAGAAAAAAGTTCACCAACATCCTCTATTATTTGAATGGATCTTTAAACGACATACAGATCAATTATAAGAAACACGAATCAACCGCTGATCATGAACTAGACATTGTCAACACAAACAAAATAAACAAAATTGAGGCTATTTTGGACTTTCTATATATTTTAAAGCTCTATGGTGGTGTTATCTTATAGGACTGACTGGGGGCTTATTACTATTTATTATTAGAGACAGTGCCAACTGTAGTCTACATAAGTACATTTAAGTCAATTCAAACAATGTATCAAGATATGAAGCACAACGTTTGGGCCCGATTCCCAAAACTTCATCTCAATGATGCTATCCAAAGAGAGTATTAGGACTTGGATGTTTTGGGTTTGTTATGTAACATGCTTACAATTTCATGTAAAGCCAGCAGTGTTGCAGCTGTGGAAGTTGGTTGTGAAGAGAGAGAGAGAGTGTTCTGTGCTGACCGATGACAGGACGCTGATGTGTACTTTAGGCACTTTTAATCTGTACAATGCACACAAAAATAATGTTGGAATGAAACATCAAAACATGTAGGTGTCTTCTCAGCACGAGTCAACCTGTTTATTGTCCAAATGCAAACAGTAAAATGACGTTTGATACTCCGTAAACAACTTCTGGGATGTAGTTTAGCGACACGAGCTACTCCTCTCCGTCTCATAGAATGCAGACCTGGATTGGGATGTACATTACCAGAGATGAAAAGGATGAGGATAATCAAAATGCGACTAAGTATGGAGCCATAGCATTGCTTAAGATGATTGTTATTTTTCATGGGGGGTTTGGCATGGATTGGGAGAGGAGGGTCAATAAATTGCTGCAACAGTATGAAGGAATACAATGGAGAGCATGGCACAGACAGACTAGGAAGACATGTATTCTTTGTAATCCAGAAAGTGGAGACATCTCTGGGCAGTAGACTGAAATCAAGCGTGCCACCACCATAGGAAACTATGGCTGGCCTGTGTAAACGCCCGGGTGCAACCTCAGGAGATTGGGCCAGAGTGAGCAGACAAGTAACCAGCAGTGTAGGCCAGAAGGCCACAGGAAAATACATGCCAACAAACACCGGAACCAAACAAAAGTTACAGAAATTAGCAGTCCTCAGTTCAGCAAGCCAACTGATTGGCTAGCAGCAGGTAGCTAGCAGCAGGTAGCTAGCAGCAGGTAGCTAGCAGCAGGGAACAGGCAGCGTAGCTTGCAGCACAAAAGTCAAAAGCATTTGATCCCATCTTGTAGAATTCTCAATTGCAATTTGATATTAAATGCATCAAGATACGTTGTTATTGTAGTAATTCCCCTTTAGCTTCAACACGTGCCTGATCAATTGAGAAGTACCACTACAACTCAATCTGATGACTGACCTATGGCTGGGATTGTCGTTTCCCTTTGGGGTAGTCGTAGTGACATTCGTGGAAGCAGGAGTCAAAGTTGTTGCTTTAGCAGGCGGCACATGCACCTTGAATAAAGAGGAGACCATCAGGGGAATATTCTGTCAACATCGCTTAACGAAGTCTCATGAGACTTGTCAAAATAGGCCTGGATTTCCCTTTAGCGACGTTGATGGAATACCACCCAGGTTTTTGAGTTCCAACAGTACAATTATCCTTTGGAATTATTGGAATCATTGAAGGATTATTTGTCTTCATTGTCACACACCTTTGGGGGTTTCCTGACATTCTCCATGGCCTGGTTGACAGCTGCAAACTTGTTGGAGATGCAGGCAATCTTTTTCTGCAGGCTGTTGACTACACTCTCGTGTTTGGAATAGTCCATTTTGTCCACCCTGTCACAGAGCTCCTGAAGGCTCTTGTCAAAGATTGTGAGCTTAAGTAGGCAACTCACCAGGTGCCTCAGATCACCCAATCAAGCCTCTGCCCAGCCAGGACCTGCAGCAACCAATCCATATATGGTATGAGCCCACAGCACATAGTGAGAGGGCTGCCACATCCCCCCCTCAAAAACCCAATAGTCCCCCCAATAACCAAATAAAAAACAACAAAAATTCATAAATTCCCAGTAACCCATGAGACATTCTCAGTCCTTTCTTATCGCACGACGGGGCTGCGTTTCGCAACATAGCTAGCGACCTCCGTTGGCTAACTCGGTGGTAAAGAAGTAGTCCTCCGTCTCTCTCTCCTCCTTCACATCCGTACGGGTTAACGTGTGACCCGTCCCGGTTAGACACTGACCTGGAGAGGTGCTTCAGGATCTGTTTCTTGATCAGCCCGGCCATGACCGACACAAACAACGATGTCTCCTCCCAGGGGGCGACACGGTCCGACCTCAGTCCCTGGTGTCAGGCTTCATATCAGCGGTCTATGGGGGTGGCTGGGTGCGGCAGTACTCGCTTCCTTCGCACGGAGATTAAGCCAGAGTTAAAAAGCCATCGCTTTCCAAACCTCCGAGACACAGAGGAGCAGTAGAAGAAGCCAAGAGCTTAGCTAAAGGCTACACCTCGAAACACTGTCGGCCCATCTTCACTGTCTGCACCTGGCTGGGAGACTCGCCGCGGCCTGTGCTGCTGTCAACCGTGTCCCGATGGGCGGGCCCTCGGCGATCACACAGCCAATCACATCCGTCTGCGTCCTGACGGAGTTGCCCACGGCGACGAGACAGCCAATGAGATCTGACTAGGTCCTTATGGGGCGGGCCCACGGCGATAAGACAGCCAATGAGATCTGTCTAGGTTCCTTATGGGGCGGGCCCACGGAGACCAGACAGCCAACGACAGCCCTCCGCAGACTCGCCTCTGGTCCTGGAGAGGACTGCACCGCATCTGAGAGGACCCGGTCCCTGATGCCATTTTGCTGACCAAAGCCAAAAAAAGGTGTTTATAGCCATGTGACGTTTCTCCCGACCAGTAGCCTAATGATAATAATAACTTGAATAATAACTTTTATTTGTATAGCGCTTTTCCTGCAAACGAGATGAGATGAACGAGAAAAAAGATGGGGTTTTAGTCTCGACTTGAACACATTTGCTAAGGTTGCATCCCTAATGTGAACCCTAATGATGATATACAACATGACGTGCACATTAATTAACTTGTTATTATCCAAAGAGTATTAACCTGTTTACCTGTGGAATGTTCCAAACAGGTGTTTTTTTAGCATTCCTCAACTTTCCCAGTCTTTTGTTGCTCGTTTGTTTGTTTGAAAGGTGTTGCTGGCATCAAATTCAGAATAAGCATATATTTACAAAAATCAAAAAGTTGATAAGGTAAAACATTAAATATATTGTCTTTGTACTGTTTTCAATTGAAAATATGTCAAAAAAGGATTAGCAAAATTATCACATTCTGTTTTATTTAAGTTTTACACAACGTCCCAACTTTTTGGGAACTGGGGTTTTGTCGATGACTTAGAAATGACTTATACAGGCGCAGTACATGGATTCTTATTGGAAGTCGACCCAACCGTAATCGCTCTTTCCATAACGTGGCCGATGAGTGGGCTGTTTCATTCCTACCCTAGAAAAGAGCATGACAGTTATTTTCCAGTGGCTACTGTTTGCCGTATACCATCGTTTTCAGAAATATACACGTACAATTGCCCAAAAATAACACTGTCAGAACTTATAGTAGCAGTACTTACTGACAGGTAACATTCCATTGGGAGAC
This sequence comes from Nansenia antarctica, assembly GCF_963989245.1. NCBI lineage: Eukaryota > Metazoa > Chordata > Actinopteri > Argentiniformes > Microstomatidae > Nansenia > Nansenia antarctica. The sequence continues at coordinate 14,942,316 of NC_137678.1, forward strand.
TTTGGTACATTGGGAAAGGGGGATGTTTGTAGAGAGACATTTAAAGGGAACTGAAGCTCAATGGTGTTTCATGAACAACAGCGCCCCCAGCAGGCATTCAGAGGGGAGGCCGTCCTGAGAGAAAGAGAGAGAGAGGGGAAGCCCTCCTGAGAGAAAGAGAGAGAGAGGGGAGGCCCTCCTGAGAGAAAGAGAGAGGGGGACTTCCCCTGTGTTTTCACTGTTTGTTCTGTTGCAGTGGGACTCACATACAAACATACACACACACACACACACACACACACACACACACACACACACACACACACAGGTCTGGGTGGAGGCATAAGGAGGCAACATGCATGTCCCAGGCTATGGCCAAGTGTTCAAACCTTGTGTTCAGAAATGGCCTATTCCAAAGTTTTTGATTTGAAATGAAACAGTTACTTGAAGTAGGTTAAAATATAGATTGTTAGCTTTTATTTGATGGCATTTTACGTTTTTTATCGGTTTCACCATTCAGAAATTACTGAAACACTTTGTATACATAGTCCCCCTATTTCAAGAACCGAAAATAATGGGACGGGTTCATATGATATGCACATTGTGCAAATGATGCACTCATGTTTAGTATCGGTTGACAATCCTTTGTATGCAATAACTGCCTGAAGTCTGCGACCTATTGACGCATCATCTGCTGGGTATCTTCTCTCTATACTGGGCCAGTTGTTGTGAAAAATAAAGACTTAGCCCCATTACTGAAGCAGGGCACTGTGTCTGTGTTGGGTTGAACTCCCACCTTACCCATTCCTTAAGCAGGGCACTGTATCTGTGTTGGGTTGAACTCCGACCATTACTTAAGCAGGGCACTGTCTCTGTGTTGGTGTGAACTCCGACCTTACTCAATAGGCTCTGGAACTTGATGAAATTAATGTGTTCTTTATTTTCACTAAATCTGACAGACTGTCTTTTAGTGATATCAATGGACATTGGACAAAGTCAGTCATTTGATTTGATGAAAAACACATGTACATGAAAAAAAGAAAGAAAAAAAGAAAGTCAGCAATGCTCACAGCCTCAGCTTTTGGTGAGCATCACAAAAACACATCAACAAGAAGTCATCTACACACAACGATAATTTAATAACAGGATATATAACAGTATATAATAATAGAAATAGAATTTTAAAATACTCAGTTAGGAGTACCGGTGGTAACTACACACATTGATAGACATTGATTATGGTGAGGATATTGATCTCTGAGAATAGTTCAGGTAGATGTCTCTCGTCTCTGTGCTGTGTCACTCCAACCATTCAATGTAAAATAGCCCCTAAACAATACAGTCTTCAGGATCAATAGATAGACTTCAAACACGGGTTGCTGGGTCCTCAGGAGAATAGATTGATTACAGAATTGCAGTGAATAGGATACAGGCACATTCTCTCACACATTTCAGCTAGCTGAACTCTCCAACCCAACAGGATCTTTTCACACATACAGAAGCATATAAGCACCCATCTCACAGTTGAGTTCTCTGTTCTGAACTCATTGTGGCTTCCCTAGATTTGTTTAGCAGACCACCACGCAGTAATCTAATTGTGATAATATTAGTGTTGGCAAGACATGTTTAGTCAGATGTGGTGTTAAAAAAGAAAAACAGCAATTTCAGGCCTCTTTCAGGACTAATCTAATTAAAGTGGGACTCCTCCGGCAGATTTTGCCTTGTTTAAAACATTTTACATTTACATTTTTAAATGTTTGGCATTTAGCAGACGCCTTATTCCAAAGCGACTTACAATCAATACATTTGACTAAGCAAGTGAATCATCAGTTCACCAGTCGCAGCAGAAAGAGTAATCTAGCTCAGGCCCGGGGCCATTGGCAGTCTCCGTGATAGAAGGAACAAAACAACAAAATAAATTTATTTTGTATATAGACACTGGAGAAACAGAGAAACAGTACAAGCAGTAGAAGTCTTAGGGGACACAGTAGAGGGGAAAAGCGGGTGTCTCAGGAGACGCAGTGCTGGGGGGTAGTAGATGTCTCAGGAGACGCAGTGCTGGGGGGTAGTAGATGTCTCAGGAGACGCAGTGCTGGGGGGTAGTAGATGTCTCAGGAGACGCAGTGCTGGGGGGTAGTAGATGTCTCAGGAGACGCAGTGCTGGTGGGTAGTAGATGTCTCAGGAGACGCAGTGCTGGGGGGTAGTAGATGTCTCAGGAGACGCAGTGCTGGGGGGTAGTAGATGTCTCAGGAGACGCAGTGCTGGGGGGTAGTAGATGTCTCAGGAGACGCAGTGCTGGGGGGTGGTAGATGTCTCAGGAGACGCAGTGCTGGGGGGTGGTAGATGTCTCAGGACAAAAACAAAATGCAACTGAGAAGGAGATTTGTTTCTTGGCGGTGTGATTTGATGTACCATCCAAAGCCCAAGCTTCACATTGCTTTAGGGAAAGGAGAGATTCATAACACTAGAATTGATGTATATGACTAGTATGCTACATAGAATGTTTTCAACATGAAAAGTCGTTTTTGCTAGCAACACTGTGCATGTTGCATATACTTTAAAAATAATGGGACACCATCAAATACATAATGCCATACAAATGTAATGGTTTAATGGATTCCCTGCTTCACAGCAACTTTATTTCATTTCTGATACATCTCTTATATTTTTCACCCTACTGCCCTGTGTTGTGAACAAATGTAAAACCACAGCCGTGTCAAATTCTATTGTGGCAGAGGACGAAAGCCATCACTCCTTCAATTCAGGTAAATGTGGACGGTTCACATTTTTGTATTACCTTGTGGCTGTCAGCCTACATAAGACTATGTGTAACCAAATCCTTAGTGGAATGCATGGTTAGAAGTGACAGCAATTCTATTTCTGAGGACTTATAGTAAAAGGAATACATATGTGTATGAATTATGTTTTGTCATCTTTCTGTCAAATATGTGCCTGAAATGATTATGCAATTCTTTCTGTCCAATTGTGTGACTGAATTATTATGCAATTCTGTCAAATGATGTGCCTGAATTTAAAAAATCAAAAAAAATGAAAGAAGAAAGCTTTACATAAAAAATACGAAATGAAAAATCTAATCACGATTATAAATTATAAATATCGGGACATATACATTTTCAGATCCTTTGTTCTTCGAAGGCATTTTCATGGAGGGCAGCCTGTTGCTAGAGTGAGGGAACTCTGCAGACTGGAAGGATGTCGGCTGCCACGTATGAAGGGAGGAGCAAGTGAGAGGAGAAAAAAGTTCACCAACATCCTCTATTATTTGAATGGATCTTTAAACGACATACAGATCAATTATAAGAAACACGAATCAACCGCGGATCATGAACTAGACATTGTCAACACAAACAAAATAAACAAAATTGAGGCTATTTTGGACTTTCTATATATTTTAAAGCTCTATGGTGGTGTTATCTTATAGGACTGACTGGGGGCTTATTACTATTTATTATTAGAGACAGTGCCAACTGTAGTCTACATAAGTACATTTAAGTCAATTCAAACAATGTATCAAGATATGAAGCACAAAGTTTGGGCCCGATTCCCAAAACGTCATCTCAATGATGCTATCCAAAGAGAGTATTAGGACTTGGATGTTTTGGGTTTGTTATGTAACATGCTTACAATTTCATGTAAAGCCAGCAGTGTTGCAGCTGTGGAAGTTGGTTGTGAAGAGAGAGAGAGAGACGCCCCCCACCCCCACCCCCACCCCCTACCACCCCCTGGACGGGCCACGACGCGCCCTCTGATACGCTGCTGCTGCGGTGTCCCACACTGTACATCTCTGCTACAGACCTGCTGCGACCCTGCTCACTTCAGCTTTCTGACCTCACTGCTAGAAGTCCAGATCAGACATGACCGCCAAACACAGAAACAAGCAGAATAATTCGGGCGGCGAAAAGAATGTCGTGGTTTCACCCAACCAAGATGACGTGGCGAAGAAAAGTCCTAAAGTTAGTAACGGGGTTGTCAGCCCATCCTCCCCGGCCGGGTCAGCGTCGGGGAGCTGTGTCAAACTAGTCGCCGCTTTATGTTATATCGCTTTAGTTGCCGCCGCGGGTTTCGCCGCTTTTTATCTCCAGCAAGTTCTGGTCGAAGTCCATCAGATCAGCAGCAGGAATGAAGAAGGCGTCCGGAACACCGCAGACCTGGCGCGGCGCCTGGAGACCGCTCTCCAACAGGTAGGGTCGATCGAGGGAGAAACAAGCCAAGTGGTTTAATACGCTTTTAAATGGCAAGGACGAGATAAGACAAGCAGATCGGGAGCTGAACAGGGTAGATATGGGTGGGGTGACACTGAGAAGCACTTGAATGTGCCATTCTGAGTGTTAGTAGGAGTTATTGGGAGTGTTATTACATGCTTAGGAGAAAGACCCCTCCTCCCCTCCCCCCTAGTTTGATGAGTTGGCACAAGGAAAGTACCGTTTTAATCAATGCTGCTCAGTAAAACAGGAATGACACGTTTTAATTCGTTTTCGTTTTGAACAATCTGTTTTGTTTGTTTATATAAAGTTGAGGGATATATTGGTGTTGCTAGGTAAATCTCTCCCTGTTGCCTAACATTGCATTCTTGTTAAGATCCTGCTATGCTTCAGCATTCATATAGTCATTCTTTCATCATTCGTTAATTTGTTCATTTATTTTTACATTCGCCTTTTTTCAACCCGTCATTGTAGGCCTACCAACAGTTTCTGCACAGATGAATATCTTCCAGGCCAGTTTGAACTGGTGCTGGTTAACACACCTTTGTTTTACCATGTAGGCTACACCACAGAGAAACAATAGCTCAAAATTATGTAACACCTACTTTTCAAAACGTTCTCTTAACCTCTCTGCATAAACAAACCCTTCAGGTAAACGTTTGAAGTCCCATATTCAAATGTGGTTCAATAATGTCTATATTACCCTGTGAGTACACAGTCACAAGTGGAACACAGAACGTGCATTGAATGTCCCATGTCAATGTGTTGATTTTTGTAAAGCTCTATGAATAACCTGTTCAGTGTTTTGTCATGCAAATGTCTAGTCAGGGATTGGCTCTTTCATCCAGAACTCAATGTACAGTTCTGGAATGTAACACTACTCAGACACATACAACTTACACACACATTTTAAAAACCATTTAAGTTATATATACATATTTTGAACCTGTGTGGTATATGCTTATTATTATCAATGATGTTATAATGCATGATTTTATTATTGTCATCATTCATTACATCATTACATTACATTACATCATTATATTACATCATTCAGTGACATCATTCATTCATCATTCGTCATGTCATCATTCATTACGTTTGCAGGAAAAGTGCTATACAAATAAAGGTTATTATTATTGTCATTATTCATTAATAATTGATTGATCAACTGTAGTATTGACGCCTCATGGTTCTCCCTCCCTGTCCAGGTGGACTCTGTGCAGGGGTCGGTAGACGGTCTGGAGTCTGCCTTGGGCACAACGCGGGCAGAGCTGGAGGTGGCGAGCCGGGCGGTGCGGAGGGGCGAGGGCGAGACGCGGAGGGTGGAGGAGGCCCTCCAGAGGCTGCAGAATGAGCTGCTCCGCGACCTCTCGGAGGGCATCAGGGAGGTGAAGGAGGCGCGCGAGCGGGACTTCTCCTCCCTGGAGAGCACCGTGGAGGAGCGCCTGGCTGAGCTGAGCGGCTCCATCGCGGCCAGCGTGGCAGAGTTCACCGAGGCTCAGGGCGAGGCGCAGGGCCAGCTGGCCGACCTCAAGACCCGTCTGGAAGACCAGGATGGCCCGGCGCTTCTCAAACAGGAGCTGTCCGCCATCGTCGACAACGTGGCGGGCCTCAGCGCCGCCAAGGACGAGGCCGAGGCGTCCGCCGGCTCTCTGAGGGACCAGATCGGCGCGGTGGGAGCCGAGCTCCAGACCCGCAACCAGGAAGTGGCCTCGCTGTCGCAGGAAGTGGAGGCTGTGAGGGCACTCATGCAGGAGACGGCCGGGAGCCTGAGGCAGTCGCTGACCCGGGCGGAGACCGGCGTCCAGGCCCTGACTGTGGAGACCCAGAGTCTGCAGGGGGGAATGGTGCAGGCCACTGACGCCCTCCAGACCCTGGAGAAAGAGCAGCAGGCGGAGGTCGCCCGGGCGGAGAAGAGGGCCGACGACCTGGAGTCCCGAGTAAAGGCGGCGGAGGACAGCGGAGAGTCCGCGGCGGTGTCGCTGTCAGACCTCACCTCCAGAGTCGAGTCTCTGCTCTCCAAGCACGACTCTCACGAGAGCACAGTCGTCGCCCAGGGGCAGGCGGCGGAAAAGGCCAAGACCGGCCTGCAGGGGGAGCTAGAGGAGCTGAGGGGCAGCCTGGGGGAGCTGCAGTCCAACGTGGCTGCTCTGGGAGGCTCTCAGACCAAGTTGGCCTCCAAGGACTCCAGCCTGGGCCAGCAGATAGAGGAGGTGGCGGAGAAGCTAGCTGCCCAAGGGGAGAGCCTCAAGACAGACAGCCAGGAGTCCAGGAAGGGTCTGGAGACGCTGAAGAGCATGGTGGACGGCTTGGTGGACAAATCCGCCAAACTCGAGAGCCACGATAAGGCGATCGCCACCATGCAGGGCGCACTGGAGAAGACCATGACCTTCCTGGAGGCCTTGTCCAAAGCACCAAAGGCCCCCGCTGTGGGTGAGAAGGTGGGGAAAAAGGAGAAGAAAAAGGGGGTGTAGTTTTCAGGAGGGGGGGGGGTAAGGTAGACTTGGAGAAATTGACTGTGAATTAAATCAACACTCAACCTGCACTGTAGTTTTTTTTATTTGATATATATTATTATTATTTCATTTTTTTCATTTTGAATTTCTGTTACACCGGGGTCGTTTCACAAACCCATCTGCAATAAGCTCTTTTTGAGCGTGTCATGGTTTACTGATTGTGTTTTGTTTACGAAAAATAAAAAACGTTATGACGACATCGCTGTTATGACTCCTTATTATTAAATGCAATCATGTCATTTCTACCAACCTGTCGAGCCCACCCGAGTGACAGATGGCTACGATGTGGCACCAGAACACTCACCATACATGTCCTTCACAAGAAGGAGACGATCATAGAATATACATTTTACATTTTTGGCATTTAGCAGACGCCTTATTCCAAAGCGACTTACAATCAATATATTTGACTAAGCAAGTGAATCATCAATCCACTAGTCGCAGCAGGAAGAGTAATCCAGCTCAGGCCCGGGGCCATTGGCAGTCTCTGTGATAGAAGGAAAACCTTTTATTTATTTATTTTTTAATATATATTTATATAGACACTGGAGAACAGAGAAACAGTGCAAGGGGGCAGTAGAAGTCATAGGGGACACAGTAAAGGGGAAAAGCAAATGTCTCAGGAGACGCAGTGCTGGGGGGTAGTGGATGTCTCAGGAGGAGCAGTTAAGGTGTAACCTGAAGAGATGGGTCTTCAGTCTCCGACGGTATAGTATGCTATTCAGCTCTTATCCAAGGCTACTCACAGTACAGTGAGTGCAAACATCTTTATGGTGCCAGTAGGGATCAAACCTTCACCCTGGGGCTAATTGTTCAAAACCTTTCATGTCCTGTGTGATCCTGTCCTCTTTTGCTATCCAGGATCAGATCTTATCTGGCTGATTTTCAGTCGTATAGGGGAAATCAGCCAGCTCGATCTGATCCTGGATAGCAAAAGAGAATTAGGATCACTCTGATCCAGATAGAATGTTTTGAAGAACTGGGCCCAGGTGAGCTGTCCTGATCCAAGAGGTCCAGCACCCCCCATCAACTCAGCAGCAGTGAGACAGCCCACTTCCTGTTTGAAGACGATTGGATAAAGACCATGGTAGGAAACAAGCCCCCAAGGTGAAAACACTTTCCAGTTCATCACACCCTCTCTGGCACTTCAGCGCATAAGTGGACTTAATACTGAGTGTGGTGCTTCATTAAAAACAAATTGGAATATTTCATTAGACACTGGGAGCAGCCCAGTGAGGTGATTTATGGCCTTACTCTGAAAGTAATTACTTTCATCTGAAGTCAGAATAAAACCGCAAGACGGTGGGGGTGAAATTCCTTGAGGGTGATTTAATCATTTCCTGAAAACGCTTCTCCAAACCGATTAGTTTTCCATTTAATGGATGGGTGTGCCACCTCTCAACAAGGCATGTAGCTGCAAACATGCGGCTCAAATACCGTACACACATTTAACACTGACAGGTCCGACATGATGTGGAAGACACTGTTTTCGCTATCTCTCTGTGGCATTACTGTTAAAATAGGATTGTGACAGTTCAAAGCATGATGAGTGAGCACTGAGCAGTGAGTAGTGTAACCTGTCCTGTACCACATGTTCCTACAGTAAGAACCTGGTGGTGTGGTGTTAAGTTGCTCTTTTGGCAAAGAATGTTCACTGTGCCATTTGTTTCCTCATGTCAGGTTGTCATTGAAAAATGCCAACTACACAGTAAATCTTGCAGTGTTAAAGTAACACTTAAAGAGTTAAATTTAACACTATTCCGGAGTGTATATGGTCCTACTCCAAATTGGATTTAAACTGACTCTTTCCCTAGTGTTAAAGTTTTAGAGTTAAATTAACTCTAAATAGAGTAAAAAAGTAACACTGGTGTACACTGTTTTGTGTTGTTTAAACTTAACACTACAGGTTAATTAGCTCTGTGGAGTGTTAATATCACTCCCAGTAGTGTCAGTATGTAGCAGTCTCTAGGCACAGAGGGAGGTCGACACAGAGGAACAGTTGTAGAATAGGCTTTTATTTAACAGTTGCACAGCTCAGCACCGTCACTGACGTGCTGAGCGAGTCTTTTCCCCCCCGCTGTTCTCCCTTTCGGGACCCGCTCCGTCCGCTGCTGGCAGAGCCCTCGCTCTCGCCCCGCTATTCCGCTCCTGGCAGAGCCCTCGCTCCCGCCCCGCTAGTCCTCCCTTTCGGGACCCGCTCCGTCCGCCCGGCTCCCTGCACCTCACCCCCTTTCGGGGTCTCGTGCGTCCTCGCCGCGGCTCTCTCTCTCTCGGTCTTCCCGTGTCTCCGTGTGGCAGGTACTTCCTGCCCTACTCATCTCCCGAGGGAACAAACACACACAGGTTAAATAGACCAGTGGAACAATGAGTCTGATCACTGACACCTGTCCGTAATCAGCCCATCATTCCCCTCCAATGGCAGTCTAGCTCCCTCTGCAGGCCAGAACGCGCCATGTTCCCCACACATCCCCACCGCCAGTTTCGAGGCCGGGGATACAACCGGCCGATAGCCTACTCCCCCCCCCATCACGGGAGAGGAAGTCGGCCACGACCATCTGCGTCCCCGGCCTGTGAACCACTGTGAAGTTGAAGGGCTGCAACGCGAGGTACCACCGGGTGATCCTCGCGTTGGTGTCCTTCATGCGGTGGAGCCACTGTAGGGGAGCATGGTCGGAGTAGAGGGTGAACGAGCGCCCTAGCAGGTAGTACCGGAGGGCGCCGACCGCCCACCGAATGGCCAGACACTCCTTCTCCACCGTGCTGTACCTGCCCTCCCGCTCCGACAGCTTTCGGCTCAGGTACAGCACCGGACGGTCGAATCCCTCCACCTGCTGGGTCAGCACCGCCCCCAGCCCTCTATCCGACGCGTCTGTCTGCAGAGAAAAAGGAATGTTAAAGTTAGGAGCATACAAGACTGTCTCCCCACAGAGGGCGTTCTTAATCCCATCGAACGCTACTTGGCATCGCTCACTCCATTGGACCGGATCCGGGGCCCCCTTCCGGGTGAGGTCGGTAAGGGGGCTGGCCAGCTCCGAGAACCCCGGCACAAACTGCCGGTAGTAGCTGGCCAGTCCCAGGAACCGCCTCACGTCCTTCCGGGTCCTGGGCCGCGGGGCGGCGGTGATCGCAGTGGTTTTGTCCACCTGCGGTCGCACCTCCCCACCGCCCAGGATGTACCCCAGATACCGGATCTCCCCCCGCCCGATCACGCACTTCGCCGGGTTCGCCGTCAGCCCCGCCTGCCTCAGCGACTGTAGTACCGCAGCCACCCTCTGCATATGCTGCGGCCAGGTGTCCGCATAGACGACAATGTCATCTACGTACGCCGCAGCATACGCAGAGTGCGGCCGCAGAATACGGTCCATCAGCCGCTGAAACGTGGCCGGGGCCCCAAACAACCCGAACGGAAGCGCGGTGAACTGGAATAACCCCCGCGGGGTAGAGAATGCCGTTTTTTTCCCGGGCTACCGACGATAATGGTATCTGCCAGTACCCCTTCGTGCAATCCAATGTTGTGTAATATTTAGCCGTGCCAAGCCGGTCCAGGAGCTCGTCGACCCGGGGCATAGGGTAGGCATCGAATTTAGACACCGCGTTCACCCGTCTATAGTCCACACAGAACCGTACAGACCCATCGCGCTTTGTCACCAGCACGATGGGGCTGCACCAGTCGCTATGCGACTCCTCGACCACGCCCAGTTTTAGCATAGAGTCTAATTCCCGGCTCACCACGTCTCGTTTGTGAGCCGGCAGCCTGTATGGCCGCGTACGTACCGTAACCCCCGGTGGCGTAACTATCTGATGCTCTATGAGGCGAGTACGGCCGGGTATAGGGGAGAACACATCTGCGAACCTATGTTGCAACCGATCAACGTCCGCCCGCTGGTTCGCCGAGAGATGGTCGCCTACGCAGGCCGGGGCGCTAGTACTCGTTTTTGGGACCTCCGGCCCGAACTCATCCTGCTCGGGAAGTAGCGTCACCAGGGAAACAGGGACCACGTCGTTCCATTTTTTTAATAGGTTAATGTGGTATATTTGCGTGCAATCCCCTCTATCCGACCGCACTACCTCGTAGTCTACATCCCCAATTCGCCGTGTGACCACGAACGGCCCTTGCCACTTGGCGAGTAATTTAGAGCTAGACGTGGGCAGTAATACGAGGACTTTGTCTCCCGGTGCGAAATTGCGTAGTCTAGTCCCTCTGTCGTACAGCCGTTTCTGACGCTCCTGGGCCTCGAGCAAATGCTCCCGTGACATAACCCCCAGTGCGTGGAGCTTTGCTCGTAGGTCCAGGACGTATTGTATTTCATTCTTACTGTCACTAGACCCTTCCTCCCAGCTTTCTTTAATCAGGTCTAGGACGCCCCGTGGCTTGCGCCCGTATAGGAGCTCAAAGGGGGAAAACCCCGTGGAAGCCTGGGGTACTTCCCGCACTGCGAACAACAGAGGGTCTAACCACTTATGCCAATTACGACTATCTTCGTGAATGAACTTACGGATCATTGACTTAAGCGTCCGATTGAACCGCTCACACAGCCCGTCGGTAGCTGGGTGGTACACGCTCGTTCGGACCGCCTTAATGTCTAACAACCCGTAAAGTTCCCTAAGTGTTCGTGACATAAAGTTAGTGCCTTGGTCGGTGAGGATCTCTTTCGGGATCCCCACCCGGGAGATGACCTGGAATAACGCCTGTGCTACACTCTTTGCAGAGATAGTACGAAGCGGTATTGCCTCGGGGTATCGAGTCGCGTAGTCTATGAGGACTAACACGAACCGATAGCCCTGTGAGCAACGTTCAAATGGCCCGATTATATCCATCCCAATCCGGTCGAATGGTGCCTCTACCAGGGGAAGGGGGCACAACGGTGCCCTGGGCACGGCCGGGGGATTGACTAATTGGCACTCGCGGCAGGATGCACACCACAGATGCACCTCTGCCCGAATCCCCGGCCAATAAAATCGAGCCATTATCCGATTGAGTGTTTTGTCGTATCCTAAGTGGCCCGCCATAGGGTTATAATGCGCCGCCTGAAATATAGCTTTCCGGCGGCTCCTAGGTACCAACAACTGGGTCGTTTCCTCGTCCCTGCGAGTGTCACGACTCACTCTATACAGTCTGTCCCTAATCAGTACAAAATACGGGTGGGCGCGCACAGCGTCTGGCCGTACCAGCACACCATCAATACTGATCACCTGGTCATAGGCGGAGCGTAGAGTGGCGTCGCGAGACTGCTCGAGGGGGAAGTCGGCTACTGGAGGGAACGCAGGCGGCGGATCTGCGGGTGCCGGACCCACCGCCTCCTCCGGCTCCTCGGCAGCGTCGGACGCCCTCGCATCAGCGCAGAGCACTGCGCACGCCTCACATTTCCCTGTCGGTCGTGCACGCACCCCCGTGGTTTCCCCTAATACCTGCGGAAACCCAGCCCAATCTGACCCCAAAACTAGGGGGTGCATGAGGCTCGGACTAACCGCCGCCTTGACACTATATTTTTTTCCCCCATAACGAATTTCGATGGGGACCACCGGATACTGGTGACAATCCCCATATATACACAGTATCCCAACCCGCGATGCCTCTAACAATGCCCCGGGTCGAACCAGGCGCTGGTGGATCATGGTCTGTTGGGCGCCAGAATCCAACAGCGCCTGGTGCGTCTCACGCTGTACCCTTACTGGGATGTAAAACGCCTGTCCTGGACGCGGGGGAGGGGTCGGACTGCCGACGACGCGGATTACCTGACCCACCTCCATCTCGGGGCATTCCCGGCGGAGGTGGCCAGGCTGTCCGCATCGCCAGCATCCCTCCTCTACCGCTCGTGGGGCCGTCTGTGGGGTGGAGGTTGGCCCCCCGTGTGTGTTCCTCCCCCCGGTGTCCCGCCCCGTCCTCCGGGCAGGCGTTGGTGGCTCCCGCCGCGGCTCCACCCCTGGCCGTACCCCAGGCCGCGCCCCGCCGGCCCGTTGGCGTGGAGCCGGGGTCGGGGCAGGGCGCGGGCCCGGGGCTGGAACCTGCGGTCGAGGCCGGTGGTTGTCGGGGAAGGGGTCGAGAATGGCCTCCGGCTCGTCCCGCACCCCCCTCCTCTGGGCCCGAACCGGTGGCTCGGTGCGGTCCAGTAGCTCGCGGAGCATGGCCCGCTGCTCCGCCTGTCCCCGCATCAACTCCGCCGCCATCACCTCCTGCGCCTGTAGCGATGAGTCCATGGTCCTCTGGGCGTGTGTGCCGACCCCCTCTCTGTGCCCCACGTTGGGCGCCAGATGTAGCAGTCTCTAGGCACAGAGGGAGGTCGACACAGAGGAACAGTTGTAGAATAGGCTTTTATTTAACAGTTGCACAGCTCAGCACCGTCACTGACGTGCTGAGCGAGTCTTTTCCCCCCCGCTGTTCTCCCTTTCGGGACCCGCTCCGTCCGCTGCTGGCAGAGCCCTCGCTCTCGCCCCGCTATTCCGCTCCTGGCAGAGCCCTCGCTCCCGCCCCGCTAGTCCTCCCTTTCGGGACCCGCTCCGTCCGCCCGGCTCCCTGCACCTCACCCCCTTTCGGGGTCTCGTGCGTCCTCGCCGCGGCTCTCTCTCTCGGTCTCCCCGTGTCTCCGTGTGGCAGGTACTTCCTGCCCTACTCATCTCCCGAGGGAACAAACACACACAGGTTAAATAGACCAGTGGAACAATGAGTCTGATCACTGACACCTGTCCGTAATCAGCCCATCATTCCCCTCCAATGGCAGTCTAGCTCCCTCTGCAGGCCAGAACGCGCCATGTTCCCCACACAGTAGTAGTGTTGATAATTCACTCTTCTGTGATAACAAATCAACTCTGATTGAGTTAAATTCCTATGCTCATTAACACTGCATTGAGTTATTAAACGTTAACACTGGAGGGTCAGTTGACTCAGATAAGTGTTGATTTTACACACTGCTGTGTAGATAATTTACTCTCTTACAGTGAAAAACCAACTCTGATAGAGTAGAATTTTAACATCAATTAACACTGCATGGTGTCAAAGAAACTTGCCACTATTTGTTAAATAAAATCTGTGTGGTGTTATTTTTACACTTACCGGTAATTTAAAAGTCTAACTACAAATATTCCATGAAGTGAGTAAAAATGACAACTTAACACAAATTAATGCATTCAACAACTTTATTTTCAGCTCCCAACCATGTGAGCCCAAAATATGAAAAGATGGAGATTATACCATCATATACAAATTCACATCAAATGCACTGTGGGGGACATGGCACATTCTAGCCTGCAGGTAGAGCTAAGCTTTAGTGGAGTGGGGATGATGGGATGATTGGCAGCAGGTGTCGCCAGTCAAACCATCATCCACATGACTATTTCACCTGTGTGTTTGTCCCTCTTGGCAGGGAATGAGACAGAGGAATCCGGAGAGCAGGCAGAGGAACGAGCCAAGAGGGACAAACACACACAGGTGAAAGTCATGTGGCAATGGAGAGCCGAAAGGGCGAAACACCGGGCGCTAAGAAATGTGTTCACACTGGATGTAGCTGTGTGTTTGGTACTTTTTCTGGTTTTAGGAAACATTTAAACACTAAACACACTGATAATTTTGACCAACAGGTTGACACTGATGTTCCTTTAAGCAGTGTAGAAGAGGGGGTGACAGATGGTCTAGTTGAGACGTCGACATCTTATCTTTTAAGAAAGTCCAATAAGAGCACCATAGATATGTGCCACTGCTGTCGCACAACTCAAAGCAGGTGGATTAAGTCAGTCTAGTGTAAATAGTTTTGTGTCATCCATGGAAGAAGTCTTTTTTTTTTTGAACTTTAAATTTTAATTATCATTTTCTTTTATCAAGTGCAGTCAAACAATATTTCACAACATATTGATGTTACATAAAGGTGTCACGGGTAAGTCGCAAAGGAATAACAGTCCATGAATATCTTTCTTAAAAATAAATAATAACAATAAAGTAAAAGAAGAAAAAACAAACAACAAAAATAATCCCTAATTTCCTCGCTGGCATTAACAACCACAACAGCCAATAAACAGAATCATTATCACCATTATCAACAACAGCAGCAGTGTGACAACAGTAACAATAACAACAACCAACCATGGTAAGAGAAAAGAAAGGGAAAAAAATAATAAAAAAAATAATAAAAATAAATATAAATAAACACATCTGCATATCAGTCAGATCAAATGAAAATGTAGTGCAATGGATGACCATCTATTAAGGAATGTGTCTAATTTTAATTTCAATAGTGCTGTTGTATGTTCCATGTTGTAGACTTGTTGGATTCTTTCCCTCCATTGTGTTCATTTCTAGTTCCCATTTTTCTTTAATATCTAAGTTATCTTCTTTTAACTCTTCCTGCAATATCTTGTAGATACGTGATATGAACTTTGTCTTCACTGTTCCTTTAGTTGTTAATATAAAGAGGTGTTCTAGTTGTGTTGGTAATGAGCAGAGCTGTTCCCATTCTTGGTGATGTTGTAAATAGTGTCTAATTTGCAAGTATCTATAGAAGTCTTGATTTGGTAAGTCATATTCCTCTTTGAGTTGTTCAAATTATTTGAGGACTGCTTTGTCAAATAGCTGGTCCAGAACCACTAAATCCCTTTCCTTCCATTTCAGGAATCCCTTGTCTAACCTAGCTGGAGGAAACTCACAGTTGTTTGCTATCATTATAGCTCTGGAAGTGGCCATGGGAAGTTGTAGCTTTTTCCTCACAGTTGACCATATTTGTAAAGTGTTTTTGCTCCATACATTTGTAACTTTCTTTTTCCCCCATATGTCTTGGTTTAAGAATGGTATTGTATGTAAAGGTACATTTGGGCATTCACTCTGCTCCATTCCCACCCATATAGTGTCAGTGTCTTGGGATATCCATGCAATCATTGCTCTGAGTTGGGCTGCCCAGTAATATTTTTTCAGGCTAGGTAGGTCCAGACCTCCTCTTTCTTTTGTGCAGAGTAGTCTTTTAAATTTAAGTCTGGGTCGTTTGCCTTGACAAATGAACCTGGACAACCATTTATCCAATACAGAGAAGGTGGAAACAGGAACATAAATAGGTAGTGATTGGAAGAGGAATAGCAACCTTGGTAAAATATTCATTCTTATACTTTCTATTCTTCCTATCAAGGAGAGTGGTAGGATGTCCCAGAAGAAGTATTTTTTGATATTCATAGTCAGGCTAAAGATGCAGCTTTACAGTGCGTATCCTCACAGGACACAGATAGTAAAGAAAAAAATAGAACAATCCTTTAAAAAATTTGGAAAACCCATTCACACCTTTAAATTCTGAAGCTAAAAGAAACAAACACTTAAAAGGAAAATGGGGAAGTGTTGTACCTATTGAAAAGGTGCTTGGCACACGATTTGACAGTAGAAGAAACAGAACTACAAGAACATATGACCAGGTTATTGTAACTGATAAGTTTGCATATGTTCCCATTTTGGAAACACTTAAGAACATTTGTCAAAATCCAGAACTTGCAGACATGTTCAAGCCCAGGCACATTCACAAGGAAGGTGTGTATGCAGATTTAAGAGATGCCACCTATTTGAAAGAAAGTCCCCTATTTTCTGTAGAAAAAGATGCCTTGCAGATTCAGCTGTTTTATGACGACTTTGAAACGGCAAATCCCTTGGGCTCTAAAAAGGGCTTACATAAATTAGGTGCTATATATTTTACAATAAGAAATTTCCCCCCAATTTTTAATTCCTCTTTGATTAATATTAAATTGGGACCTTGGCCCCGCCGAGACACAACCAGAAACGAGCAGTCATCATCCGGTTCCATAAATTCCAGGACCGGGAGTTTGTGTATCAGTCCAGTAAACAGGCTACCATCACACATGACGAGATCAGGGGCGATTTCTCCGCAATAGGTGCATACCGCGGCTTCCAGCTAAATCCATGCAAGATGAGAGTCCTATACAATGGGAGGATACACCTGTTGAAAACACCAACGGAGGCGAAGGAGTTTTTGGCTAAAAACACCCGGGAAAGCGTGAGTCCTTCTGTAGGAGCCATTTTAGTCCTACATGTTATTTATGTTAATCTTCTAATATGAATTGAGTTATTGATTTATGATATTGATTGCTTTAATTTAATTATGATAATATTTGCTTCTAAGCCTATATTTCCCTATTTTATGTTATTTAGATTGTTCCTTGTGGTCATTCCCCCCTGGTGGTTGGGATGAATGAATATTGGGGATATAAGGGAACAGGAAGGGGATTGTTAATTGGGAGCAAACAAAGTTTCAACGACAGTAATTGACAGTTCAGGACAACACGGTTGTGGACAGTAATTGACAGTTCAGGACAACACGGTTGGACAGTAATTGACAGTTCAATACTAATGGACAGTTTTGTGGACAGCTATAGACTTACTGACAGGATCGTTAATGTGGACTATGCTGATGGAGATATATTTATTTTGAGTAAATAAAGGAACGTGTTTATTTTTATACACGCGTCACTCTGCCTTTTTTGGATACTGTTTGTTGGAACCTACGACTCACCCAATGTAGAGTCTATTTGGATAATTAAGAAGCCTCTACATTTAAGTTGAAACTTTCGCTCTATTGTTTTGGAAGGACAACGCAGGTGCATTCAAGTGGAAACTTTACGCACCTGCTCGAAAACTTTGTATCTATTGTTTGGAAGGACAACGCAAGTGGATCACAGAACGCGCTATATGACCATCGTTTCGTGAGTAGAACAAAGCTGAAATGCCCATGCTCTGCTCTGCCCTGGGACAAATTGTTTGATACAATGTTTGATGGAAGCGCTTGTGAAGTGTTGATAACGTGGATGTCTGTCAAAGCCGACAATTGAATAATTGGGGCGGGAAGGAATTCAAGCGCTTACGTACCTCAATGAAAGCGCTGCTTTTCACCGTCAATATAAAACTGTCACGTTGTTCCATGCAATAAAACAACATTACGGCTCTATCTATCTTGAACTATGACATCTAGCTGTTCCACATGATTGTGATGGCTGATGCTCTGTCTCGGGCATTTTGAGCCATGAGCAGTAAATGGTAATGTACGTCTTCGGTATACTTACCACATTGGTGTAGCCATTTGTCTCATGGGTTACTGGGAATTTATGAATTTTTATCTAAATAGAGGACTTGTGCGGCGTAATGGACGTCGAAAGTAACACAAAACCGGACGAAGGTCCAATTCAAAATGCTAATGAAACATTAACTAAATTAATTGGGACACGCAGAGGGAATCTGAGTGCTTTGTAGGGGTGCAACGGTTCTCGTTTTTTTTACGGACGGTACGGTTTGCGTTCCACGGCTCAATTCACTAGTGAACCGTGACGGTTTTCGGTTTATGCTGCGATTTGGCTGCGTTCGTAAATTAGCTCTGAGAGCGCCGCAACAGTTTGAGGAAGCCCCGGATTCCTACAAGTCTGCGGTGTGGGGTCATTTCGCTTTTCCCGTTGAATACGACAATAAGGGGGGGGAAACAGTGGACAGAAATATTACTGTCTGCAAGCTCTGCTTAAAGCGTGTGCCATATGCAAATGGTTGCACCTCTAACATGAACCAGCATATTCGCCGCTACCACTCAACGATAACACTGACTGGGAGCAGGAAAGCCAGTCAGGTAGCGTCAGTGAGCAGACAGCAGTCTCTCTCTGATGCGTTCGGACAGACGTACACTACCACTTCAGAGAAACACAAAAAAATAACCAATGCAGTGGGGATGTTCATTGCAAAGGATTTGCAGCCCTTTTCGGTGGTTGGAGATTTGGGTTTTCGAAATCTGATAAAAACTCTCGAGCCCCGTTACAGTGTCCCCTCCCGTACATCATTCAGCACCAAAATAATCCCCGGTATTTACCAAACAACGCGCAGAGGCATTGAAGACGATTTGGCAAAAACACAGAGCTTTGCACTGACTACGGAGGGTTGGACCTCCCGGGCAACGGAGAGTTACCTCACTGTCACGGTCCACTACATGTCACCGGATTGGGAGATGAAGAGCACAGTACTGCAAACTCGTCCACTATACGAAAGCCATACCAGCGCGCACCTGGCAGAGGAACTAACAAATGCAGTGACTGAGTGGAAGTTGGAGAGGCCAAACATAACAATTCCCGTAACAACAGACAACGCAGCAAATATCGTAAATGCGATCCATGAAGCTGGTGGACTGGGGCCACAGATCGGCTGCTTTGTGCACGTCGTAAATCTCGCCGCCAAGAAGGCAGTGGCAATAACCCCGGTGTCCCACTTCCTGGGTAAGATCAGACATGCAGTCACTTTCTTCCACAAAAGCACCACAGCCCACCATATTCTGACAATTAAACAAGATATGTTAGATTTACCAAAACACAAATTAATCCACGATGTCGCAACTCGTTGGAATACAACACATGACATGTTGGAACGCTATGTGGAAAGTGTTACTTTTGTAGTGTGAATTTGTTTTCCTCCTGTTTGTATACGGGCTACCAGCTGTCAAGGCTAAAGTGCACTTTTACTTTCGAAAGTGTTTATTTATTTTTGGACATTTGAAAGTGTTTTTTGTTTATATACAATTATATATACATTATATACATAACATATACATGTGTATGTTAAAGTTCCATATTATGTATAAGCAAAATAAAGTAAAGTAACAGTTTGTAAATAAATAGTAGCATTTGTTTCTGAACCGAACCGTACCGAAAACCGTGACCCAAAATACCGAACCGTACCGAACCATGGGCCAACTGAACCGTTGCACCCCTAGTGCTTTGACAAGAAAAATGAACGAAATAAAAGCTCTGATGCAAGAGAATGATGTTGAAAATGTTGTCAATCGTATGGATGTGTTCAATACAAATCTCAATGAATTCAAACGACTTCATAAATCAGTGCAAGTGCTTCTCCCTGAGGAGGAGAAAGGGTACGACCAGACGGACTGGTATGAACCAAAAATTAAACGTTTTATGGAATTTCAAGATGAACTTGATGTATGGATACAGGCTGCAATGGATGTTCAACCTAAACAACACACAACTGAATCTCTGCACCATGATACTGTTCGGCCTCGTGACAGTGGAGTAATGTCCCTGTAGAGCTGACTCCTGAGCTGGTTAAACAGGAGATTGTAAGCAGTGTGTCTCTGTGTCCTCCAGGACCTCACACTCTCCTCCTGGTCATAGAAGATGATCTTTCATTCACTGAGGAAATTAGAAGTTCAGTAGAGGAACACCTGAGACTTCTCAGTGAGAGAGTGTGGAGTCACACTATAGTGCTGTTCACCTGTGGGGACTGTCTGGGAGACACAACCATTGAGCAGCACATTGAGAGAGAAGGGAAGGCCCTCCAGTGGCTTGTTGAGAAATGTGGGAACAGGTATCATGTCCTCAACAATAAGAACAGGGGTGATGGCACTCAGGTAACAGAGCTGCTGGAGAAGATAGAGGAGATGGTGGCAGGAAACAGAGGAGGCCATTATGAGATAGAGAGACAGATACTGGAGAAGATAGAACAGGAAAGGAGGGCAGTGGAAGAGAGAGCGAAACAGAGACTAAAGAAGGTGCAGGAACAGAGTGAGACCCTCAGATCACTAAAGGGTGACTCCCTCCATCTCTCAGAGCTGAGGATCGTGCTGCTGGGGTCCAGGGCTGCAGGGAAGAGTTCATCAGGAAACACCATCCTGGGCAGAGAGGAGTTTGACCTGGGGACATCTGCTCAGTGTGTGAAGAGACAGGGAGAGGTAGCAGGGAGGCAGGTCACTGTGGTCGACACTCCAGGCTGGTGGGGTAATGCCCCTGTAGAGCTGACTCCTGAGCTGGTTAAACAGGAGATTGTAAGCAGTGTGTCTCTGTGTCCTCCAGGACCTCACACTCTCCTCCTGGTCATACAGGTGGATGTTTCATTCACTGAGGAAATTAGGAGTTCAATAGAGGAACACCTGAGACTTCTCAGTGAGGGAGTGTGGAGTCACACTATAGTGCTGTTCACCTGTGGGGACTGTCTGGGAGACACAACCATTGAGCAGCACATTGAGAGTGAAGGGAAAGCCCTCCAGGGGCTTGTTGAGAAATGTGGGAACAGGTATCATGTCCTCAACAATGAGAACAGGGGTGACGGCACTCAGGTCACAGAGCTGCTGGAGAAGATAGATGAGATGGTGGCAGTGAACAGTGGAGATGTGTTTTATCCTGAGAGTCAGATGGGGGGTCAACCTTCACTGGCACCAAGAAAAGCTAACAGCATACGGTTGCCTCCGAACATGAGTGGAGGCAGCAGACCAGATGCTAGTTATGGATCTGAGCTGGTATCTAAGGGTGGATCAGTGGCTGAGTCAGCAAGAGGAGCTAGGAGCATGGAGCCTCCTCTAAGCTTGAGAGGAGGCAGCAGACCAGATACTGGTTATGGTTCTGAGCTGGTATCTAAGGGTGGATCAGTGGCTGAGTCAGCAAGAGGAGCTGGTAGCTTGGGTCATCCTCCAAACATGAGTGGAGGCAGCAGAGCAGAGTTTTTTTGTTAATAAAATATATAATAATAATATTAAATATATATATAATAACATATTATTATTAACACATATTCAGGGCTTAAAGTACTCCGGCACAGTGCCGGATTTCCGGCGCGGGGGAATAAAAATAAAATAAAATAAAATTATATATATATATCACACGCTATTGGTTTACATCGTAATTTAAAGAGTCATCTTCAGCAAAGAGACAGTTCCGCCTACCAATGGTATCACATTGCTCAAGCCAACCAACGACTTCTAGCCAATCGGAGGCAGAGTAGTGGGGCGGGCCTTAAGAAGTTTGAATGAGTGTAATGTTAGCTTGTAGAGACGTTCGCTTTTAGCAGCCCGCTATCTCGCTAACTTTAGTCTATTAAAATGGAAGCCAAGTTTCTCAAAACTGGCGAAGACACGTCTATATTAGAACGAGGAGTAAGAAATAAATGGCGCTGGGCATGGATAGAGGAGAGTAGTGGCGGAAAGCCTTATGGGACGTGGTGCCTCAAACTGAGGGAGCCGGGTGCTTGTTTCTGTACGCCGTGCTCGAAGAGACTCCTCTACGGCAGCAGTGGGAAGACGATTATTGCTCGATATGCCTCAGATCCTGGTCACCAAGCATCGGTTCGAGCGCTCGCTCACACAACAACCTTGCCGGGAGCGACGGCTACAGGTACCACTTCATCTTCAATGACCGACCGTGTTTGCGAGCAAAAGGTCCGAGTGTGTGCGTTTATAGCCGAACATGATCTGTCTTTCACAGTGGCTCAGCCACTCGTCGATTTGTGCAAGACGCTATCACAAGATAAAAATGCACTGACAAAGCTGTCCGTTTCCAACCAGCACGCCAGCTATTTAAACACACATGGCCTTGCCCCGGAATAAAAAAAACGGCTATGTGAAAAGCTAAATTTTCAATGAATAACGACGAAGCTACAAATCTTAACATGGACAAAATCCTCAATGTCCTTGTTCGTTTTTTTGATGATGATCTGGCCAAGGTAACAACACAACACCTAGCCAGCAGGAAAGTAAACATCGCCAACTCCTCAGCCCTCATGCAGGAGCTCAAAGATATCCTGGAGTCCAATGGTCTTGACTGGTCACTAGTCATCAGTATTCTGCTTGACAACTGTGCAGTGATGAGAGGAAAGAGGACTGGACTGGAGACACAAGCAAGGAAGGAGAACCCTAACCTGCTCGACATATGTGGAGATACAGTCAGGAGTTTATGCGATTGTATGCAGAAATATATAACTAGGATCTACTAACGACATCTACTGCTTCACATTAAGAGCAGTATTCGAAGGTCTTCTTTAGGGGCGGTCCTAAGGCCCAACATGACCCACGGCAGCCTGTCGACCCAACCACCGTCCTTGAGGCTAGCCCGAAGTGCAGCTTTCATAGAACGATGAAACCGATGATATGATAAAGACTGATAAGAAGCAGACAAACAATAGATTGGGGGTAGCCAATATTTTAAATGTATTTCTCATTAAATTGGAAAAGCGGGGGGCCCGGGGCCGGGGACGAGCCCTACTTCTCCCCCTCCACCTCCTCCTCCGCCACCTCCCCTCAGGGTGCCCCCCAGGACAGCTTGGCCCGTTCGCCCTCTCTCTCCCTGGGTCGGCGCACGGAGACGGAGGCCCCCCTGGTGGGGCTACCGCAGCAGCAGCAGCAGAAGCCTCCGGGTCTGGGCGGGTCACTCTCCTCCAGCCACAGCCAGTACACCATCCTCCTGGAGGAACCCCCACCACCACCCCACTCCTCCTCCTCCTTCTCTTCCAAAGGCCTACAGTAACCAGGTAAGACCTGCATGCACACACACACACACAAACACGTGTAGTCAACAGCCTGCAGAAAAAGATTGCCTGCATCTCCAACAAGTTTGCAGCTGTCAACCAGGCCATGGAGAATGTCAGGAAACCCCCAAAGGTGTGTGACAATGAAGACAAATAATCCTTCAATAATCCTTCCTTTCGTCTCTGGTAATGTACATCCCAATCCAGGTCTGCATTCTATGAGACGGAGAGGAGTAGCTCGTGTCGCTAAACTACATCCCAGAAGTTGTTTACGGAGTATCAAACGTCATTTTACTGTTTGCATTTGGACAATAAACAGGTTGACTCGTGCTGAGAAGACACCTACATGTTTTGATGTTTCATTCCAACATTATTTTTGTGTGCATTGTACAGATTAAAAGTGCCTAAAGTACACATCAGCGTCCTGTCATCGGTCAGCACAGAACACAACGCAGGTAGTCGACTCGAGACAGACCGAGCCGGTTACGCTAGGAAATAAAAATAAAAATAATGCTTCAATTGCCATTTTCGACGCTGTGATCGGTGATCGGTGATATCGGATCGGCAGATCACTGATTCCAGTGATCGGTGATCGGTGATCGGCACCAACCCTGATCGGAGCATCTCTACGTAAAAAGCGCCCCGGCGACCGGCGGTCGTGTGTGAAGCAAACATGGCAGAGAGCATGGACTCCTTCAGCTGTCCGATCTGTCTGGATATACTGACGGATCCGGTGGCTATTCCCTGTGGACACAGCTACTGTATGGGCTGTATAGGGCTGGTGGGATCTGGATGATCACAAAGGGGTCTACAGCTGCCCCATGTGTAAGGAAAGCTTCATCCCAAGGCCTGTTCTGAGGAAAAACACTCTACTGGCTGAATTAGTGGAGAAACTGAAGAAGACAGGACTCCAAGCTGCTCCTCCTGCTCACTGTTATGCTGGACCTGGAGATGTGGCGTGTGATGTCTGCACTGGGAGAAAGCAGAAAGCCCTCATGTCCTGTCTGGTGTGCCTGGCCTCTTACTGTGAGACTCACCTCCAGCCTCACTACGAATCTCCTGCCTTTAAGAAGCACAAGTTGGTCAAAGCCTCCACACAACTGCAGGAGAAGATCTGCTCTCGTCATGATGAAGTGATGAAGATGTTCTGTCGCACTGATCAGCAGTGTATCTGTTATCTGTGTTCCGTGGATGAACATAAAGGCCATGATACAGTCTCAGCTGCTGCAGAAAGGACTGAGAATGTCTCATGGGTTACTGGGAATTTATGAATTTTTGTTGTTTTTTATTTGGTTATTGGGGGGACTATTGGGTTTTTGAGGGGGGGATGTGGCAGCCCTCTCACTATGTGCTGTGGGCTCATACCATATATGGATTGGTTGCTGCAGGTCCTGGCTGGGCAGAGGCTTGATTGGGTGATCTGAGGCACCTGGTGAGTTGCCTACTTAAGCTGGCTGCTCACTCTGATTCTCCCTCTTCTCCTCCTTCCACCGGTTTGGTTGGTTTGAGCTTAGGCTCGCCTTACTTTTACTTTAACACACCTTACAACATTTACACTACAACTTCCACTCATCCATACACTGCATTCACTACTGATGATACTGATTGACATATCTATTGTTATTTTGAATACGTTCAGTTAGTTTATTAATAAATACTTTTGTTCATGATAAAAAATAAAAAATAAATAAAGGACTGAGAAGCAGGTAAGAACCAGAGCTACTCGTTGGTGACTGATAAAGGTAGAACTGTCTGGGTCTCCTCACTGGCAGCTGTCTGAGAATCAATGCTAGGGAGGACGGAGAAACAAGGAGATGTTAGAAATAAAGAGAGGAGAGTGTTTTTGGAAGGACTGAATGACAGGAGAAATGTTATTTATGGTTCATCATTAGATTAGATTTATTATTAGATTAATCATGTGTTGGTGAAATGAACTGGGCAGGTATAGAGCTCAGAGTCCATGTCCATGTCTCCTAAACAATTCAATTGGGAAACTTGGCCACATCCAAGTGTAAGTGTATTGTGGACGAGAGCAGACTCTCTCAAACTCCTGAGAAATCGTCCTCAAACAGGCATCTATCACACATACAGTATAAAGGACAGAGAGACCGCATCTACACTCACAGAATCACAGACAGGTGGTGCAGCATCTGGTAGCGGAACAGTTGCGGCTGCTGCAGCTCACAATCTTTGACAAGAGCCTTCAGGAGCTCCGTGACAGGGTGGACAAAATGGACTATTCCAAACACGAGAGTGTAGTCAACAGCCTGCAGAAAAAGATTGCCTGCATCTCCAACAAGTTTGCAGCTGTCAACCAGGCCATGGAGAATGTCAGGAAACCCCCAAAGGTGTGTGACAATGAAGACAAATAATCCTTCAATGATTCCAATAATTCCAAAGGATAATTGTACTGTTGGAACTCAAAAACCTGGGTGGTATTCCATCAACGTCGCTAAAGGGACTGCTAACTGCTAATTTCTGTAACTTTTGTTTGGTTCCGGTGTTTGTTGGCATGTATTTTCCTGTGGCCTTCTGGCCTACACTGCTGGTTACTTGTCTGCTCACTCTGGCCCAATCTCCTGAGGTTGCACCCGGGCGTTTACACAGGCCAGCCATAGTTTCCTATGGTGGTGGCACGCTTGATTTCAGTCTACTGCCCAGAGATGTCTCCACTTTCTGGATTACAAAGAATACATGTCTTCCTAGTCTGTCTGTGCCATGCTCTCCATTGTATTCCTTCATACTGTTGCAGCAATTTATTGACCCTCCTCTCCCAATCCATGCCAAACCCCCCATGAAAAATAACAATCATCTTAAGCAATGCTATGGCTCCATACTTAGTCGCATTTTGATTATCCTCATCCTTTTCATCTCTGGTAATGTACATCCCAATCCAGGCCCAGCTATTGTTGATCATGCCATCTCTGACCTGTCATTCAATGATTTTTGTGATCGCAAGTCTATGGGGTTTCTACACATTAACATCCGTAGCCTGTTACCCAAACTAGACCTGCTAAAGTCCTGGGCACACACTGCTACTCCTGATGTTCTAGCTATTTCAGAATCATGGCTTAAGAACAGTGTTTTCAATCTAGACATTCTCCATACCAGGTTACAACATTTTTCGCCAGGACAGAGCCACCAAAGGTGGTGGTGTAGTTTTGTTTGTTAAAGACCATCTGCAATGTTCTATCTTAATTTCCAAGTCTGTCCCCAAACAATTTGAACTGCTAGTGTTAAGGATCAAACTGTCTTCCAATTTCTTTCTCTCTGTCGCTGTCTGCTACAGACCACCCTCTGCCCCAGCTTGCACCCTAACTGCACTTGGTGCAGCCAAACATAACCTTGTCAAGATGACCATTCTGCCCATATTCGACTATGGCGATACCATCTATAGGATGGCATCTCAGTCTGCCCTCAGGAAACTCGACACACTCCATCACTCCGCCATTCGTTTTGCCACTGGTGCGCCTTTCACAACTCACCACTGTGATCTGTACACCCTTGTAGACTGGACATCTCTTCACAGCAGACGGCTCTGTCACTGGCTTCATATTATCTACAAATCCATACTTTGCAAAACACCTTTCTACCTCTCATCCCTTCTGCACCTCTCTCACCGCCCCGTCATCGTTCTAAGATCCAGTGATCTTGTCCGACTCACCATCCCCAAAGCCCGTACCGTTGTCGGGCGCAGCGCTTTCCGGTTCGCTGCAGCACACGACTGGAACACCTTACAAAACACCCTCAAACTCACCGCCCTCACCTCACTCACTGCTTTCAAACAAATCCTGCAGCGAACCATAGTCGATCAATGCACCTGTTGATCACCGTCTCTCTCCCATCCCATAACCCATCACTGCCTCATTTTAAGTACCCCTGCTCCACTACCCCCGCTATCCGTCACCTCCTCTCTTCCTCACCCCTACCTCCTCCGTCTCTCTCCCCTCTCTGACTGTTAGTATTTTAATGCATCTGTATTTGCCAGTGTTTTATTGTTTTATTGTTTATTGTATTACTTAACCTTGTTTTATTTCAGGCTGCATTTGCAAATAAGAATTTGTTCTTACATGTTTGCCTGGTTAAATAAAGGTTAAATAAAAATAAAAAACATCCCCAAAATCCCCCCACAGGACTTTCAAACCTTCCAAGATCAGATCCACTGGACACCCCTTACAGGAGCTAATATCTGGGCTCTCTGGCGGAGGTCTTTAAACTAGTGGCCCTCTCTAGCGCAGACCAGCGGGAGAGCGGTACTAGTCCCAATCACCCAGAAACGGGGGTTAAAAGCATTTTTAACCTCTAAGTCCTTCCGACCTACCCCAGCCCAAATTTCTCTACTCAAAAGGGGCCTCTCATTTATCCCCACCCTCGACGTAACCAAGAGGTCCCGCACACGATCACAAACGGAGGTTCTCTCCTACCACAGGCGTCTAAAACTAATAGCCTTCTTTGAAAAAGACCCCAATAACACAGTAGAGATCCCCCGGTTCCTACCCAAATCCACCTGGGAACCTTCCTATACTCAACTCCCCCAGGTACTATCCCGTCTGAGACAGACGGATGACGAAGCCATCTCCCCCATGCCTCTTCTCCCTGAAACCCCCAACTTACTACCAGAGGAAGTCGTAGCCCTCAAACAACTCCAAAATGACCCACACATAATTATCAAACCGGCAGATAAAGGCTCAGTGGTTGTCATTTTGGACAGAGACCAATACATCACTGAAGCTGAAAGAATGAAAGATTTAGTTTGATTAAACTCATTTTGAGTAATTAATAATTAATAAGAAATGACCTTGCCCCCGCCCAGCTAGGTTTCCCCCCCTATTTTCTCTCTTTGATTTCGTTTATTGTTTTCTTGCCATTTGCCTAAAACACATGTTGTGTGTCCAAGTAATGATGCCGTAGTTCAGTTGGCGGTTTTTTGGTGTGTGTGTGTGTGTGTGTGTGTGTGTGTGTGAGTGGGATACTGTCTGTCTTATAGTATTGATCAACCCACTGGTCTTGTGCGAATAACATCCTGTGTGTGGCAGAACTGGTTGTTGGCTCAGCATTATTGTAACAAATTGTTTCCAGGATGTCAAAATGCACTGTTAGTATTTATGTCCTTTAGAATTGTACTTTGTATGTGGACATAAATAAAGCATTTAAAATGTGTGTGTGTGTGTGTGTGTGTGTGTGTGTGTGTGTGTGTGTGTTCGCGCGAGGGAACATACGAAATTAAATGCAAGCCCTAGGTGCTAACAATCAACACAGTCCTAAGATAATACAACAAGAAAAAAAGAATGAGACATAAATCGACAGAAATAGGGGGGTAAGTGATCGGTAGGAATCTGAGAATGTATCTATTATGTAAACTTATATGCTTATGTACACTATATGGCCTATTCACAGGGGGGAGTTAGCATGTAACTGTACTTTTCTAAACATATAAACGTGAACTAGTAACTTATATACAGTATATGAAAACCTAACACAAGAATGCCAACCAAAATGCCAACCAAATCACCTTACTCAGAATGTTATTTCGACTGTAACCTCTGGGCATTTGGTTTTACACAGAAGTATAGGATAAGGGTAAGTAATATATCATCATAACTAGCTAGGTAGCTACAGTGGCTAGCAGTGGCGGACTCAGGCTGTTTGAAGGGCAGGGGCGAAAAGAAAAAAAGGGCACCTATGGGACCCCATCAGTGAGCAAAAAGCTATGATGCGTCATGTATGGTGAAATAGTCCCCATCCTTGATTAATATTAACATTATGTAGTCTAGGCCCGGGGCGGATTAAATATACCACAATATTACAAAAAATTTGTGGCACCTATCTTCCCCAACACTACCAAGGAAATCCTTGAAATACTGTCAGAACTGCACGGCACAGGCCACATTAACATGAAACAAAAACGCTACCTGGCCGGGGAGGACGATCCACAAGCAAGGTGCTTTTATCTCCTCCCAAAAATCCATAAACCCCCTTCCTCGTGGCCCAAGCCCTTTGAAATACCAGCGGGCAGACCCATAGTCTCAGATTGTGGCAGCGAGACCTATGGTATTTCAGAATACATTGATCATTTCCTCAACCCCCTGGCTACTCTTCACTCTAGCTATGTAAAAGACACCTACGACTTCACAGCCAAAGTCAAATTAGCCCAATTAGGCCCCAATGACCTCCTCTTTTCAATGGACGTAGACAGCCTATATACCAATATATTAATATACATATATGGTAAGTTTTAAGTAAATTGTGGTTTTCAAAGTAGGTAAGCTAGCTAGCCGGCTAGTAAGCAAGTCCAGTTTAGCTACTAGCCAGACACGATACATGTCTTAACGAACTAAATCGTTCTGTGGCAAATCAGCGACATTGAATGCGAGATTGTGCTGTCTCAAAATCCGTGAGACGCGGCGAGCTAACGACGCTAGCCTTCTCCACCCCATCTACCTGTCTACCTAACGACGCTAGCCTTCTCCACCCCATCTACCTAACGACGCTAGCCTTCTCCACCCCATCCTAACGACGCTAGCCTTCTCCTATTGGTAGAGGTCTGGGGTTGCTAGGCAACGGAGTAACAACAACTGAAAAGAGCTCCCAACTTAAATTACATAAACACTTTTAAAAGTCTTACCTTAAGATCAACTAAGACAAAACAAAAAGTCACCAACTAAATAGGATTAACCCATGATCAAGCTGGACAATGTTAAAGACAGTAAGGAGAACTAGAAACATTGTTATCTACTGTTTTAACTAACTGAGCCTGCAACCTCAAGAAGATGGCGGCGCTACGCCCGAGAGCAGCCGGCCACTTTCTACCTGTCATGGTATTTGTTTTTTTACTGTTCGTTTTACTACGTTTTACGTAGTTGACTTGGAAACTGTTGACATTCAGGCTCTGAGTCAAAAATATCCTGAAATATAGATAGGATTCAGATAGGAAAGAGTTCTAAATGGATTGACTTCTATAGCGCCTTATTCCAAAGCACTTTACAATGGCATCTCATTCACCCATTCACCTACCAATGGTGGCAAGCTACCATGCAAGGCCCGCCGGGTTGTCTAGGTTGATGGGTGGTGTTATGGCCAATTTTACTTTAGGCTTTATTTTGGATGATTTGTGTTTAATGTTTTGAGTTATATTTATATTTCATGATTAATGTTTATTTTATGTTTTTGGTTATTCATGTAAAGAATAGCGTTATGTTTTTGGTTATAGAAGTATTAATGTTTTAGTCGTAATTGAGTGTCACGTGGTCAGGTGGCCCAGGTGTATTTATGGAGTCAATTAGCAGCACCTGGGTGGATGGAAATAAGTTAGACTGGCAACAACATTATTTTGACCACGACCACGATCACTCCTTTCTGTAATTACATAATTTACCGTTCGCTTTAAGACTTTTCGTTTCGTTTGAATACTTTGGATTACTTTTGGACAATAAATATTTTACATTTTTACAACTTACAAGGAAAGCGTGGCGTGCGTGATTATCCAGCCCAGACTATTACTGTTTTCATTCGCATGGTGGAATTGGCGGCTACATTAAGTCAAAATAACGATATGGATAATGGAAGTCGGAACATGGATCATTATATTCTAAAAGGAATGGATTTGAAGAACAAAAGTTGGATCATTTGATTACTCGTTGGACCACGTTTTGAAAAGGACAACTATTTGAAAGATCAAACCTTGGGGAATTCGTGAGTAGCAGTGTTGATTGAACGTAGGAACTAGAACTGTAATATACGAGCCGCTGCGCTCGGTTAAGACTGCTGTACCTGTGATAACAAGCCGTTGCGCTTGTCAATGAACTGCCACGCTCCAATGAATGAATGAATGAACACATATTTTGAAACCCCTGTGAATTGTTTGCATTGTTGCCTGTGTAAAAGCACAACTGTATTGACTCTGTTGAACGACCTTTTAACCATTTAATATGGAGAATAAAGGAGACGAGGAGATGATTGCGAGGGAAAAACAACTCTATCAATTAATCGCATCACGTAGAGGGAAACTGGGTGTCCTCACTCGCAAGTGTAATGAAATAAACGCGCTTATGGAGGCTGGAGACACAAATGATGAAGTAATTAAGCAAGTTGTTGTTTTTAACCAATACTTGGCACAATTCATGGAGTTGCAAACAAATGTTCAGATGTTATTCATTGATGAGTATGAACGAGAAAATGATCACAATGACTGGTATGAACCGAAATTGGTTGGTTTTAAAAGCTTTTTGGACGGGGTTGAATTTTGGTTAAAGTGTGATGAAATGGAAAAGGGTAAAGTTGTGGCTGATGAAGTGTACACATTGGACAATGATTTGCATGGAAAGGGTGTGGGATCTGTTGAGCCATGTGACAGCGTGTCACAAACCGGAAAAGCGCACAGCAAAGCCTCAAGTCGCAGCAGTGCTGCGTTCAGCTCCTTATCCAATGCGCAAGTTCAACGCGCTGTGCTCAAAGCGCGACTGAGTACCTTGGATGAACAACTGGATTTGGACATGGAAGAGACACTAATGAAAGCTAAGAGAGAAACGGAAGAGACACAAATGAAAGCTAAGAGAGAAAAGCTTAACATTCGAACTAAATTAGCTGTTGCAGAGGCCACAATAAAGGCCCTCACAGAGACCCATTCACAAGTTTCATCCACGGCCATGGATAAGCCTGCTGACCTTAGTCGTCCTACAGCAGACAAAACCTGCACGGAATATATTCACCAATCCTGTCAGAAGGCATGACCATATACCTCAAACATTTAATCATTGACCACCATCGACTCTTCAAGCAGTTATTTCCTTCAATCAATCTCTTACCAAAGCATCACTTCATGCTACATTATCCTCGCAATATAAGGAACATCGGCCCAATTCTGCACATGTGGTGCATGCGTTATGAAGCCAAACATTTCTTTAAGAGACAATTAAAAAGCTTTAAAAACATTACCGTATTTTCCGCACTATAAGGCGCACTTAAAAGCCTTTAATTAAAAAAAAAAAAACGACAGTGCGCCTTATAATCCGGAGCGCCTTATACATGGATCAATTGGTTAATTGGTTGATCCATACTGGTTGTACACGGCGCTCAAGGCGCTCTGTCAAAATGTTTCAGTACGACTGGTAAACTACAAAGCCGCACCGCTTGCAGCATTACGGTAATCAGTAAACACCGGTACTGTGCTTACTCAGTCCCACACCACTTGTGTGTGTATAAAGACCCCAAGTAAAGAAGACTAAACAGAGTTTCCGAGGGAACAAAGCGAGATGGCCACAGTTAGAGGACAAACTCGAACAGCGGGTTGTTGAACAGAGAGCAGCAAGTAGAAGCGTCTCTACAGTCACTATTCGAATGAAGGCAACAGCGCTAGCACGGGACATGAACATCGATGAATTTCGAGGCGGTCCTTCTTGGTGCTTTCAACTTGAAGTTTTAAAGTACCCACTCGATATAATAAACAACAGTGTAACGATCACTAAACACTTATAATTTGTGTATTGGATTCATTATTCTCGTTTGCCGGAGGCTACCGGTAAGGGAGGGTTGACTTGTAAACATACTTTCGTTTTAGCTCGTGTTCAAAAGCAAGAACTGTGTGTTCATCTATTTGTGTAGTTATGTGTT
This sequence comes from Nansenia antarctica, assembly GCF_963989245.1. Classification (NCBI taxonomy): domain Eukaryota; kingdom Metazoa; phylum Chordata; class Actinopteri; order Argentiniformes; family Microstomatidae; genus Nansenia; species Nansenia antarctica. The sequence continues at coordinate 14,974,905 of NC_137678.1, forward strand.
TTTAGCATGTCGATGTTCTCCCAGTATGTTGTCATGTTATTAAAATACAGTTGAGACCTTCGTAGCGATGTGTTTTGTTAGCAGCGTTCGTAGCTGTGGCTGCGTTCAGAGTCACTTTTCTCCCATTCAGTGTTTGAGGTGAACCAACATTCAAATACGCCTGTCGTGTTCAATCTTTCTCTGATTTGAATGTATGACACATCATTTGAAAGCTTACAATCTGTAGTTTAAGCATGTGTAAAAACTGAAAAATTACGTTGCACATTTCACCAGGAGCTGTCACATATTGGTTATAATTGTATAGCCTATTGGTTGTTTTCTGGTGTTGTTTTCTTGTTTTGCTCTGTTTGTAGTCTACTTGATGTATTTTTATCAGCTGTTAAATCACCACAGCGGTTAATCCACTAATAGAGATAATACCAGATTGAAAATGCTTGTAGCTAACTACTCTATATCTCGTGGTCGCAGCTATTGCGAATTGCTATTCACGCGAGTCAGCTGTGAATCACCACAGGTCCTTGACGCTTGTTGCAAAAATGGATGACGAACGGCTGATACTTGAGGTGGAAAAATATATATTTTTGACGTTGACTGTGACAACGCTCAGGTGGAGCATGGACAACGGGAAGTTGACACAACACCGATGGAGAGGTGACGCAACGCAGTAGGTGGAGCTTGGGCGTAACGCAACCCCAGTCAAACGTTTGACTGCAGTATATTCTATTCTATGCGCCTTATAATCCGGTGCGCCCTGTATATGAAAACAGTTCTAAAATAGGCCATTCATTGAAGGTGCGCCTTATAATCCGGTGCGCCTTATAGTGCGGAAAATACGGTACACTGACATTGGCCAAAAAACGTTGCGAAGTCGTCATAAAACAGCTGAATCTGCAAGGCATCTTTTTCTACAGAAAATAGGGGACTTTCTTTCAAATAGGTGGCATCTCTTAAATCTGCATACACACCTTCCTTGTGAATGTGCCTGGGCTTGAACATGTCTGCAAGTTCTGGGTTTTGAAAAATGTTCTTCAGTGTTTCCAAAATGGGAACATATACGACAGCAACGTAGAGCCGAAAGGGCGAAACACCGGGCGCTAAGTGTTCCATGAACTGTGGATATTACTGTGTTGAGTTATTATTCACACATTATATTAATTATATTATATTTCACTTCTTCCAGGCAAGTAACCGTGAACTGATCGTATATGCCTAATAAGCATATTTGAACTTGTTAACTTAAACAAACAAAACACTGCATAATGGAGGCGAAATTCAAGCACTAATGAAGCAACCTTTCCCTAACTTCAGCAACACGAGGACTCTCTTTGACTTTACCAACATCAATGTTATACACAGTGGTCTGGATGAACAGGTACATGTTGTGGAGCATGGTGTTGTATGATGTGCCAAACACAAAATGTGCCTTGAATAGTTCATCAAAAGCATCAAGAGAAGAGGTTGACCTGAAAGGTATGGCATTCTTGTCGAGAATGATGAACTGGTGGATTGCATTCTTCTTAATGCCAACAGCCAGGAGATAGGGTTGAGTGCTCGTAGTGATGGCATCGAGATTCTCTTGGATGCTTGTTCCAGTCTGAGAAGACAAATACACATGGAGTGACGATTAGTATTACGTGGTTGTAATATTTGAAATAAAAAAATATTCTCATCATTAAAAAAACAACATAATAATAATAATAAATATACAGTATATACACACAAACCTTCTTGAAGACCACAAGATGCTTCTCCGCTTGGGAGGCCGACACCTTCCCTGGTCTCTTCAGACCCTGAGCAGTCGGTGGAATCAGGTGTGACAGCAGTAAAATTGATGAGGTCACTGTCCCAACCTGCAACACAGAATTGCACTTGACTTGCACTGTCAGCAGCATTTTTACAAAATACAGAAAAGATAGCATTTCTATATAATCACAAGAAGCTCTCCCACTACAAATCCTTATAGCTGAGCCAAAGACTTCAGTGCGTTTGAGTCCTTGTTCAATATACAGAACCAGTCAAAAGTTTGGATGCACTTTCTTATTAGAAATGAGAATTAGTATTATGTTGATATATGTTTAGACATGATACATTAAGGGCCCTCATTTATTGACGGGCAATGCCTTAACCCAAACGCAGTCAATAAATTAGGGCCCGATGTCAATTACAAGTCTATGAGTGCCATACAACATCAGTATCCTTACAGCTTACCAAAGTCAAAATCCGCTTCAGTGCCATCCTCAGGAGGATCAGCAGCCAGCAGGAGTTCTTCAAGTTCACTGATGGATGGGAGCTTTCTGCATTGTTGGATAATCTTTTTCTTGAATGTGGTCGTCCACCTCTCCAGAAACTTGCCTGATGCATCCTCTCCAAACATCAGAAGGAAATCCTGTATTGGGGGACAATCTCAGAATTTTACAGCCAACCAAAGTTAATAGGTGCTAGTTATTCATGCATCACTACAATACCCATCTACTATTCAAAACTACTCAATAATGGTCATAACGCTGTCAAAATAATGACATAATTACCAAGCCTTTGACATCCCTGAAGCGTGGAAATTCTGAAAGTATGTCGCTTGACTGCTGGGGATTAAGGACCAAGTTGCGGCGATAGGCAAATGTCACCTTCATCTTCTTCTTGACCATGTCCTCATCAGCTGCATGTCTCATTAGTGCGATTGCTTCTTTGCACTGATCTTCGCTCAGGGCAGTCTCTGGTACATATTGTGACTCTCGTCTGTCAGTTGGTCCTCCAGAAATGTTGTTACCAAATGGTCTTTCTGCTGAAGCTACACAATATGGGAAAATACCTGCTCAATACTGATGACAAATATGTACATTTTAAAACACTTTCAGCAACTTGGATTTGACCCAACTTTAGAATTTGTATTTATTTATTTATTTTATTATTGGCTGGACAAACATTATGTGCAAAAAATCTTGTAACGGTTTTGTTCCATACATTTTTACAATATAATTACAGTTACCTCCAAATGAAGCTCGTCTGTCTTTAGCAGTGCTTCTCTGAACAGTTTTGATCCTCCAGGCCAGGTATCCAGTGCCACTCTCGCCATCATAATAATGCTCCTTGGAGGATACCAGAAACAGACAATTCTTCATTAATAACATCAGGGGTGCAAACTGGTGATGGCCCAAAAAGGTGACAAATTTTTTTTGTGGCTAACCTTTGAATAGCGCTAGCACTAATGGTGTTAAATAGATATCGCTAGCACTAACGGTGGTCTAACAATGATGCATGTGTAAGTAGCGGCAGCCCTGACCTCAACACCTGCAGAATTACTTCTAAAACAGTTTACTGTGACTGTGTTCTCTATGCTGTCTGGAACTGTACCTAGTTCCCTGAAGCTAAAAGTTATTTCAACAGCAGCGTTGTTGAAAGTTTAGCAGACAGGAAGATTAGTTAGCTCGCGCATCATGAAAAAAGCTAGAGCTAAAAAAAGAAGACAACAACTAGTATGTTGCATATTAGAGACCTGTCATAGATGGATGGAAATAAAATGTATTTAAAAAATCTATAAATATAATATAGTTAAAGACAAAATTGTTAAAAACCAATTTCCAATTGAATAAGAAAAATAAAGTAATATTAGACCCCTGAAGAAGGGGGGGGGCAGAGTTTCAGTGCAGACACAAACACCTGTGTACTTCCTCATCATCGTTGTACACTTCCTTTTCTACTGAGGGCAGCAACAACAGTCTCACATTCAGCTGTCAGTCAGGCACACATGCTAACGCAGCTACACAGACAAAGAGACTATACAGTAGAGTTGAGGTAAAGTTAGAATAAAAAGTATTGGAAAGATGTCTGAGGTTATCCATGCCAACCCTGACAAGGATGAAAACGTCAGGTTCCACAGAGGGGAGGTGGAGGAGAGGATTGTGGTCAGAGAGTCTCATCACTCAGGTCAGTAACTAATAACTGTCCTCACTCAGGTCAGTAACTAATAACTGTCCTCACTCAGGTCAGTAACTAATAACTGTCCTCACTCAGGTCAGTAACTAATAACTGTCCTCACTCATGTCAGTAACTAATAACTGTCATCATGAATCATGCTTGTGATTTCTGAATCTCCCTTTTCTGATGAAACACACGCACACGCACACACACAGCTGAAACAGAGTAAGACTTATGGATTTAAAATGCACATACTGTAGAGACTCATTTTTAAATGGTTGGTATATTTGGAAAAATGTTTGGAAGGCCTAAATATTCACCTTTCAAGTTCAGTGTCAATGTCGTTGATAGAGTTACTTCCTCTCTACCAAACTGTATATATGGTCTCTTACTGCATCTAGCTGTATCAGCATGTAGCATGTCGCTAACTGAATGTGACCCTGTGGTGGTTTTTGCCCTCAAAAGAAAGGAATGAGTAAAAAGAGGAAGAATATTAAAAACAGTATAAAAGGTAATTGTAGTGAGAACTTGTCTAGGTGTGAACACACACACATACACACGCACACGCACACACCCACACACACAGCATGCTGTCCACACACACATCCATACACACACACACCGATACACACACACACACAGCATGCTGTCCACACAAACACACACAGCATGTCCGCGCACACGCATAAACGTACACATGCACGCACGCACACACACATACACACACGCACGCACACACACACACACACACACACACACATTAACGCTTCAGACACTTGTGCAAATGTCTGCTGCCATCTTGTGGACTTTCTTATACTTTATTATTTTATCTAATTATTTACACATTAAAATCTCACGACTCTAAAGACATAGAATCAGCACAGATTCAAAGAGATATGAGTGACTAACAATCATCATTTTATGTTTGTTCATTGATATGAGATTCAGTGATGTAGAATGGTGTGTGCGTGTGTCTCTTGCAGGTAGGAGAATCCACATGCTGGTTGGTTGCTGGGCTGATGTGTGTTCTACAAGTCACACTGAACGTCTCCATGCGTCTTGTCCACTGTGAGTCTCCTGACTTGTGATTATGATATTATCCTTGAATACACACATAGGGCGTTCACACCGGCAAAGAACCGGAAGTCTGGAACCGGCCGGCGCATGCAAACCCAAACTCAATTGGTTAGGAGCCTGAAAAGTTGGTTCGCAGCGGGAACCAGAAAATAGTGGTTCTCAAGCGCAAACCAAAACGTAGAACAGTCACGTCGTCAGTGGGTGTGTCATATTCCAGGCTGCAAAGACCAGCAAGAAGGAAGTAGACAAAATGTAATCTAATCTAAATCTAATCATTAGTGATTAAAAACAATATCAAAAGTTTCATTATTCTCTCTATCTTCCTCACATGCTCAGCAAACACACACACACGCACACGCGCGAACGCGAATTTCGTAAGCCATTTCTATTCCAGTAATGGAGCAGCTGGTTAGTAAGAGAAGGCGTGTAGAAAGTGTCTTTTGTTTTGTTTAATATAAAATTGTGTTTATTTCAGATACTGTAGTGGAAGATATTATCCTCATGTCCAGTGAAGTAGCTGCCATCTAGTTGTGACATTTTTGTTTATCCCGCCCCTTCATCACCCAGCGTTGATGACGCGGATGGTTCTGGTTACACTGGTATGAACCCTGATGGTTCTGGTTACACTGGTATGACCCCTGATGGTTCTGGTTACACTGGTATGAACGCGGGCTCGTTCGCCAGACAGCACCAATGTTCGGAGGTTCCCGAACGCGAACCGGCACGGTTCTTTGCCGGTGTGAAAGCCCTAACAGAGCGCTCTATGAAGAGAAACCACCAAACTGAATGTCACATGGTCGTAATTCTTATGAACTGAATCAGTTCAGTAGAACCTGATGGTGAGAACAAGTTATAAACCGCCAGGCTGTCAACCTAACCACAGCTTCTCCTGTCTCTCAGACAAATATGAGAATGATCACACAGACTGGTTACAGACCAGTTACAACAACCTGACTAAAGAGAGAGACGACCTTCAGAGGAAACTGAAAACCGGTTGTGCAAAAGGATGGATGAAGTTTGGCTGCAATTGCTACTTCCTCTCCACTGAGACTAGAACCTGGGATGAGAGCAGACAGGACTGCTGAGACAGAGAAGCAGACCTGGTGGTCATCAACAGCAGAGAGGAACAGGACTTTATCATTGATTTGAATAAGAAATTTGTCTGGATTGGTCTGACAGAGAGACACAGAGGGGACCTGGAAATGGGTGGATGGCACACCTCTCAACACAGCGTACTGGGGTCACAATCAGCCAAATAGTTATAGGGATGATGACTGTGTTTGCATATTTAATTATGGAAGTAAACTTAATCAATGGTATGACTACCCATGTAGAGTGACACTGAACTGGATCTGTGAGAAAGTGGTTTATACATAATACAGGGGTGCAAACAGGTGATGGCCCAAAAAGGTGACACATTTTTTTTGTGGCTAACCTTAGGGGGGGGGGGGGGGGATAGCGCTAGCAATAATGGTGTTAAATAGATATCGCTAGCACTAACGGTGGTCTAACAATGATGCGTGTGTAAGTAGCAGCAGCCCTGACCTCAACACCTGCAGAATTACTTCTAAAACAGTTTACCGTGACTGTGTTCTCTATGCTGTCTGGAACTGTACCTAGCTCCCTGAAGCTAAACGTTATTTCAACTGCAGCAGAGTTTAGCAGACAGGGAGATTAGCTAGCTTGTGCATCATGTGACATGGATGAGACTTAAGGGCTCTGCACACAGCGTGCGATTTCTGTTGCGCGTCAACGTTCCATTTTGAAGTTTGAATGGAAGTCTATGAGAACATCGCATTTACCCACACACGGCCCCGATTTTAATCGCACGGCGAACATTCGATTCCATTCATTTTGAATGGGACAAAGCACACGGCGTGCGAGTTTTGTCGCACTGTCAAATGAATGGAATCGAATGTTCGCCGTGCGATTAAAATCGGGGCCGTGTGTGGGTAAATGCGATGTTCTCATAGACTTCCATTCAAACTTCAAAATGGAACGTTGACGCGCAACAGAAATCGCACGCTGTGTGCAGAGCCCTTTAGACCCCCCCCCCCCCCCCCCCAAAAAAACATTTTTTGGGCAGATCTACACAATTCACATGGATGACCTATTTTGAGATAGAAACGGCTAATTTAGCAGAAAGGTGACAAGTTTGCACCCCTGAATGATGTTGGTTTGCACTGTCTTGTCCTGTCTTGCACCTGTCCTGTTGTAAACTGCACTCTACTGTCCCAAACCAAATTCCTAACATGTTTACATGTCATGGCAATAAAGTCTTCTGATTCTGATTCAATCATGTTTCCTCCCCGGTCTAAGCGGCACCGTCTCCTCACCTCATCTCCACCATCATGCTCTCCAGGGCGCGGGCCTCCTGGGTCTCGTGGAAGCGGATGTAGAAGTTGCTGGGTGACTCCACATGCTCCACCAGCACAGCGATCACCTCCCCAGGGTCCCTGGGCGTGGGGGCCCTCAGGCGCTGGCCCCGCAGGGCGTCGAGAGGAACCATACCTGCCATACACCGTACCTGCACGGCAGGGAACATGGCCACCATCTAGAGGGGGTAGAAACACACAGCCATGAGTGTCCACAAACACACACACACACATACATGAATACACACACACACACACATGAATGTGCGTGTATACACACACGCACATGTTTTTATTGTCACCACAAAGAGACTTCTTGTGGATTGAATGGGGTTGTCCTTGAACATTTAACAATCACCAAAGAAGATGTACAGACATAACACCACACAGGCATTAATAAACACCTAATGGATCAGATTATGTAAAAATGCAATTTTGACCAAAAATGTAGATAGAACCTTATAATTCTAAGGTCACAAGATGGGTCTCGTCTCTCACCTGTTGGAACGTCGTGGTGGCGATGCGGAGGTCTCTCTCTGACATCAAGTCGGCAGGGTCCTCCCCGTCCTCCTCCTCTCTGCGCCCCTCCCAGGGCGACTCCCCAGAGCTGAAGTAGTACCCCTGGCTGGAGGGGTTCAGACCGTCACCCTGCTCAGCATCCCTGGGGCTGTCGGGCTCTACAGCCCCTGGACAAAAACATCAGGGAGGGTGCTGCGTTTATAGAACGCCATGAGCTATAAGATACAGTACTCAGTTCTGCCCCCCCTATCTTCAAATGACCCTTCCCCCAATGGGACAAATGGCTGTGATCTCTCAGTGATCTCTCAATAATGTGGGAATGCAATGGTATTAGCTGAATAGAATAGATGCATTTTTACATTTTAGCCATTTAGCAGACTAGTACTTGTCACTTGTCCAATTCTCTCACTTATGTCTTATATCTATTGGCACTTTATTTATCTTGACTTATTTGTCTTTGTGCTGCAATGTCAAGGAAACGAAGCCAAAGATTTTTACTCTCTTACACTTGTATAATGTGACAAAACAATAAAACGTGAAACCATCCAGCTGACCTGGTTGCATGTGGCCGGTGTGTTGGATGTGGGTGATCATCCAGCTGGGGCCCTCGTCCCCGGCCACAGGCCGCAGGTGCAGCGTGTCGCTCAGCGCCCCCACCATCTCCGTCACACTCAGGAAGCCACTCTGGGCCACTGGGAGCTCCTCCCCAAACATCCTCTGTTGACCAGGGGGAAATGGTAAATGGACTTATGACATGTGGCCAGCAGGAGGTAGAGTCACCGTCTAATGATCACAAGGTTGGCAGATCAGAGGTTCGAGCCCCGGCTGGCCACATGTCGAAGTGTCCTTGGGCAAGACACTGAACCCCAAAATTGCTCCCAGTGAGCGGGCCGGCACCTTGCATGGCAGCTTGCCGCCATTGGTGTGTGAATGTGTGTGTGAATGGGTGAATGAGAGGCCGTTGTAAAGCGCTTTGGACCATTTACCATTTGTGTAATAAAGGAAACTAGTATAATTACCTTGTATTCGGCATGAAGATCATGAATTGATATTCCTTCACTGTTCTGAGCAACAACCTATAAAGAAGGAATCACACTGATGTTAGAATCTTCAGTCACCATCACGTGTGACTAGAACATTAGGAGATTTCAATGATTTCGGTATCCACCCATTTACATTACATTTACATTTTTGGCATTTAGCAGACGCCTTATTCCAAAGCGACTTACAATCAATACATTTGACTAAGCAAGTGAATCATCAATCCACCAGGCGTATCAGGAAGAGTAATCTAGCTCAGGCCAGGGGCCATTGGCAGTCTCAGTGATTTTTAAAAATATCTATAGACACTGGAGAACAGAGAGACAGTACAAGGGGGGCAGTAGAAGTCTTGGGGGACACAGTAAAAGGGGAAAAGCGGGTGTCTCAGGAGACACAGTGCTGGGGGGTAGTGATTGAATGTCTCAGGAGGAGCAGTTAAGGTGTAACCCATAAAGGAGCAACTCAATAGTCTGGCTCCTGACTCGTTTACTTAAACAAATGTACTTATTGTAAGTCGCTTTGGGAAAATGTAAACTGACCTGGCGAAGATTGGCCTTCAGCTCCTCACTGACGGTTCCCGCATGGCCGTTCTCCAGGATACGCTGCCTGAGCTTCTCCTCCAGCTGCATCGTGGCCAATCAAACACAACACATTCACTAGTGGTGATTGGGTGAGTTCCCATTATAATGTGAAGTGCAATGAGACCAATATCATTAAATATCTCATTAAATGTTCTTCACAAAAAAACATGACTTCTAGTAGGAGGGAACTACTACAAGCATTTAAAGTAATGTTACAGTTTCACCTTGCACTTTACATGTTCTTGCACTTAGTTGTACAGTATATTTATTCATAATATCCACTCATATTGGTACTGTATATTTTGTCTTGAGTATTGTCGTGTTGTCGTCTTGTTGTTGTATGTACTGTAGCTTGTTTAGCATGGAGAATACCAAATAATGTTCCTAGTGCACTGCACATGGCAAATAAAGTTGAATTGAATTGAATCACATACAGACTATTTATGAGGTAAAAAGAGAAACAGACTCACTTTTATGACACATTTTTCAAATAGCTGCCCTTGTTGGATGAGCTGTGGCTCAGGTTGTGTGAGTTCCATGTGCAGACATCCTTGATCCTGGTGTCCCCCTGAGCTGTCAGGGACGGGGTCCTCAGGACCAGAGGCCATGTGATTCTGTACTGGAGTACCAGAGGGCTTTTCCACAGGAGCTGAAGTCAGGCAAAATCTTACATTAGTCACAACCAATACCAGATCACTACTGTTTACATGTTACACCCATTTACATTTTAACCATTTAGCTGTTAAAATAATGAAAATACCACCGCTCATCCGTGATCAGACTTGAGCTGAGGTGCTGGAATTGAAGAGTATCAATAAAGTGCAAAAAACCAGCATCTGTCCGCACACTCAAATCTGTGCAAAAAAACGTAGTTTATTGCACGAGCTTTCAGTCATAAACCTTCTTCAGGGATAAAGCAGACAAGTGAATGCAGTGGTATAAAGGCTTCAAACAACATCACTTAATTAGCCAATGCACAACATCTGTGTCACACTATTTCACCTAGTGGCTAGGCATCAAGGGAATTGTAGTCCTAGATTTAGTGGAATAAATATTTACAATATCTACTTAACAGAAGAAAAAACAATAGAGAAATGCTACAAACATGCAGACATCAGGCAGTAGCCATCATATAGCATAGAACATAGTGTCTAAAGTAATTTATTCATAGCACAACACTCACAATCACACAATCCTCATTCAAGCCTAGGGGTTGTAAACTCTCTAGGGTGTGGATCCAAAAAAGCTCTCTGGCATAACCTCCTGTCTGAATGGTAATCTGCTCTATGCCGCCTGAACCATTTAGTAGTTAGCATTTACCACTTAATTAGAGTTTACAGGGACAGGGGTCTCCCTGGAGTAAGTTAGGGCTAAGTACCGCACACTAGTGGTGGTGTTCCCAGGTGAGATTTGAACTCAACCCTAGGGTACATAAGGTTGCAGAGAATAGGAAATGTTAGAATAGGTATAGCATAGCATAGAGTACAGCACAGTGTTTTATTTGTACAGTATAGTGGATAGTGTACATAGCCTTTATTTATGTAAACCAGCTCCTTTGCCTTCTTGTTTTTCTTTAGTTTTTTTTTCTTTTCCTAGCACCAGGGGAGCCCCCCCTCCCAAATTTCGTTGTTTGGTACCTGTACTATATCAATGACAATAAAGACCATTCATTCATTCATTCATTCATGACCTTCTGATCACCAGTCCAACTTATAGCCATGTATAGTTAAAGGTATAAAACAGGGATAGTGAATGATAGCATGCCATGGACACAAGTGCTAAATGTAGTCCTGCTCAGAAAAGCCTTCACATCAGGTGCCTCAAACGCATACATGTAAAGAAAAACTAAATCGTGACGTTACAATTATAAGGTTCTATCTCCATTTTTGGTCAAATTTGAGTTTTTTACATAATCTGATCCATTAGGTGTTTATTAATGCCTGTGTGGTGTTATTTTTAAAATGTTGACATTGTTTAGTTAGTAATTAATAAAATACAAAGGTTCCATCTCACAAAACATAATGGAATGTAAAAACTTTGACGCTCAATATCTCTGAACTACCCGAAACGAGATAGAACCTTATCATTCTAAGCTCACGAAATGTTAAAAAGAAAACATACAAGCATGTTATCTGTCTACACTGTAGTATCAACCCACCTGTGTCCACTGCTGGCCTTGCAGACGTGTCCGTTGACCCCTGCTGTGGTCGAGGTGGCTTGATCTGCCCCGTCCTCACCGCCGTCCCCCCACGCGATGCCATCAGCGCCCCACCCTGCGACGCCGTCAGCCCCATCGCAGGTGGCGCCACCTTCAGGGTCAGCAGGGAGCCCGGCTCTGCTTGACCGCCACCAGGTCCGCCGCGGCCGCCAGCATCTCCGCGACGGAGTAGAAGCCGAGGTTGGCGACGCGCAGCGGGTGGCCGAAGTGGCGGGCGAAGCCGGCCTCCAGCTCCGACAGGCCCCTGGGCGAGCAGCTGCCGCAGCTGTGAGCGCAGCTGAGCGGGCAGGGCCGGGGGGGCGTGGCCCCGCCGGGGGAGGGGGCCGGCGGGGAACTGTTGTTTCCTGTAGTGCGGGGAGAAGAAGCCCATACCGCCACCGCCCCTGTGTGGTTTGTTGGTCTTAGGGTCGCGCTGCCGGGCCACCATCTCCCCTATGCGTCGGGTGCTTTCGTCCATAACCGCTGCAGAGGGACCAAGGGATGGGAGGGAGGGAGGAAGGGGAGGGAGGGAAAGAAAAAGCGAGGCAAAGAGTTGGGTTGGAATAAAGTAGTTTTTTCGTGCATACGTGTGTAATTTTACTCTGTGCAGGTCATAGTACTAAAATGGTAATGGTAAATGGACTGCACTTATAGCGACTTTTTTGCTGCTCCAAAGCGCTTTACAACGGCCTCTCATTCACACACACATTCACACACCAATGGCGGCAAGCTGCCATGCAAGGCGCCGGCCCGCTCACTGGGAGCAATTTTGGGGTTCAGTGTCTTGCCCAAGGACACTTCGACATGTGGCCAGCCGGGGCTCGAACCGCCGATCTGCCAACCTTGCGATCATTAGACGGCGGCTCTACCTCCTGCGCCACAGCCGCCCCACTACTAGACTGGGCTTTACCTTTCAACACCACGGATGGCCCACGATGCAGAGGTAGTCCCGTCTCAGGTGGTCCGGGGACAGGCCTAGCTTGGAGGAATTGAGCAGGGAGCAAACATCCTTCTTCAGGCCCCAGAGTAGCTGGTCTTGGGTCATCCTGCCGCAGACCCGTGAGATGAGCAGAGTAGAGGATAACAGATGTAAGTACAAACCTAACAACATTTCGAAAATCGTGACGTTCGAATTATAAGGTTCTATCTCCATTTTTGTCAAAATTGAGTTTTTTTACATAATCTGATCCATTAGGTGTTTATTAATGCCTGTGTGGTGTTATTTTTAAAATGTTGACATTTTTGAGTTAGTAATGAATAAAATACAAAGGTTCCATCTCACAAAACATAATGGAATGTAACAACTTTGACGCTCAAGATCTCTGAACTACCCTAAACGGAGATAGAACCTTATCATTCTAAACGGAGATAAACCTTATCATTCTAAACGGAGATAGAACCTTATCATTCTAAACAGAGATAGAACCTTATCATTCTAAACGGAGATAGAACCTTATCATTCTAAACGGAGATAGAACCTTATCATTCTAAACGGAGATAGAACCTTATCATTCTAAACGGAGATAGAACCTTATCATTCTAAACGGAGATAGAACCGTATCATTCTAAACGGAGATAGAACCTTATCATTCTAAACGGAGATAGAACCTTATCATTCTAAACGGAGATAGAACCTTATCATTCTAAGCTCACGAAATGTTATAGTGACAAAATGAAAGCCACGTGTCTTAGGCTGCTAGCTACTCACGGCCCGTTTTTATTTGAAAGGTATATCAAATCACTGGGTCCTTTTTCAAATCTTAAATCTGCAAAGCAAGTTCAAGTTGGAAAAGAAAGTTATCTATTTAATGTTGCTGGCCAATAGTGTCTTCTATGGATGCAATGCAGTTAGCGAAGTCGATTATTCACGAGAGAAGTAAATAACATAAACTAAAGTCGTGTATTTAATTTTTGCAGTGGTTTTTAAGTCGCTGTTCTCACACTTGAGCTAGTGACCTAGCTAGCTAACTAGCGCTGCTATGGCGCATCTGTCTTATCAAACGTGTACGAGTTACAGCTTGTAGAACACTTACTAAGCTATCTATTCATATACAGGTTGTTCATTTAGACTTGTCTACGTTCAGCCAAATTAGATAATCATCATTATTATTATTATTATTATTATTATTTACCTTCCAAAGATAAGTTAAATAAAGAAGAATGAAACAGACCTCCACAGTGAGTCCTCTTCGATCAGCAACGCGCGTGCACGTGTTAATCAGACAGCAGCCCGTGCAGGTGTCAAGCAGACATCACGTGGTGCCACGCAGCAGACGTCATTATCACGTTGATTTCTGTCATGACAAGATAAACTCCTCAACAAAAAAAAGTTTGGAAACGTTATTTCAGTCGATTCTTCCTCCCCTTTAATAATACCAATCGGTATTGTATTTTATATCGTTGGAAAGCCTGATTAGTCACCTTTACAACGAGGTACACGTTGTAAGGATCATGCATTCGTGGAATGAGCAACACAGCTAAACGTGTGGGTAGCGGCCCCAAAAAGAATGTGCCAAAATCCCCTGCAATATGTGGCATAGTTGTGGCATGCAAATTCATAGCATTTTTGGTCAGGGACTTTTTGAGCTATTTGACCAAAGCCAGGAAAAGAATAATAAGAACTATCCGCTCACAGACAACAATTAAAAAGAGAGGCTTGAATGTGTGAACACTAGATGGTCTCTTGCCTTCTCTACCACAGCACAGCAAAACAATATATTGTGAAATCTGTGTAAAATTAAGCAATACAGAGACTTATTTACTAGTTGACTAGCTAAGTAAAACACTTTTGAATATATATATATTATTATTTTTTTTTAGAGAGAGAGAGGGGAATTCAAGCACTTTCAATGACATGTCTATTTTCAAAAACTTTTAAGGCCTTGATTTTTTTCCTCAAATTCACAAACTTTCAAGGATTTCAAGGACCCGTGGGAACCCTTTACTTAAGTACAAACCTAACAACATTTCGAAAATATTTTAGTGACAAAATGAAACCCACGTTTCTTAGGCTGCTAGCTACTCACGCCCAGTTTTTATTAATGTTGCTGGCCAATCGTGTCTTCTATGGATGCAATGCAGTTAGCAAAGTCGATTCACGAGAGAGAAGTAAATAACATCAACTAAAGTATAAAGACATGTATGTTGGTCAATCTATAGCCTACCTTAATACTTGATGTCTTTTATTTTCAGAGAATCCACAGCTCCTGTTTGAAGGGACCGTGTTCCTGCCACTCCACAGAGAAGATCCCCTGACAGGCTGTGAAGAGTACAAGGAGGGAGCAAAGCTTCTCTTCCCACCCTCAGCCACCACTGACACCCTCCTGTTCCTACATCATAAATGTTTTTGGGAACACGCCAACTTGTTGGGATAGGTATGAAGTCAACTGCCACCAATGGGCAATACTGTGAAATTGTTGATAAAAGAGTAGTCCACAACATCAGGAACACTTGCTACCTGAAGAATAGGTTTCTCCACTCTCATATGGAGTAACTCTCCCATGTCACACTGTGATGGTGGTCATTGTAGTCTGTCTGGGATGGAGGATGTCAATGTAGTCTCTTTCAGAAGGACAGTTTAGTCTCTCTGTGGTGGAGGGGAATCTTGGGGGAGTTGTTACACAACACATTCTTGTTTATTTATTTATTTGTATTTTACATAATTAGAGTTAGTAGATTTGTGACAGACCCCAGTGTGTCTGAATTGGAGTCCTAGTATACTGTACTTCCAAATGGTTTAGCATGGGGGGTCAGGTTCAGTACTAGATTTGGGCCGAGGTCCAATAGTGTCCTACCTACAAAAGGTTTTGTACATATAATCATTTTGTTCATATAATAATGTTGTACACATAATCATTTTGTTCCTATTTATAATAATTCCTGCAATCCTGTAAATGTCTTTATCAATTAGTAATCCACAGTATGATTATGTATTTGTGTATGTTGTTTTTTAAATAATAAAATGCTGAGACAATACTATGACATTCATTGTGTTCTTCATATTTCCAAGACATCTCAAGACATCTCAAGACATCTTCATATTTCCAAGACATCTTAAGACATCTTAAGACCCATGTCTATAGACACGTCCTTAGACGTGTCTCAAGACGTCTTGACAAATGTGTCTTGTCTTAAGACGTCTCGAGACAAGGTGATGGCTGGGTATGTACTGTGACTGTGCACAACCCTGCATGAGTTTCTCAGCAAATCCATTCAAGACTGGAAAATGCCATTCCAAATGAATTTGTCATTTAAAAACAAAAAAGGGAAAAAGAATGAATCCTTGTGTGAAATGGGACTGACAGAGAAGATCAGAATGTTTTACCGATGTCGGAGTGAGGAGTTGGGATTCAGAGGAGTTGCAGGGGAATAGAGACAAGATCATACAAGTTGGAACACTTTGTAAATGTTCATCATATCACGTTGAAAAAAAGACACGCAAGATTTCTACAAGGACTGGAGAAAATCAAGCCCAGCTGATGGTACTGTTCAAGGAGTCATCTCTCTTGTTTATCATTACTGAAGAAATTGGCGGAGCAGCCGACAAACTGGTGATCTATCACAACCCAGCTTGCTGTTTGATTGGCTAGTGATCTATCACAGCCCAGCTTGCTGTCCGATTGGCTGGCTGTTGTTTGGGCTATAGCCGATAAAGACATCTTGGGAGGCAGAACAGAGGAAATGAATTATGAATCTCTACATTTATATAATGAAATCACAAGGTAAATGATAAAATCCTACTGAGATTTTACTACATATTAAAAACTACACGTTTTACACTTCACTAGAATTGTCTACTTGGAGGGCTGTTAGATTTCATTTCTTTTCTTTTTTTTGTGGGATTTTTTGCTTGTGGTTTTTAGCTGCTCTGTGTAAAGGATGGGGGTAGAGATGTGTAACTGGGCTCTCTGCAAAACACCAAACTGCCTTACATCAAATACTAACTCTCTCATATTACTACCTGTACTTTGTGAGGGAAGTTACAAATAATTGACGAGGAAAAACAAAAACGTTTATTTTTATTTTTTTATTATTACTTTCTCTGTGTTACCCTCCGACTTCCCGGAGGCCTAACTTGTGAGTGCAATAGACAAAACGCAGACTCACCTCTGTATGATCCTATCCCCACCCACTGTATTTTAACCCTTTTCCTGTGTATTTTAAGAAGAATTATTGGATTCCAATTTGGGCAGCCATAGCTCCCTCACCCATGTTGAGCAGCAGACCACCCTATTACACTCTCTGCCTTCCAAGATGATTCTCTTCTGATTGAATGGTCACACGGTACTGTCCTGTATGCCACCATGAAGGTGGCCTTAAAACGGGTAGAACATGACAATAATTGTATTGGATGTCGTTCTAACAATTAAAGAGTCAATATAACCTGTTTTGGATTGTCCCCCCCCCACCCTCACCCAAAAGATCACTAACGATGGGTTTGATATTAAACCTATATCCTCTGTATATCTATACAATTTTGAAATCCATCCTGTGTTGTCTCGCCATCCTGTGATTTAAAGGCATTTGCAATTGAACAATTTTAATAAGCGGATGTATTATGTCTTATCTTTTTCTTAAGATGTGGTGAAGCTTTGTCAAGACCACCTCTGTGGTAACCCTTGCATGAGTTGGCTGTATGGATCCAACAGGATTGAAATGACCCGCCCCATCTTCCTTTGCGGATCTTGACACTGTGTGTTTGTGTACATATGAGGGGACATGTGTGACTTGTACATGTGAGGAGACGTGTGACTTGTACATGTGAGGGGACATGCCTGACTTGTACAAGTGAGGGGACATGTTGGCTTGTGTACATGTGAGGGGACATGCCTGACTTGTCCATGTGAGGGGACATGTTGACTTGTACATGTGAGGGGACATGTTGACTTGTGTACATGTGAGGGGACATGTTGACTTGTGTACATGTGAGGGGACATGTTGACTTGTACATGTGAGGGGACATGTTGACTTGTGTGGGGACATGTTGACTTGTACATGTGAGGGGACATGTTGACTTGTACATGTGAGGGGACATGTTGACTTGTACATGTGACGAGACGTGTGACTTGTACATGTGAGGGGACATGTTGACTTGTACATGTGAGGGGACATGTTGACTTGTGTACATGTGAGGGGACATGTTGACTTGTGTACATGTGAGGGGACATGTTGACTTGTACATGTGAGGGGACATGTTGACTTGTGTACATGTGAGGGGACATGTTGACTTGTGTACATGTGAGGGGACATGTTGACTTGTGTACATGTGAGGGGACATGTTGACTTGTGTACATGTGAGGGGACATGTTGACTTGTTGAAGAAGGAGTACTGTGGTCCCCTACACCTGTGAACACTTTATTTTCCTCCTCCTTTTTATGCTTTTTCAGAGGAAAGTTTAGTTTTTTTCCCCTTCTTTTCTTTTCCTCAGCCATCAAAGCCAGACCATCTTCTTAATGCCCACAGGAAATGGTAACCTAGCCCTGTGGGTCCCCTGCTCCCTCACCCCCCAAAGCACCTGTACCTGCAGGCATTTTCTGAACAGGTGTGCCCACCTGCCAGGCACCACTGCTAAACCAGCTGTCATTACCTGTGTCAAAAACCAGAGTTCAGGGAATAACCGAAGGGAACAGAGCCATTTATGAACTGCTTACAGACTGTTTCAAAGGGTGTGGTAGCTGTCAAATGTAAATAATGCCCCCAGCAGATCCCCCTCACCTGTGCTTCATGCATGTGTGACAACAAACTGGGACAAACATGTTTTATAGATCACAAATGTCAGGTAAGTAAACTTTGAGCTATTCTGAGATATAATTTCCATACAAATGTGCCGTAATGTTGGTATTTCTCTATAGACAAAATCTCTTCAGCTGCCTATTGGAACACTTTTTGTAGTCAGTTGGGAATTTAATTCCCTTAAGTAGGGCCTGTCTACATGTGATTTTCTTGTGGAACTTGTCTGGGTGTTATAGATTTAAAAACAATGTACAAAATATTGAAAAATGAGAGGCAGGCAGGCAGCAACCTACAACAAGATGATATTCCAGAAACCAGGAGCGTTAATCAATAATGTCATTTTAGAAGTCCTAGAACTGGTCCTCTCTGGTGTTAAGTTGAAACACAGCTGACTAATGTGTCTGGTATTCATACCTCGGTCAGCCATGTCAATGAAGCCCAAAGAACTTGATTTAATTTGACTCTTTCCATTGAGGTTGCGGTTATAACAAGATTGAACCTGAATGCTTCTGTGTGTGTATAATTGATGAGGGTCCATGTTCCAGTGAGAGACATGATGACATAAGCTTTTTTGGGAGGGGGGGGGGGAGGTTGGGGTTGGGGTTCTGGTTTGTCCTTTGGGGTGATGAGTTGTTTAGGTGACAGCACACCTGTGCAGTAAGTGCTTGCGAACATGAACCCTTTGATTGTACAGTGGTTTCCTCCCTGTCACTGCAGGTGGTTGAGCCCATCAGGACACTGGGCCACACGGTCTTCACTGTCCTAGTCATGAGGGAACACAGTCCAACTTTTTTGTTTGGGGTTATTTTTTTATTTTTTTGGACTGGACAAGTTTATTTGTTTGGAAATAATAAAATATGTGACTCGGTAATGGTTTTTATGTGTTCTGTTTCTTTCAAACCACAAATGCGTCTTTTCTGATTATAGATGTTTAATTATCAATATAATAAATGAGATGTTCAGGTAAATTCATATGAATGTGATATCCAGGAGGCATAAGAGAAGAGAACATAGTACAAAGAAGTTACAAAATGCAAAAACTCAAACTGAGTCCTTATTAACCGGTACAGAAGGGGTGAGGCAGGGGGTCCCGGTGGAGCAGACTAACCCCCCAAGACACATTCTACAGGGGCAGAGAGACAGGCCCACACCCCTGTCCACCACATGGAGAACACTACAGCAGATCACTCCTCCATGACCAGGTTCTTCTTGGCTTTGTCCAGTCGGTCCAGCACTTCACTGTAAAGGCCTGACATCTGGAGGAAGACAACGAGAAATAAATGCTATTTTCTGACTGAGAAAGAACACTAGATTGCAGTGTTTTACGTGTCTTTATCTCTGGTCCCAGGTACAGTCACACCAAACTAGCTTTTAAAGAACAATGTGTCTGTATTGTGTGTATTTCAGGAGAGGCCTTAGAGACCTCTCGTTTGACTAGAAGGATGACTTAATGACTTAGCCTTTGCCACGCACCACTGCTGTCCCATCCCTCCCACTAGTCCCCCCCACACACACTCTCCTGTACCTGGGTCTGGTAGCTGTCCTGCAGGGAGCCCAGGTGGCACAGGAAGCTCATGCCCAGGCCACACCAGCGCTCTGCCTCGGGGTACTGGGCCAGGCTGTACAGCAGGATGCCGGTGTTCCAGGCCCGGGTCAGCAGCCACAGGATCTCCATCTCAGGGAAGTCCTCAGGCTGGAGAGAGGGAGGGACACAGAGAGACTATGGACCTAGGAACCCCCGGGACACCTCCACTGACCCTAGAACCCCTGGGACACCTCCACTGACCCTGGGGTGGATGTCTGAACGTCAAAGGTTGAGTGACCGTAATCGGATCAGGGAACGATCGGAAATATCTGGGATTTGATGTTCATCGATTTTGCACTTCGGTTCTTTTGTTCTAACAGATCCAATCTCAAGGTCGTTTGATCCTTTCAAAGCCCCAGCAGCACGACAGCAGAGCGGCGGCTTGTACAGCACATTACCATCCAAACGGGCAGGAAGGGGATGGTGAATGGAAGCATCTGCTAATTGAAGTGTTGCTGAAAGCCCATTGAGAGAAAACAAGAGATGCTTTCAGAGCTGTGGGCAGGGGGTGGATGTGTGGGGGGTTAATTACAGTGTGGGGGTGGGGAGGGTGGGCGGTGGCGTGTGATTGGTGCTGACCAGTGATGTGAATAACGGCGTTAGAATAAACGGCGTTACTAACGACGTTACTTTTTTCAGTAACGGGTAATCTAAATGATTACTATTTCCATCGTTATAACGCCGTTACCGTTACCGGTAATTCAATGCGGCGCGTTACTAGTTACTTTACTGAAGCTTCTCATTGTCATCCGACCTCAGTCACAGCTGCAACGGTGTTTTTGATTGCTGGGGAGGGGAGGGGCGAGACAACCGCTTAAGTGATCATGATTGGGTATGGTAGAGCCAACCATAGTTCAGTGTTGTGCGGATGTTTCTACACACAAACCACACGCGCGCACAGCACCACACACACACTCAAACTATCAGAGAGCAATGGCGAGTCCCGAGTGTTCTGAGGTGAACGTGGCGTTTTCACGGTGGAAATACAGGCACTATTTCAACTTCATTGAGGTAAAATGTAAAAACGTACATGTGATGTGTACTTTATGTCCCGGAGCTAAACGTTTGTCCACGTCCGTTGTAAGCAACTCTAACCTGATGAAGCATCTCTCAACGGCACACGCTTCTACAAAACTAGTGGCTAAAACCGTTGATGATGATAGCAGGCCAGGTGTGGCAAACGTGAGCTCCGCTAACAAAGAAGGACACGGAGCCACGCCGTCCAAGCAGCTAAAAATGGATTTTTCTGCGTCAGCTCCACAAAAACTTGTGACACAGACTGAACTGAACGGAATGATAGGCAGGTATGTTGTTGAGAACATGCTTCCGTTATCAACAGTTGATTCTGACTCCTTCAGAGCCCTAATTGCCAAAATACCGGCGAGAGGAGGGGCCTGTCCGCCATGCAGAAAGACGTTTTCTAAATATATAGACGCCGAGTACGCCAAAATGAATGCCGAGCTCCAAAATAAATTTGAAGAGTTAGAATATGTCTCTACAACTGCAGACATTTGGACTGCACATAATAAAAGCTATCTTGGCGTGACCGCGCATTGGATTCATCCACATAGCCTGGAACGAAGGAAAGCAGCCCTGGCATGCAGACGATTCAAGGGCCGTCATACTCACGACAGTATTGCAACTGAACTTGACTACATTCACTCATCCTATGGCATATCCCACAAAATAACATCAACTGTCACGGATAATGGCTCTAATTTCGTCAAGGCCTTCAAAATGTACCAGCCAGCCAAGGAGGATGACTCTGGGGAGGATGAGGATGAGGTGACTTTTATGAACATTAATGATGTCTTGCAAAACAGTGTTGGTGATGATGCTGTGATTACTTTGCCGCCACATCAGAGATGTGCATCGCACACATTAAACCTGGTTTCATGTACTGATGTTGACAAGTGGCTACTGTCAAGACCAGAAGCAAAAGCAATATACAGAAGTGCTACGACAAAATGCACAGGCTTATGGAACAAGGCTAGCCGTTCAACGGTGGCCGCAGAGACCGTGGATGATGTCATCGCAAGGAAGCTGCTAGTCCCTTGCACTACAAGATGGAACTCGTTCTATCATGCCCTTGTTCGAATCTGTGAGATCCCTATAGTCGAGCTGAACACCATCTCCTCCAAGTTCGGGTTGAAAGCCATCACTGAACGAGAGCATCAGTTCATCAGGGAGTACTGTAGTGTAATGAAGCCACTAACAGTGGCCTTAGACATTCTTCAGGGAGAAGACCACTGTTTCCATGGCACACTCCTACCCACGCTCGAGACACTGATGTTCAAGACCCTGGAACTGAAGAGTGGCCTGCAAATCCTTGTTGACCTCCCAGAGGCAGTTGTCAAGGTAAGAACTAGTATTTATCTTTAAATACATTAAATGCATCCATACATTATGAAAAGTTTTTAAATATGGTTAATGTGCAATGCTATTAGTGTGTGTGTGTGTGTGTGTGTGTGTGTGTGTGTTTGTGTGTGTTTGTTTGTGTGTGTGTGTGTGTAAGACAGTCAGTATAATATGCTCTTTGCATTATGTATCATTTCAGGCAATCAAAACAAGATTTGCAGAGGTGCTGGAAAGCGACAATGCTGTCTTGGCTACTGTGACTGCCCAGGTTTAAACTACGTTGGCTGCGGACACAGGACAGGAAGGATAAGGCCAAGGCAAGTCTGCTGGCAGAGTGCCGGAAAAGTGTCCAAGACGAAGACCAGCAAACAGGTACTACCAGCACACCAACACTCACTGACTCAGCCATAGAGGAGTTATTTTCCTTTGAGGATGAGGATGACCCCTCTGCTACTGCTGAAAGTGAAGTTATGGATTATCTCAAATCAGGAGGACAAGGGATGGACACTCTTAATGGATTTCCACGGATAAAGAAAATTTCACTCAAATACAATGCAGCCACTCCATCCAGCGCCCCCGTAGAGAGACTGTTTAGCCTGGGGAAGCTCGTCTTCACTCCAAAGAGGAACAGGCTCTCTGACCAGAAGTTTGAAAAGCTTCTGCTTTTAAGATACAATCACTGGTTTAATGGCTAGGATGGTTAGATGACTGGGTTGGCTGGATGAATGAATGCATGCATGGATGGATGAGTGTTAGGAAGGAGTGTATGGATGGATTTCAGTACTACTTTAAAAGCACTTCATATTGTTTAACTGTTTACTTTTGTTGTGTTGAAAATACTTGAAGTTACAGTCTGTCTACCAGTTGAAGTTGTGTGACAGTTTGATTTATTTAATTTACACAACAAAGATTTAAAAGCACTTCATATTGTTAAATGTTTACTTTTGTAATGAAGAAAATACTTGAAGTACAGTATGTACTGTATACCAGTTGTGGTCTGTTGAAGTGCAATAAATATGAAAAGTTCCCTGCAAATCCAAATTATTTTCTTCCTGATAGGGACACTTTGGTCCCCTAGATGGCACATTTATCTTCTAATCTGGCAGTGGGTAAGCTTTTCCTTGTCACATTTGGCTGACTGACACCACGGCTAGCCCACTGCACCGTGGTAAAAAGTAACGCAATAGTTACTTTCCCAAGTAACTAGTTACTTTTATAATGAAGTAATTCAGTTACTAACTCAGTTACTTTTTTGGATAAGTAACTAGTAACTATAACTAATTACTTTTTTTAAAGTAACGTGCCCAACACTGGTGCTGACTCACTGCGCCTGCGATGATTGACAGGGCCTCCTTGTAGTACGCCCACACCTCATCCAGCACGCGGGCCTCCACCTCTGACACCCCGCTGGGCAGCGACAGCTGGATCAGGCGGTGCACACACTGGCTGAGGACGGAGAAGAGACACTCAGTACACACACACACACACACACTGGCTGAGGACGGAGAAGAGACACTCAGTACACACACACACACACACACACACACACACACACACTGGCTGAGGACAGAGCAAGTGACTCATTACACACACACACACACACACACACACACACACACACACACACACTGGCTGAGGACAGAGCAAGTGACTCATTACACACACACACACACACACAGGCTGAGAGGGGCACAGAGAGAGAGAGACACACACACACACACACACACACACACACACACACACACACACACACACACACACACACACACACAGACTGAGAGGGGCACAGAGAGAGAGACACACACACACACACACACACACACACACACAGACTGAGAGGGGCACAGAGAGAGAGACACACACACACACACTGAGCAGCACACATCTGGAGCTCAGCTCAGTGACAGTAACAGTCTGATTGGATACCACTATCTGATAGGCTAGTCCGGGGGACCAATGGTGAATAGTGAGGCTGTTTGGGTGCAGGGTGGTGTAGAGGGGTACCTGCAGCGAGCCAGGTCTGCCTGGGGTTGTTTCCTGTGCAGAGACAGAGCGATCCTCAGGGCCTTCTTACACAGCCCAGGGAGGTGGGCTGGGGGCTCCATGGCCAGGGCTGCAGACAGCAACACACATCACTGACAATACTGAAGAACTATACTATATAACTATACTGTAGAACTATACTATATAACTATACTGTATATCACAAATACTATATACCAATACTGTAGAACTATACTATATAACTATACTGTAGAACTATACTATATAACAATACTGTATATCACAAATACTATATAACTATACTGTATATCACAAATACTATATACCAATACTGTAGAACTATACTATATATCACAAATACTATATAACTATACTGTATATCACAAATACTATATAACAATACTGTAGAACTATACTATATAACTATACTGTATATCACAAATACTATATAACTATACTGTATATCACAAATACTATATAACTATACTGTAGAACTATACTATATAACTATACTGTATATCAGAAAAGACTATATAACTATACTGTAGAACTATACTATAAAACTATACTGTATATCACAAATACTATATAACTATACTGTAGAACTATACTATATAACTATACTGTATATCACAAATACTATAT
>NC_137678.1:15004934-15154934 GCF_963989245.1 Nansenia antarctica
AGATGTGTCAATGTGGTCTCCCCTGAGGGAGATGTGACAAGAGGGAGATGTGTCAACCAAAATATGATCAAAAGCATGATCATATTAGTGTTGACTGTCCACGTGGCATGAGTGTCCCACCTCTTTTGGTAGGCGCAGCAGAATGTCTTTACAGCGCTGCATGCAGGCCACAGCCTCTTGGTGATTCTCCTGAGCCACTGCCTGCATGGGGATACAATACACCATAAGCTATCAGTACATAAGGTGCAACCAGGACATAAGGTGCAGCTTGAAGTCAGCTGAGCTTCAGTTTCCTGTTCTCATAGCTGGATAATACATAATTTCCCTGCTTCGCACCTCATCCTGACTGCCGGTGTGTGTGAAAATGTCACTCTAAGAGTTGCCAAATTTCCCAAGAACAAATTAATTAATTATTAATTAATTTACGTATCGAGCCGCATGCAACTGAGCTTACGGATTCTGCTTGGTACGACAGCACTCGGAGCAGGTCCTTCTCCACGTCTCCTTTGGATGTGTTATTATCCAATCCGTCGTCACGGGACGTCAGCCGGCAATACAGCGCCTCCAGGCTCTGAGAACACAACACACACCGGTGAATACAGTGTTTTAACTTCTCTATAGTTCTCTATAAACACCTGTATGAGCTAACCCAGTGTGTAGACCAGTCCACCTGTATGAGCTAACCCAGTGTGTAGACCAGTCCACTTGTATGAGCTATGCCAGTGTGTAGACCAGTCCACTTGTATGAGCTAACCCAATGTGTAGACCAGTCCACCTGTATGAGCTCTGAGAACATAACACACACCAGTGTTTTAACTTCTCTATAGTTCTCTATAAACACCTGTATGAGCTAACCCAGTGTGTAGACCAGTCCACCTGTCTGAGCTAACCCAGTGTGTAGACCAGTCCACCTGTATGAGCTCTGAGAACATAACAGTGTTTTAAGCTCTCTATAGTTCTCTATAAACCCCTGAATGAGCTCACCCAGTGTGCAGTCCACCTGTATTTAACTTCTCTATAGAGTAAGCGAAGTCATAAGCACATTGAGCTCACTGCTGATTGTTGTGTGAAGCTGCTGTGGCTTGAGGTATTTAAGCTTGCTTACGTTGACAGCCAGCTTTAAGAAGTGGTCAGCCAGCAGAGGTTTCTTACAGTCCAGCCAGGTTCTTCCTATCTTGCTGGCCATCTAGAAGGAAAGGTGAAAATGTCAGTATTTGAGAGTAATCATCACAGCCAATGGCTCTGCAGTGATTGAGTTCATGGTCGTGAGATGTTCCACTAACCAGGATCTGTTTGCGAACACTGCCCTCTGTTGGATTCTCTGGTTCACAGGAGTACATGAGTCGGCACGCTACATGACGCACTGACAAGACTGAATAGACTGAATAGAGGGAGCAAGACAGATAGAGGGAGAATAGCTGTGATTGGATGGCATGGATCACGTGATTGACTGTAATTAACCATATTAATAATAATTGTAAAAATTGCATTATGCGATCTGCTCATAATTATTTAGTATGATTTATGTGAGCGTGTTACATGTACAGTAGTTTAATTCGCACATGCTTGTTCAGATGGGTAAAACGAATAAGTAATAATAACATGTCTTAGTGGCTAAATCCAGATCATCTGTAAGACTTCCAGATGCTACATCTTGCAGATACATGGAGTGGCCATCGTCATTGTTACCTTTTACTTTCTGCTCTTCATTTATGGCTGTACCCACACGTTTGGCAACTGCCCAATTCCACAGCTGGATGGCGCTCTCTTCAAGCTGGAAACAATTTAATTTTGTAACCTTTATTTTAACATGGAGTCCCATTGAAACCAAGGACTCTTTTACGAGGGAGCCCTGAATGCACATTATTTACAACAGTTACAAACATTTTAATAATACATTTTCAAAACATTTTAAAACACAATCAGGAAAAACAATCACAGATTTCAACAAAGAAACATATTCAACATTCAACATCAACATTTGAGCAGTGAGTTGTACCGGTGAGGTGTACCGATGAGGTGTACCGGTGAGGGGTACCAGTGAGGTGTACCAGTGAGGTGTACCAGTGAGGTGTACCAGTGAGGTTCACCAGTGAGGTGTACCAGTGAGGTGTAATGAGGTGTACCAGTGAGGTGTACCAGTAAGGTGTACCAGTGAGGTGTACCAGTGAGGTGTATCAGTGAGGTGTACCAGTGAGGTGTACCAGTGAGGTGTACCAGTGAGGTGTAATGAGGTGTACCAGTGAGGTGTACCAGTGAGGTGTACCAGTGAGGTGTAATGAGGTGTACCAGTGAGGTGTACCAGTAAGGTGTACCAGTGAGGTGTACCAGTGAGGTGTAATGAGCATAGACGGATCATGAAAAAATGGGCCCCTGGGCCTGGACGTGTAGAAAGGCCCCCCCCTCCCCCCCCCCCCCCCCCCTCCCCAGCGCAAACACTTTTTTTTTTTTTTGAGCGCAAGTAAACACAATGCCAACAGCATATAAGACATAGCCTACGTTCACCTGCATCTCAACAGGTTTTACAGCGGAGGAACACTCAAAGCCAACAGCACAATAACTAGAAAGAAATCACATGTATTTCAACGACACAGGATTTACAACACAGGCATGCCACACTCAATTGAAGCCAACAACAGTACATTAACAAAATACACCGCTTTCAAACAAAAACAATTGGCAACACTATGGTGTCATATATAGCAACCACAGGATGGCTTTATAAGACTAAATTAATCATAAAATAGTCTTACCTTATGCAATGCATTTTTTCCTGGCTCTGCTTCGTGCAAAATCATCCACGATATCATTAAAGTCCAGTGATTTGGTCAGTTCGCTCTCAATTGCCATGAGAGAAAGAGCCTTGAGACGGTGTTGCGTCATTTTAGTCCGCAATTCGTTTTTAATCCTGGACAGCACAGAGAATGACCGCTCCCCATCGCAATTGGTTACAGGCAGAGTAAAAAATAGCCGCAGCGCAACATAGACATTTGGAAACATAGATTGCAGGCCACAATCGATAATTACGCGGAGTAGTCCTTGTGGGCTTTTATCATCTTCAGCCTTAATAAAAGATCTGAGCTGAATTAGTTAATCGGCTAAACTGTCATCTAGGTCAGATGGGTATGCAGATGCCAGAACTTTTGCCTTTCCAATGAGTGAGGTTACCCAGTTACAGTAGGACATTTTCTACCGGCATCCCTGCGACAAGAAATGCAAAGGGCCCCCTGATCTCTGGGGCCCCTGGGCCTGGGCCCGGTAGGCCCGTTCAGTAATATGTCTTTGGTAATGAGGTGTACCAGTGAGGTGTAATGAGGTGTACCAGTGAGGTGTAATGAGGTGTACCAGTGAGGTGTAATGAGGTGTACCAGTGAGGTTCACCAAAACTAAAAGCGGTTTCAAATTATTCTTGTTTTTTTCAGCAATTAGTCATTCAGCACCAATTTCAGTTCAACACATTTTCCCCAGATTTTTTTTCTTTCTGAGTTCACCATCTAACACCTGAGACTGTGCTATGTCCAGGTCTAAAGCCAGATTAATGCACATTTAGAATTAGTCTACTTCACTTATTGGAGGGGCGAAATTCATCCTATTCACTGAAATGACTGACCTCCAGTTATACAATCAGGCATGCACAACAGTCACATATGGGCACCTTTATATGGTTTAACCAAATTAATTAATTCTAATATACACCAATACACGTACCTGGGGATCCAGTGGTTCTGGGAAGAACACTGCCGTTTCACAATACAGCTTCTCAATGACTTCACCTGTGTTAGCTTGCTGTTTGTGCAGCAGGTGCTCTGTGAGACCTTTAATAACACAAACAGAAGAGCGATCATGAGAAACCATTATAACAGAGAAACAATGACAACAGACACATTCCGTTAGAAATGATGGACAGAATAATGGTGGTCGCCACAGGACGTGGTTGATTTAAGGCAGAGCCCATTGCTGTGCCTCTAAATAATTACTTACTAGCTGATTTCGAAGGAAGGCATGGCTTATAAATACACTAAATATGTGTTAAACTTGACACTTTACTGTCGAGTCAACAATGAGGAGCCCAGTGGTCAGTGCTAGCACAGCAGGCTAACACGGTACGTCAGCTAGCTACAGTAGCCGGTGTCGTTAGTTAGCCACGGCTAGCTTACTCTTTCGTTGCTATCTGGTTAAATTAATTGAGCTTATTGAGAAGAAAATATTGAGTATAAATAGTTAAGCAACTCACATTTCACGTTTGATACAATGCTCTCCATCTTTTAAAAAAAATAGAAACGGAGCTACAAAGCTAGCAAGTCTGTGGTGAAAGGCGAAGGTGACGTGAGTGCAGGGTTGCCAGATGGGATTGACACTTTCCATCCTAACTACAGTCTAAAAACCGCTAAATCCACAATTTCTTGTCAGAATTGTATTTATTTATTATTTGTTTAATTACTATTGGGCAGGTGCCCATCTCCTGCCACTAAACTGTATGTCTGTAGCCAATGATGTTTGTAAAAATAAAAAAAACAAAAAAAAACTGCACAACATTGTATGTAGCTACTAGGGTGTGTGTTTTTGTAACTTTCAGGCACTGACATTATTGATACCGCCTAAATGCTATTTATCCAGCGCAACCCGCCCAAAAGCTTATTTCCCGGCCCAGTGTGATCAACAGTATCCCATTCGGCGGTAGCCCGCCCCATCTGGCAACCCTGCCTGCCATGTCCCACCCACTTTTTGAAAATTGTAGCTTCCAAGAGATTTCATACGGAATGTTTGCTTTACTATTTCTGATTTCATGAAAATCAGGATCCAGGGATGGCTGGTATCAATGGGCTAGCAGGGCTAAGCCCCCCCCTATATTTTACAATAAATATGAGAAGAAAAAAACTAAAGTTTCAGAATAAAAGTCCGGGGGAAAAAAAGTTTCAGAATAAAAGTCTGCAGGTTCCAGAATGTCTTGTAGAAAGACGTCATATAAGTTGACAGTTTGTTGTTTTTGAGAAATGTGAATTGTACATTGAAAGTGAATATCTAATAGCTTGTTTTATTGAAAAAGAAAGTGTATGTCTGCAGATTTGTATATAAAGAACCTTTCGCTTGATATCACCAGTCTTAGCCATCATTTCAGAAGGTAGAAATACTACACTGTGACTCGTAATGTTGTATGTGTACCGATAGTGGCCTGTAGGGGCGCTATACCAGCTACTGCATGTTGAATGTACAACGTGACCAATAAAGCAGTTTGATGAATGGCGACCAAGTGTGTGTGTGCACATTGATACATGGTACCAGGAGTGGGGTGACACTAGCCTACAAAGATGAATAACATTCGGTCGCCGGACGAGTTGAAGTTAAGTGGAAATGTCCACGAGAACTGGAAAGCTTTCAAGCAAAGTTTTGAGCTGTACGTGTTGGCAATCGGTCTGGAAGAGGCGAAACATGAACGTCGAAGGGTAGCACTGCTTCTCACAGTGGCAGGCAGAGC
The DNA here is from genome assembly GCF_963989245.1 of Nansenia antarctica. Lineage (NCBI taxonomy): Eukaryota > Metazoa > Chordata > Actinopteri > Argentiniformes > Microstomatidae > Nansenia > Nansenia antarctica. The sequence goes on from NC_137678.1 coordinate 15,010,411, forward strand.
CGCGAGGGACGTTTTCAACACGTTTCGGTTTCCTGAGGGCGATGACCAAAAGTATGCAGCAGTGCTAGCAAAGTTTGAGGAATATTGCACACCTAGGAAAAATGAGACGTACGAACGGTATGTTTTTCGCAACAGAGTACAGGCCGAGTCAGAATCCATTGAACAGTTTGTCACGGACTTGCGTCTGAAAAGCCAGTCGTGCAACTTTGGCACATTGTGTGACTCGCTAATAAGGGATCAGGTCGTCATCGGCGTTGTCGACAAGAAGGTGAGAATGCAACTGCTCAGAGAATCCAATTTGAGCCTGGAGAAGGCAGTACAAATCTGCCAGGCGTCAGAGAGCGCCAAGATGCAGCTCAAGTCATTCGAGCCCGAACCAGCATCGGTGGACGCGGTGCATGAGAGAGTGCATGAGAGGGCCGCTAGCAGGTGGAACAGCAAAGGAAAGTCCCGCGCGCCCAGGCCCACAAAGGACACAGACTGTGACAGATGCGGGGGCAGACATGCAGCGAATAACTGCCCGGCTTACGGTGTGGACTGTCGCAAATGCGGTAGGAAGAATCACTACGCCCGATGCTGCCTGTCAAAGAAAGTACAGGTGGTGCAACAAGGCAGCGACACGACCGACACAGACGAGGATGACGAGAAGTGGTTCGTGGGAACTGTGGAGAACGAGGACAATAAGGAGGAGTGGATAGCCAATCTGGAAATCAATGGAACGACAATTCCTCTGAAATTGGACACGGGGGCTCAGGTGAACATACTGACGATGAAAGACTTTAATAAACTGTACAAGAAGCCAAAAGTGCATGTGAAAAAGGTTAATCTGAGAACGTACAATGATGAACCGATTCCTACAAAAGGGGTATGTAGGGTCACACTGTCAAGGAAAGGGCACTCTGTTAATGCTATGTTTGTGTTGGTTGAGGGTGATAGACAGACCATATTAGGTCTGAAATCCTGTGAGAGATTGGGCCTCATCAAAAGAGTGCATGTAATTGACAGGTCTGTAGTGACACCTAGTGGTGCAGCTGAGGAACAGCATGAGACTGTAGCTGACACAGAAAAAATAAGGAAGCAATATAGAGACGTCTTCGGTGGTATAGGATGCCTACCTGGGCAGTACAGAATCCAGTTAAAAGCAAATGCGGAACCTGTCATCCACCCGGCAAGGAAGGTGCCGGTGACCCTTAAAGCTAGGCTGAAAGCAGAACTACAAGCCCTTATAGAGAAGGGCATAGTGAGGAAAGTAGAGGAACCGACTGAGTGGGTCAGTTCTCTGGTGATAGTTGAGAAAAAGAATGGTGACTTGAGGCTCTGTATAGACCCAAAAGACCTGAATAAGTGGATCAAAAGAGAACACTACAAACTACCAACTAACTCAGACATAACTAATGCTATGGCAGGCGCGCGTTTCTTTTCTAAGTTAGACGCATCATCAGGGTTCTATCAGATCGTTCTAGACGAAGACAGCTCCAAACTGTGTACCTTTAACACACCATTTGGAAGGCATTGCTTTCTCCGCTTACCGTTTGGGATATGCTCAGCTCCAGAGGTGTTCCACAAAACAGTGCAGCAGCTGTTTGATGGTATGGAGGGTGTGGGTGTGTTTATTGACGACATAGTGGTCTGGGGCACAACAAAAGAAGAACACGACGAGAGGCTACGCGGGGTGCTAGAACAAGCACGTAAAGCAGGGCTTAAACTGAACAAGTCGAAATGTGAGTTTGGGGTGACAGAGGTTACTTACCTAGGTGACAAGTTGTCCGCGGAAGGGATACAGCCTGATCCAGAGAAAATAAGGGCAATAGTAGAGATGCCAGCGCCAAAAGATAAAACAGACCTGCAAAGAGCATTAGGGTTAGTCAACTACATGGGGAAGTTCATACCAAATCTGTCTGCAAGCTCAAAGGCCCTCCGTAGTCTACTGGAAAAGCAAAACGAATGGCAGTGGGAACACGAACATGCAAATGAGTGGGAGGTGTTAAAGGCCAACCTGATCAAAGAGCCGGTGTTAAAGTACTATGATGTTGACAAACCGGTCAAAGTCTCTACTGATGCATCCAAAGAGGGTCTCGGAGCGGTGCTGCTCCAACGACACGGCACAGAATGGTTTCCCGTCGCTTACGCATCCCGAACGATGTCATCTGCAGAGCGCAACTATGCGCAAATTGAGAAAGAGACATTAGGCGTGGTTTTCGGATGTGAAAAGTTCCATGAATATATCTACGGCAGGGAAATAATACTAGAGACTGATCACAAGCCGCTTATTGCCATTTCCAGAAAGCCACTTGGAGATGCACCGCCACGCATCCAGCGTCTCATGTTACGGCTACAGAAGTACCACATGACGCTCGAGTTCACTCCAGGAAAGTACTTAATAGTGGCAGACGCTCTCAGCAGAGCGAGTTTGAGTGACACGGGCCCGAGCAGGAGGTGCAAATCCATGTGGACTGTGTGAAGGCCCAGCTGCCTGCATCAAATGAGAAATGGGCCCAGTTCGCGCAGGAAACAGCAAGCGACAGAGAGTTGCAGGAGGTCATAGCGGCCATCCTCTCACCAGGAGATGAGGCCAGGATACTGCCAAGTCCGTATCGTCACACTAGAGATGAACTGACAGTGATCGACGGGGTACTCCTTAAAGGTAACAAAATAGTAGTTCCCGGCTCCATGAGACCAGAGATGGCTAAGTTAGCACATGAGGGCCATTTGGGAATAGAGAAAAGCAAGAGGCGGGCTCGTGAGGTACTGTTTTGGCCATACATGAACAGAGATATTGAGACTGTAGTACAGCGATGTGGGATTTGCCAACAGCATAGATATATGCAGCCTAGAGAGCCGCTTCTGCCTCATAGCAAACCAACCGAGCCATGGGAAAAAGTAGGTGCAGACTTATTTCAGCTGAAAGGGAGAGACTATTTAATCATAGTGGACTACCATTCAAACTATCCAGAGTATGCGCTGTTGTCTGATACCACAGCAAAGCAAGTGATCGCTCATTCTAAGTCTATTTTCGCAAGGCACGGTATTCCAGTGACTTTAGTAAGTGATAATGGGCCGCAGTTTAGCTGCCAGGAGTTCGCAGAGTTCGGAAAACAGTATGGATTCAAGCATGTAACCTCAAGCCCACTGTACCCGCAGTCAAATGGTCTAGCGGAAAAGGGAGTGCAAATCGTGAAACGACTGCTAAGGAAAGCAGCGGAAGCGGGTGAGGACCCGTACCTGGCAGTCCTCAACTACAGAGCATCACCGCTGGAAGGTGGCCGCTCACCAGCAGAGTTGCTGATGAACAGGAGGCTCAAGACAAAGCTGCCGTCAGCAGAGCACCTGCTCCAGCGCGCTGACCACCGCACACAGAGAGAGCACCGGTCCACACAGAGAGAGGACCGGTCCAAACGTGCCTATGACAAAAGAGCACGGCCCTTGGGACCTCTTGAACGAGAGGACCTAGTGAGAGTCAGATGCGAAGGAAGATGGGGACCGGTCGCACAGGTCCTTAAAGAGACTGCTCCAAGATCATACGAGGTACTTACCGAGAATGGCAATACAATCCGCAGGAACCGGAGACACCTGTTGAAGATTCCACGCCCAGAACCACAGCCTGCAGAGAATGGCAATGACAGGGAGACTCCGGGAGAGCAAATAGAAGGGGGGCATACTCAATCAGACACGGACAGCCCTCCTGTCGAGTCACCCTCCCCTGGGGTGGAGCGGGTTCAAAGGCCGAGTAGGTCCATTGTCAAACCTAGGAGACTTGTAGAGGAGTGCTAATAACACGCACAGAAAGGGTGGGTTTATTATTTTTATTTAATTTTTTATTGCGGACTTGGAGTTCTGTTCTCAGGGTCATTACTGTTTGTTTCTGGACTCAGGTTATTTGTGAATTGATGCTGTATGGTTCCATTACAGTTTGTTTTCAATGAAAAAAAAAAAAAAAAAAGGGAAGAGTTAAGAGAAGTGTAATAATTGTACTGTTTAGAGTACCGTTACATTGTTTATTTGTACAAGCTGGAGAGTACATCTTGAGAATTCTAGTACGTATGCTAAGCTATAGATATCGACTTGTAATATCTGTGAACTGTTATTCTCTGAGATCAACTTCATCTTAATCCTTAGAAAAAGGGAGATGTACCGATAGTGGCCTGTAGGGGCGCTATACCAGCTACTGCATGTTGAATGTACAACGTGACCAATAAAGCAGTTTGATGAATGGCGACCAAGTGTGTGTGTGCACATTGATACAGTATGTATGTAATGTTAATAAATAATAGGCACAAACTGATGTTGCAAAAGGTCAAAACTATAGCTGCATTTACTTCCCTGTGTTTAAATGAGTCCTCTTGCTCTTCTATATTTGACCTACTCCACATTTTCATAGCCTTATCGTAACATGTATTCTTACCAGTAGAAGCTAGTCAAAACCATATAATTTACTGCTTTTTATAAAGTGATAAAAGTAATATTGAGCAGAATTAAGTTCAGCCTACTGGTCCGGCCCTCCACAATAGTCCCGGTTTCTCATGTGGCCCATTGTGAAAATGAATTGCCCACCCCTGGTATAGACCCTAGGCCTAATGGATTTATTAGCCCCCCCACTCAGTATCATTACCAGCCGCCACTGTCAGGATCTGTTTAATGAAATATGAACAATACCAGATAATAGTTGATCTCTTGAGTTGCAATCTAGCTGCCTAAAGTTGGCTAGTTTTAATAGGACTTTAAGTAGAGTATCTCATAAAGGACATAGCAAGTCTTTGTACTTTTTTCCCATAAGTATACAGGATGAATGAATAAATAAAGAATAAACAAATTAGGCCTCTAGATGACCCTAGAGGTGCCATAGGTCTTGTTCAAATATGTAGAAATATGTAGAAACATGTCAGTAACATTTGAGAGCTAGCTTTCAATTTAAGTGAAGAAATGCGATTGCTGTTTCTAGAGATCTGTACTGATTTTGTAAAAAAAAAAAAAAGAAAAGATTCTCTCCTATTTCCAATGATAACCTTTGGTGCAATATGAACATGCGGCCACAAGATGGTGTATTTTAAACCTGGGGCCTTGGGGATGAATAGTTTGTTATTGTCAATAACCAATTCCCATACACACCTTTAACCTTAACCCTAGCCTTAACCATAACCCTAAATTTAGGACAATTGTTATGAGCAGCAATCAAAAACAAACCACTGAACATGATCCTTCTTGGATAATATGTAAGTAAACTACTGCATACATCAATAGACTTCCCAGAACCTCAGTGCCACTGTGTGAGAAAGGGGCTTTTGAAAGAGACATATCGTTTACACTCCATATCCACCATGGTCCCTTGGTCACCGGTCAGGGCAGGGCCTCCTCCTTGAAGAAAGTCTTTGTTGCTATAGTACTGTTCCTTTTACTAAGACCTTATTGTTGAACCAGAGGAAAGACCGCAAGCTGCTTGTATAGAGTGGGTCAGCGCCTCGTATTGTGTTTTGAACACCAGATTCTAAAATAAAACGTCTTAAAACCTACTCCTTTCAGCTCTCAGCTTCCAGCAATTGTTCCAGCTGGAGTCTTATCTAGCTGCCCTCCTGGCCCAAGGGGAATGTGCCCAGCTCTGAGGACTGATCATACAAATTAACATATCATACAGTACAGCACTGAGAGGGTCACATTAGGTGGAATGGGGCACGGCATATGACCACACAAATATAGGCTACTTGCCTGGTTTCTTACTGTACATGGATACAATTTTGAAAGACATTTGTTTTTCAGTGTTCCACAAAGTCAGTTATGTATAGAGCCTCTTCCTCTCTCCCCGTTTTCTTCACAGTGAGATGTGTCCCAATATTTATTCTGCGCAGAAAAGACAGTAATTATTGCTTCTTTTTACAATATTCCTTCCCTTAACAGAACTAAAAGCCCTTGCATCAGTTGAGATCATTTCTGTGGAGTTCCTTATTGCAACACTGCAAAACTTTCCTCTGTTCAATATTAGAGGAAGAGGATGTACTGTACATGAGGAAAAATGTGTCTCCACCATATTTGACAGATGAGGTGGTATGCTGTGGCAGTTCCTTTTTTCCTTCACACTTACTCTTGCCATCACTCTAGTACATCTTTGTTTCATCTTTCCACTTTCAGACCTTTTTGACCTTTTCCCATAACTTTGCAGCCTCATTTAGATACTTTTTAGAAAACCATGACCTGGCCATTGTGAATAATTATTTGGTCTTCCACAGTAGTCTTTTCATTGGCTTACAAGGGGGTTTGCCATTTCTTTCCTTTTAATCAAACTGTTGTTGTTTCTATGTTTAAGGTTTTGGCTAGGTTTCTGATATGTCTGCCTCATAATGGCTTCCCTGAATATCATGTATGTCTTTTTGGCCTTCATGTTGACAGACACCAATAGCCGACTCCAAAGGCAAAGCCTAGAATCAATACAAGACATTTGCTGCGTTTGTAAATACGCTCTGGAAATCTGATTACCACTCATGGAATGCCTCTTCTCCAAACAAATTACGTGGTCCCTTTATGACGTTGAACCCAGTGTACACTTTGGCGCTCTCAGAGCGAATTTACGAACGCAGCCATTGAGAGCTCTCTTATGACTGCACAATTAGACATGGTCTTTATTGTCATTGCTACAGTACAGGTACCAAACAACGAAATGTAGGAAGGGTGGCTCCCCTGGTGTTAGGAAAGGAAAAAAAACACTTTTAAAACAATCACAAGAAGGGAAGGAGCTGGTTTACATAAATAAAGGCTATGTACACTATCTACTATACTATACTGTACAGATAGACGACTAGGGTTGTCATATTGCACAATAGTGTTATTGCACATTTATTTAAAGTGTCGCAGTTTGCAGGCTTGAAATGTACATATTTGTGCCTCAGCACTACACCTGATTTTTTCAGTCCAGCAGCTGCCATCAATCCGTCCAGACTGTCCAGTCTTTTCGAGGGCAGCCGGGTAAAGTGTTCGTACCCAGGGTGGGTTGGGTCCCTGGAGATCTTGGAGGCCTTCCTGAGACAGCGTGTGTTGTACAGCTCTTCCAGAGAGGGGAGGGGGGCGCCGGTGATCTTCTGTGCTGTTCTCACGACTCTCTGTAGCGCATTTCTCTCCTCGGTTGTGCAGCTGGAGAACCAGTTGCAGATGCCGTAGGTGAGGATGCTCTCCAATGCGCCGCGGTAGAAGGTCACCAGTATCTCCTGCTTGCTGTGTTCCTTCCTGAGGACTCTCAGGATGTATAGCCGCTGTTGTGCCTTCTTGATGGTGGCTTTTGTGTTGTCCTTCCAGATCAGGTCATCCCGCATGTGCATCCCCAGGAATCGGAGGGTTGAGACTCTCTCCACGCTCTCTCCGTCGATGAGCAGGGGCTGGATCTCGGACTTTTTCCTCCTGAAGTCTATGATGATTTCCTGGGTCTTTGACTTGTTCAGCAGCAGGTTGTTAACCTTGCACAGCTTGCTCAGTTGCTCTACCTCATCCCTGTACGCCGCCTCGTCCCCCCCCGAGATGCATCCCACCACGGTGGTGTCGTCTGCAAACGAGAGCGTGAGAACTGGTTGAAATGCGTGAGTCTCACGGTGATTGCGTGAGACTTGGCAGCTCTGCTAGCTAATAAGCTAACACTTGTTTGGCTAGTGTAGTAAACACACACACACACACACACAGACACACACAATAACTTGTGAACAACACAACAAACAAAACCACGCTAAGTCAGCTAACAAAAACAAACAAATAAAGCTAGCTAGTTAACATAAAGCTAACAATAAAGCTAGCTAGTAAAGCTAACACCTGTGTGGCCTAGTAAACACTCCCTAATACAGTGAGTAAATAACGCATTACAACTCGCTACATATGGCAGACCTTAGTATCATACTATAGTGTATTATATCCTCGGCCACTGGCTGGTTTTGTGGCGCTGTTCCGACTTTCAGTACTTCAGCAAACGAACTAGTCTCCGAAGACTAGAAGAAGTCTGGCAAACGCATTGCTTTCAGACAGTTTTCACCGATCACTGTTTATTTTAATTCTCGAATTGCTATGAGAGAATAATAGTATACTTTTATACTTCAGCTCCTACATGAACTAAAAAGGACACGTAACCTAGATGAACACTAACACTATGCTCTCGTAGTCTACCATCTGAAACACAAAAACGTTGTCAGAAGTGGGGTTCGAACCCACGCCTCCAGTCTCAAGTCATTATCCCTCAAGTGCAACTCTTGAGACTGGCGCCTTAGACCTCTCGGCCATCCCGACAATTGTAAATCAATTAAAGAACTGAGCTGAATAAGACATTAAACCTTTACTGTCACACCAGACAGACACGATAATACAACAGCTGTATACACTTGCTATACGTGTAATTACCTGAATATATCTGGCAAATGATATGTTTTATAATATGACAAGCACACATGCCATTGAGTAGACTATGAACCGAAGGAATGTACAGCTGAATGAGCATATGAATGTGCAATAACACTATGTGCAATATGACAACCCTCGGGTACATAAGGTTCAGAGATAGGAAATGTTAGGATATGTATAGCATAGCATAGAGTACAGCACAGTGTTTTATTTGTATAGTATAGTGGATAAATCATGTGGATTATGATGCAAGTGATCAAAAATGTATAGCTAACACTGCCATAGGCTACCATGTATAATCACATGGTGACTCATTTGACCTGGGCAACTGAGGGCTTCCCAGGTTCATGAATATTAAAATATTTCAAGAATTTGAATGTATTAATGTATATACTACAGTCTTACTACATTTCATTATCAGTATGTACATGTCTATGGTCTGATTCCTTCTCCTCCTCTGCAGTTAATACTTATTGTAGCCTACAGTTTACGCAAAACCTTAACCGTAATAATGAGGTCAAGTTAGTCAAGACATAAAATGTAATGTTCAACTAAGCTGAAAATGAAAGCCATTCAAGAGCTGCACATTGTCACTGTAGTTTGTCCTGAGCAAGTGACGTTGCGTCCTTCCTCTGTTTCAAAGACTCCCACCGCGTGGACTGCAAGCAGTGCTGAGTACGGGGGCGGGATGTGACATTCTCTCAGACAGTAACAACAGTTGCACATGAATTAGGCCACACTAAGCATTGTGGAGGGGAGAGATGGTTTGCTTGGTTCTGAATTTAGTTGAGTGTTCTTTAAGCCAAGGCTTTTGTTGTTTTCAAAAATAACTTTCAAGAATCAGGCACTTATTGCAACGCTTGTTAAAATTCCAAGAGAAACGCCGCACGGTCGCACCTGCCCTGGGGGACTTCTCATCTGCCTCTTCAGTTGCAAATGCACTGTGCAGCGAAAACAGCGCAGGAGAGCTCTGCCGCTAAACGCGCAGTGGGATACGTGGAAAACTGCTGATTTCTTTCACTTTCATCAAAGGACCTTTTTCGGGGATTAAAACAGTATTTGAGATCACTTGGTTCCAGCCAAGAAAGGGACGATTTATTCCATTATTTTTGGAACCATTATCTGAGACGTATTGATACTCATCCAACTATTTGGCTCGTTCTTTTTGGATGAGTATGGATTTTATTGGGGAATCATCTGCGGATGACAGAATGTCCCCGTTTAACTGCGCGAAGCTGGCAGTTGTTCTCTTTCATTGCATCACATCTGTCAGCGGTAAGATCTGTTACATTATCCAATGGGTTTATTACTTGGCTACTTCATGAAGACCGCTAAATAATATTATATCTGTGTCATTTAGGGTAAGCTACTATTTTGGTGATCTGTGTGCCTGTGTACCTATCCGGTTTAACTGAATAGATATCTGAGGCTTCACTTTAAGCGTCGACCATGTAACCGCAGGGTCCCCGGTTCGAATCCGGCCGGGGACATATCCTGCATGTCATCCCTCCACTCTCTCTCACCCATCCTTCCTGTCTAATTCTCCACTTTATCTATCAATAAAAATGAAAAATATGAGTGGGACTGCCCCACTCAGAAAAAAAGAAAAAAAAGAAAAAAAAGAGAAAGCCGACTAGCTAAATGTTTGGATGAGAAAGCAGACTGGCTAAATGTTTGGATGAGAAAGCAGACTGGCTAAATGTTTGGATGAGAAAGCAGACTGGCTAAATGTTTGTGGTCTTTGTTTTGCTCCAGGGAAGGTTTCCACAAAGCTGTTCTTCACCATCGCTGGTTTAGCCGGCCTCTTGGTTTGCTTCTTCGGACACCGTTTCTTCAAATGTGGTGAGTGGTGGAGACCACGTCCATTAACTAGAACAGCCATGAGTAAAGAAAAGTGTTATATCTTTGCACACGATCACATTTCAGGACCCTCCTTTCATGACTTTTCCTAGATATGTGCATTCTACAATCCAGTATCCTTACATTTTCAAAATCACATCAGGATAAGCTAATATAAAGCTATTTTGCCGTTTTTCTGTGTAGGAAGCAGGCTAATTTACAAGCGGCCAACTAGTGGTCGTTGTGTGTAAATACAGGGTTCCCGCGCTGGTCTTAAAAAGCCTTAAGGTCTCAAATCCAGCAATCCAATCCATAAGGCCTAAAAAGGCAACATTTTTTTTTCAATTATTCGGCCTAAAAATGACGTGCTAGGTCTTAAAAATGAGATCCTGCAAGGAAATCAGTCCGACCACATCTATTAATGCAGAAATGAATCAAGCTGGAACCAAAGAAATGCCAATTCGCTTCCTTTTTTGTCTGTATGGCAGTGAAATCCCTAATTTCATCACCTCGCGAATAGGTCTAACATTCGATTCAAAGAGGTCTAAAAAGAAAAGCCTGTAAATAGCAGCTTGAGCACTGTTACCTCTTTTAGTAGGTAAAAAGGCACAGCTGTTCTAGTAAGGCAAGGAGTTGTCTGAGTTGGCCCACACAGCATTAAGGCCGGTTTAGGCTTCTGCGTAAAGTCGACGCCGTAGGCTACGCGTAAGCTTACGTAGTCCCGCATGACCGTGCGTAGCCTTGACGTGCTCCTCTCAAAAAATCTAACCACGCGTCAGAGCGCACGTAACCGTAAGCTCTGTGATTGGTCCGCTTGGTAGAACATGATTCAGACAAGATTCCGACTCTCTCGTCGCCCAAAATGCGGAAGTCATGACAGAAATGTCATTCACCTTTTCTGTAATTACTTATTAATAACGATTTGAAAAATTATGCTAACCATCGTATTATCTTAGTTTAATGTCATTTCAATGCATCATAGAACTTTTATATACAACAAACATAACAACAAAAAGATCGCTATTATGCCGCTTTGAGCTTTGAGCTCCGTTGAGTTCCTAACCGGAAGAGGCACAGCACAGGGGCTGAAAACACACTGCCACCTAGCAATGTGACGGTGTAATTGCAGCGCGGACCAACGTCGAACTATAAACTTGGAGAGCCCTCGCGTAGTCTACGGCGTAGCCGCACGTAAATTCGACGCAGAAGCCTAAACCGGCCTTCAGGGGGAAACTAATTAGGAAGTAAAGACTTTGTATTAATCATCTCAAGATGTTATCAGAGGACCAGTAATAAACGACTACAAGCACATCAGTAACAAGCTAACTGCTCACAAAATGCTGTATCCAAGTTATTAATGGTTTGTGAAAGTACAGGTTCGATTCAAAGTTCATGGCAGAGCATGGAAATAAGGGCAGTACTGTAGGTCGAAGGTCTTGTTGTGGCTAAAGATAGTGAAGTATAAAAAAAAACAGACTCCCAAATGAAGCAGTCAACTAGCTAGCTAGATGGCTAGGAAAGTACTGTAGCTAGCTAAGTGGTCATGGCTGAAGGAGAGCCATGTTGCCCTGGATACAAAAATGCCAGGAAAAAAACACACAATATTACAATTCAGGCAGTTGAGGTGATGGGTAGCTACTATAGCAGGTTTTAATTTTACAATATTATGATATTACAATTTCAGAGGATCTCCTGTTACTCCTCTGCTGTGCTGCAGACCAGCAACGGATTTTGCATGTGATGTTGACGGGTGTCTGGTGTGTTCTTGATTGTGCGCACTTCCTTGAACTTAACTAGTTCCCTGAACTCAAGAACGTCCTTGAGCTAAACCTATTTGCCGCTAGTGGCAACACTGTGTTCATATCCATTTAATTATCCTCATTCTCTCTTTCTTTCTCATCTCATAGAGCTATTTTGTATGGGCTTTGGCTTTGCAGCGTTCTCCTTCTTCGTCCTGATCACAAAAACGACACCTCTGGAATATGACAGTAAGTCGTTTGAATGAAGTATTAGAATGTAAACGTTCATTTTTTCTAGCCATGTCTTTGTTGTGCTCGCCCCCTCCTAAAGCAGCCAGCTGGATATGGAGATGAAGGATGGTGCTGTTTCCATAGTAAACATTTGCTCTCCAAATCATATTTAAAGTTACATTAGGCCTTTATTTTTATTATTTTTATTTTGCCATTTAGCAGACGCTTTTATCCAAAGCGACTTACAATTACGAATTACAGGGACATTCCCCCTGGAGTAACTGAGGGCTAAGTGCCTTACCCAAGGGCCCACTAGTAGTGGTGTGGCTTCAGGCGGGATTTGAACTCACAACCTTCCGATCCCAAGTCCAACTCACTATCCACTAGACCACCACTACCCCCTAGTCCAGTGGTCTTCAACCGGGGGTCCGCGACCCCTAGGGGGTCCGCAGAGGTACTGCAGGGGGTCCGCCAAATTTTTTCAGAATAATTAAAAATGTTCACCAAAATAATTTGTGACAATTAAAAAATATAACAAAAGTTAAATTGAGTAAACTACAAGCATTAATAGGCAATAATAATCTACTTTTGACAAAAAACTATTTACAATAAAAATTTACTATTTACTATTTGCATTATGGGTAATGACCCGAGGCACTGTTGAAGCTGAGTGTTGATTAAACTGGTTGAGTTAAACGTGCGCAAGTTGTCCGAGTCCACATTATTAGTTACTACTATTAATTAGTGAAGCAGGATGGATAAATTTGTAACAGTAACGAGACCTCGAGCTCGAGATCCAACGGCTAGGCCTACTCCTTCCACCTCGGCCCCAGCAGCGCCTGCCCCAGGGGCAGATAAACGCAAAAGAGAAAAGTCCCGAAAATATTCAGAAGTGTACCTACAGTTTGGATTTACTTTCATAGAAACCGAAGGAGTGGAATTGCCGGTGTGTGTTGTTTGTGCGGCGACGCTCTCAAACGAAAGCATGAAGCCATCAAAGCTGCAACGACACTTTGAGACGAATCATGGCCACTTACAAGATAAAGCACTGGACTACTTTCAGGCTCATCTGCACTCTCTCCAAGGCCAACAGACAATGATAAGAAAATCTGCGAAAGTCGGTGAGCTTGCTTTGAAAGCCTCATATCAAGTTGCTCTTCGCGTTGCCCAGTGTAAAAAGCCATACACAATTGCAGAAGATTTGATATTGCCTGCGGCCACTGATATGTGCAAGACCATGTTTGGGAATGATGGATATGGATATGCAGAAAAGTTGAAGACTATCCCATTGTCAGACACAACAATTGCTCGGCGAATTGGTGAAATGGCATCGGATGTGAGGGTGCAGTTAATTGAGAAATTACAAACGGCGGAGGCATTTGCACTCCAATTGGATGAATCAGTGGACATGTCCAAAGACGCACAGCTCTTGGCATTTGTGCGCTTTGTTGACCAAGACGAAATGTGTGAAGAGTTCTTGTTTTGTAAGAAGCTTCCTGAACGCACAACAAGTGCTGAAATTTTCAAAGTGATTGATGACTTTTTCGGTGAAAATAACGTACGTTGGGCTAAGTGTGTTGCGGTGTGTACCGACGGTGCGCGCGCTATGACTGGGCAAAAGAGTGGACTGATGGCGCTTGTCAGAAAAGTCGCCCCCAAAGTGATGTGGACTCACTGCATGCTGCACAGAGAATCCCTCGCCGCTAAAGAAATGAGTGCTGAGTTTGCCGATGTTATGGACACTGTTGTAAAGGCTGTACATTTTATTAAGAAGAGTGCCCTACAAACTCGCCTCTTCGCTTCTTTATGCGCCGCTACAGGAGAGGAACACACAGCGCTCCTTTACCATTCAGAAGTCAGATGGCTTTCCCGTGGATCCGTATTGGCACGAGTATTTGAATTACGCACAGCTATCCACGAATTTCTAATTGGCCAAAACCGCGCGGAGCTGGCTGCGCATTTCATCGACAATGCCTGGGTCTTTAAACTGGCATATCTGGTGGACGTTTTCACAGAGTTGAACCGGCTGAACAGTTCTATGCAGGGCCGCAATACACACGCCATTCAGCTGTATGATAAGATGGAAGGCTTCCTGAAAAAAACGAAAAGATGGAGAGAGCGCGTCAGGGGAGATAACATCTCCATGTTTCCATCAGTGGAGGAGTTGGCGGATTCCGCGGTGATCTCGCCTGACGTGAAACGCGCAATTGGTAATCACTTGGAGGCACTTGAATGGCAATTCGAAAAATATTTTTCTGAGACTGAGTCCTGGAGAAAGGACAAGACCTGGATACAGTTTCCTTTCAAAGAGAATGCACCCGACGGCTCAAATCTGACAGCCGCTGAGGAAGATCAGCTGATCGACCTGTCCACAGATAGTACACAAGCATGTGTACGAGTCAAAGCCACTGATCCAGTTCTGGATCCATTGCCAAAAATTCTTCCCACAACTGACAGCAAAGGCCATGGTGAGCCTCTTGCCTTTTGCAACCACATATCTGCGAAAGTGGATTCTCCTCTCTCACCCACCTGAAGAGCAAATACCGTTCAAGACTGCAGCCTGAGGATGACATGATGCTCTGCCTGACAACCTCCATCTCCCCCAGAATAGACAAGCTGTGTACCACCCAGCAGGGCCAGTTATCTCACTGAGGTGAAGCTAAATGTTTAATTGTTGAATAATAATAATAATAATAATAGAAAATATAAGCCTCATCAACAATAATAATAATAACCAATAATAATTATGCATGAACGTTTTATCAATCATAAACACATATAGGTTAATAACCCAGTAATTAGCCTGTTACTTATTAATTTTCCCTTGTGACCTGACCCCCTGCCTGTCTGCCGACTACTCCTCCTGTCTGACCCCCTGCCTGTCTGCCGACTACTCCACCTGCCTGCCGACCATTCTTCCTGCTTGATTCCCCACCTGTCTGCCGACCCTTCCTCCTGCCTGACCTCCCACCTGCCTGACGACCCACCTGCCTATTCCCATCAGCCTTGTTACTAGAAATAAACCTTTATTATTTAACTCTTACCTGTTCACCTGTGTCTGCGTTTGGGTCCTACCTCTGGTCGTGACAAAATAGGTTAATAAGGTGAATAAAGTTATTATAGGCCTTAAAATGTGACATTTAAAAAAATGTATTACATGTGGGGGTCCCTGTTCTGGTTGTCTCTCGTCCAAGGGGTCCTTGGGCTGAAAAGGTTGAAGACCCCTGCCCTAGTCAAAGAATGACTGAGTCCAATTGGTCCATTATTATTATTCTAGTTATAAAGCCTTGTCCCCCAGCTCCACCCAGCCCCCCCAGCTCCACCCTGTCCCCCCAGCTCCACCCTGTCCCCCCAGCTCCACCCTGTCCCCCCGTCCCCCCAGCTTCACCCTGTCCCCCCCCCCCCCCCCAGCTCCACCCTGTCCCCTCCCCCCCCCAGCTCCACCCCCCCCCCCCAGCTCCACCCTGTCCCCCAGCCCTGTGCTCCACACAGTCGACCGATTTCATAACTGATGGCGTCAACTAAGAAAGAGAGAGACCCATTCTGGACCAAAGTCACATGTCTCTCTTCCTCCCCCTCCCTCCTCCTCCCCCTCCTGCAGTGCGTCTGGCGCTGACGGCCGTGTTGGGCGTGGTCGGGGGCATGGTCCTGGTGATGAGCTGGTGGCGGTTCGGGTCGGTCATGTCCTGCGTGGTGGTGGTGGGCCTGGTCCTGGGCTTCCTCATCGCCTCCACCTTCCTCTTCACGCCTGTCGGTACGAGAGACAAACAGAAGCTTAAGTAACCAGGGTTCCCTTAGGGTCCTTGAAATCGTTGAATGTTTGAATTTGAGAAAAGAGAAAAATCAAGGTCTTAAAAGTTTTGGAAAATCGACATGGGGTCATTGAAAGTACTTGAATTCCCCTCTCTCTCTCTCTCTCTCTCTCTCTCTCTCTCTCTCTCTCTCTCTCTCTCTCTCTCTCTCTCTCTCTCTCTCTCTCTCTCTCTCTCTCTCTCTCTCTCTCTCTCTCTCTCTCTCTCTCTCTCTCTTACGGTGGCCGACAAGGGCAAACGCGCTGCAAAGACCAAAACAAATACATTAACAGCAAACGAAACGCGCTGCAAATACAGAAACGATACAAAGTCAAAAACACATACAACCCCCGACAACACATGCAACAAGAAAACGCTACAATACGGTGGCTGACAAGGGCAAACGCGCTGCAAATACCGGAAACGCGCTGCATACCGGAAACGCGCTGCAAATAGAGAAACGCGCTGCATATAGCTCACAACACAACGGAAGTGTAGAAAAACGCTGCAAATAGAGAAACGCGCTGCATATAGCTCACAACACAACGGAAGTGTAGAAAAACGCTGCAATTTAGTTCACAACACAACGGAACTGTTCTCACAACGGAAGTGTTCTGGGGGGGAACGATAAGTGGAACGGACCGGAGACGTGTTTTTGAAGTTCCGAAAAGCAGTTCTGAAGAGGTTGTGGAGTGAAGAGGCGACATAAAAGGTACATATTATATTTCTTATTTATGTCTGCAGATAACATGTGCTGTATTTCAAACCGAAGGGCTCATTCTATGCCCTACACCAGGGGTCGGCAATAGGCGGCCCGTGGGCCATTGCTGGCCCGTCACCAATAATATTTGGCCCAGCAGATTATTTTGAGAATCCAAATTTTTTTTTATTTTATTTTATTTTATAATAATATCGGACCGACAGTCCCACATATAGCGCCTATAATGTCCGAATAGAGAATCGAACTCCACCTGAATAATGCTTATTGTACTTTTATCCATGTTGAGAGTGAATGACACAGGGACAGACAATCAGGCAGCAAGGTGCAACGAAGCGCACTGACCCTGAACCCCTCAGAGTGAATCATAAGCAGGTGGACAACGCGTCACGGTGCTGAAATAGCCGACATACCGTGTGTGGTTTGAACAAAATAACACAAGCCATTCAAACGTAATGTTTACGTATATGTGACTGCAACACACATATGAACAGTAACAACGCAAATTCTGTTTAATTTTCTGAAAAACATTGAAAACAAAATCGGCGCAAACAAAAAGCATCTCCCATCGGTCAGTATTTGCTTGATATCTGGTGATATTGACGTCACTTTAATCCACAGGCAGTTCTCAAGGTTTTTATGCATCCATCGATCCCTCTCGTGCGTCTTTATCGCATTCATTGACGAAAAGGACGACTCGCATGTATAGAAAGGGAACATTGTGAGCACGGAAAATGTCTCTCACAACGGCTTTGCATTGATGAAACCAGGTAGGATGAACGTATAGTTCGCTGTCCATTCCTCTTTAAATGCCCTGTTTCCACCGTCAACTTTCCTCTTTAGACCTTTGGAGAGTGACATTATGTTTCTCTTGCTAGCAGGTTAAATGTTTGGCTAACTTCACCCAGCACGCAAACAACCAATCCAATAATAATAATGTGACCTTGTCTGGGAGGAGGGGGGAATAATTATCAGAATGAAACTATGTTACATAATTATTAGAATAAGTTAGGCTACGCTACATCGTCAGTCCACACATTTATTATTCAAAAATATGGAAAAGTGTGAAACTACGTTTCAACGTTGTTGAGAATCACAACACAAACTCGCTAGTCAAGCCAAAATACTGCAACATAATGGATTGGACAGCTACCTAGTTAACTAGAACACTACTTTACATTGTTAGCAGGTTCACAAAACAAGCTGTGTTAGTTGACTAGCGATGTGTACAGTCGAAAGAAAAGTCAAAGCATTAGAACGTGTCACATTTTTAAACAATCAATTACTTAAATTAGCCTTTGATTATGTTC
Source organism: Nansenia antarctica (assembly GCF_963989245.1). Classification (NCBI taxonomy): domain Eukaryota; kingdom Metazoa; phylum Chordata; class Actinopteri; order Argentiniformes; family Microstomatidae; genus Nansenia; species Nansenia antarctica. Next base: position 15,028,400 of record NC_137678.1, read on the forward strand.
GGGCCCGCCATCTAGTGGCTCAAAAAAAAATTGGCCCGAGGCCAAACCTAATTGCCGACCCCTGCCCTACACCCTACGAAGGGTTCGTAGAAGCTTGTGCAGTGGAGGGATTCTTTATTGGGAATTAGCCGTTGGATCGTATTCAGACATAACGTAGGCTGACAGTGAGCTAGTTAACAACAACCTGCTGTATGTGAGCTAGTCAACAACAACAACCTGCTGTATGTGAGCTAGTTAACAACAACCTGCTGTATGTGAGCTAGTCAACAACAACCTGCTGTATGTGAGCTAGTTAACAACAACAACCTGCTGTATGTGAGCTAGTTAACAACAACAACCTGCTGTATGTGAGCTAGTTAACAACAACAACCTGCTGTATGTGAGCTAGTCAACAACAACAACCTGCTGTATGTGAGCTAGTTAACAACAACAACCTGCTGTATGTGAGCTAGTTAACAACAACAACCTGCTGTATGTGAGCTAGTTAACAACAACAACCTGCTGTATGTGAGCTAGTTAACAACAACCTGCTGTATGTGAGCTAGTCAACAACAACAACCTGCTGTATGTGAGCTAGTTAACAACAACCTGGGCCCTATTCCACAAAGCTCGATAAAGTTCTAAGCCTCGATAAAGTTCTAAGCCTCGAAAATGTTAGCTTGCGTTCGGTGCCATCAATGTGGCTCAAATAATTCGCTGCTTGGTTGAGCTCCTTCTGAGTCAGATATAATTAGCCTGGTCCCGACCAGGCTAAAACACAGGCTATAGTCATCCGTGCGTCAAAAAAGGCTCACAGGCGGAAACTAAACCCTGAACGAAAGTTCCTCATGTGTCTTTTAGGAAATATTAGTTCCCACTTCACACAAGATAGATAGATTAGATAGTTTGATTAGATAGTTTGACTGTGTGATAGATAGATAATTTGATATTTTGAAAGTGTGATCGATCGATAGATAGTTTGATTGTGTGATAGATAACTTGATATTTTGAAAGTGTGATAGATAGATCAATAAAGAAAAGAGTGTAAAAAAAAAAAGAAGTAATTGTCTCAACTTGCATTGCCGTCATTACAGCGGTCTGGCTGGCGTAGTGGTTAAGGCTGCGGACTCGAGTTCCAAAGGTTGCGAGTTCGAGACTTGTCTAAGTCATTATTTTATTTTTTTTTACATTTAACCGAAGATTTCATGCAAAGGTTTCAAACACCATTGTAATCGTGTCAGTTCTTGTAAATTAGCCTGCACCATAATTTTATAGCCTACATACTTTTTTAGATGAGATTTTAGATTAGATTCAGACAACGAAATGCAGTAAAAAGTGCGCCTGAAGAGGGATTTGAACCACCGATATAAAATGACGAATAAATCCTATGGCAGCGGTCAATACCACTAGGCCATTGTGGCGATATGACGGTTTGTAGCCTGCTGCTGATATCACCACAGTAGTAAATATTCATTTATTAAAATATGAACATATAACAATAACTGGGGCTAGTATGACCTACGCATTTAATCGGTCAGCAATTTCTTGCCAAACCATTTCCCTCGCCTTGTTAATTGCGGCAGTATTGCACTATTTTACATCTTATTTTTCCGTCTTCATAAAAAATCAATAATTCGGAATGCTGCGCAAATGTAGTACCCCTGCAGAATGGAGTATCTTCATTTCGACAGATCGACTCTTCTGGGCTGCGTATGTCTGCGTGCACGCGCCCATATCGAAGATTTGTAAGCCTGTCTTCTGTGAACACTGATGACACAAGGCTGATCCTCATTCGAGGAATCACCTGAGGCTTGAAATCCAATCTCGAGTTCCCTGAGCGCCGCATTTATTTATAGCGCCGCTATACTGATCCACCTTTAGTGGAATGACCCCCTGCTGTATGTGAGCTAGTTAACAACAACCTGCTGTATGTGAGCTAGTTAACAACAACAACCTGCTGTATGTGAGCTAGTTAACAACAACAACCTGCTGTATGTGAGCTAGTCAACAACAACAACCTGCTGTATGTGAGCTAGTTAACAACAACAACCTGCTGTATGTGAGCTAGTTAACAACAACCTGCTGTATGTGAGCTAGTTAACAACAACAACCTGCTGTATGTGAGCTAGTTAACAACAACAACCAGGGCCATATTCCACTAACGGTGGCTTAATATAGCGGCGCTATAATTAAATGCGGCGCTCAGGGACCTCGAGATTGGTATTCAAGCCTCAGGTGATTCCTCGAATGAGGATCAGCCTTGTGTCATCAGTGTTCACAGAAGACAGGCTTACAAATCTTCGATATGGGCGCGTGCACGCAGACATACGCAGCCCAGAAGAGTCGATCTGTCGAAATGAAGATACTCCACTCTGCAGGGGTACTACATTTGCGCAGCATTCCGAATTATTGATTTTTATGAAGACGGAAAAATAAGATGTAAAATAGTGCAATACTGCCGCAATTAACAAGGCGAGGGAAATGGTTTGGCAAGAAATTGCTGACCGATTAAATGCGTAGGTCATACTAGCCCCAGTTATTGTTATATGTTCATATTTTAATAAATGAATATTGCTACTGTGGTGATATCCGCAGCAGGCTACAAACCATCATATCGCCACAATGGCGTAGTGGTATTGACTGCTGCCATAGGATTTATTCGACATTTTATATCAGTGGTTCGAATCCCTCTTCAGGCGCACTTTTTACTGCATTTCGTTGTCTGAATCTAATCTAAAATCTCATCTAAAAAAGTATTGTAGGCTATAAAATTATGGTGCAGGCTAATTTACAAGAACTGACACGATTACAATGGTGTTGGAAGCCTTTGCATGAAATCTTCGGTTAAATGTAAAAAAAAAAAAAATGAATGACTTAGTCAAGTCTCGAACTCTCAACCTTTGGAACTCGAGTCCACAGCCTTAACCACTACGCTAGCTAGACCGCTGTCATGACGGCAATGCAAGTTGAGACAATTACTTCTTTTTTTTTTTACACTCTTTTCTTTATCTATCTATCACACTTTCAAAATATCAAGTTATCTATCACACAATCAAACTATCTATCGATCGATCACACTTTCAAAATATCAAATTATCTATCTATCACACAGTCAAACTATCTAATCTATCTATCTCATGTGAAGTGGGAACTAATATTTCCTAAAAGACACATGAGGAACTTTCGTTCAGGGTTTAGTTTCCGCCTGTGAGCCTTTTTTGACGCATGGATGACTATAGCCTGTGTTTTAGCCTGGTCGGGACCAGGCTAATTATATCTGACTCAGAAGGAGCTCAACCAAGCAGCGAATTATTTGAGCCACATTGATGGCACCGAACGCAAGCTAACATTTTCGAGGCTTAAAACTTTATCGAGGCTTAGACCTTTATCGAGCTTCATGGAATAGGGCCCTGCTGTATGTGAGCTAGTTAACAACAACAACCTGCTGTATGTGAGCTAGTTAACAACAACAACCTGCTGTATGTGAGCTAGTTAACAACAACCTGGGGTCCGTTTCACTAACGGTGGCTTAATATAGCGGCGCTATAATTAAATGCGGCGCTCAGGGACCTCGAGATTGGTATTCAAGCCTCAGGTGATTCCTCGAATGAGGATCAGCCTTGTGTCATCAGGGTTCACAGAAGACAGGCTTACAAATCTTCGATATGGGCGCGTGCACGCAGACATAAAAAGCCCTGAAGTGTCGATCTGTCGAAATGAAGATACTCCACTCTGCAGGGGTACTACATTTGCGCAGCATTCCGAATTATTGATTTTTATGAAGACGGAAAAATAAGATGTAAAATAGTGCAATACTGCCGCAATTAACAAGGCGAGGGAAATGGTTTGGCAAGAAATTGCTGACCGATTAAATGCGTAGGTCATACTAGCCCCAGTTATTGTTATATGTTCATATTTTAATAAATGAATATTACTACTGTGGTGATATCAGCAGCAGGCTACAAACCGTCATATTGCCACAATGGCCTAGTGGTATTGACTGCTGCCATAGGATTTATTCGACATTTTATATCAGTGGTTCGAATCCCTCTTCAGGCGCACTTTTTACTGCATTTCGTTGTCTGAATCTAATCTAAAATCTCATCTAAAAAAGTATTGTAGGCTATAAAATTATGGTGCAGGCTAATTTACAAGAACTGACACGATTACAATGGTGTTTGAAACCTTTGCATGAAATCTTCGGTTAAATGTAAAAAAAAAAAAAATGAATGACTTAGTCAAGTCTCGAACTCTCAACCTTTGGAACTCGAGTCCACAGCCTTAACCACTACGCTAGCTAGACCGCTGTCATGACGGCAATGCAAGTTGAGACAATTACTTCTTTTTTTTTTTACACTCTTTTCTTTATCTATCTATCACACTTTCAAAATATCAAGTTATCTATCACACAATCAAACTATCTATCGATCGATCACACTTTCAAAATATCAAATTATCTATCTATCACACAGTCAAACTATCTAATCTATCTATCTCATGTGAAGTGGGAACTAATATTTCCTAAAAGACACATGAGGAACTTTCGTTCAGGGTTTAGTTTCCGCCTGTGAGTCTTTTTTGACGCACGGATGACTATAGCCTGTGTTTTAGCCTGGTCGGGACCAGGCTAATTATATCTGACTCAGAAGGAGCTCAACCAAGCAGCGAATTATTTGAGCCACATTGATGGCACCGAACGCAAGCTAACATTTTCGAGGCTTAAAACTTTATCGAGGCTTAGACCTTTATCGAGCTTCATGGAATAGGGCCCTGGGCCATATTCCACTAACGGTGGCTTAATATAGCGGCGATATTTTTAAATGCGGCGCTCAGGGACCTCGAGATTGGTATTCAAGCCTCAGGTGATTCCTCGAATGAGGATCAGCCTTGTGTCATCAGTGTTCACAGAAGACAGGCTTACAAATCTTCGATATGGGCGCGTGCACGCAGACATAAAAAGCCCTGAAGTGTCGATCTGTCGAAATGAAGATACTCCACTCTGCAGGGGTACTACATTTGCGCAGCATTCCGAATTATTGATTTTTATGAAAACGGAAAAATAAGATGTAAAATAGTGCAATACTGCCGCAATTAACAAGGCGAGGGAAATGGTTTGGCAAGAAATTGCTGACCGATTAAATGCGTAGGTCATACTAGCCCCAGTTATTGTTATATGTTCATATTTTAATAAATGAATATTACTACTGTGGTGATATCCGCAGCAGGCTACAAACCATCATATCGCCACAATGGCCTAGTGGTATTGACTGCTGCCATAGGATTTATTCGTCATTTTATATCAGTGGTTCGAATCCCTCTACAGACGCACTTTTTACTGCATTTCGTTGTCTGAATCTAATCTAAAATCTCATCTAAAAAAGTATTGTAGGCTATAAAATTATGGTGCAGGCTAATTTACAAGAACTGACACGATTACAATGGTGTTTGAAACCTTTGCATGAAATCTTCGGTTAAATGTAAAAAAAAAAAAAATGAATGACTTAGTCAAGTCTCGAACTCACAACCTTTGGAACTCGAGTCCGCAGCCTTAACCACTACGCCAGCGAGACCGCTGTCATGACGGCAATGCAAGTTGAGACAATTACTTCTTTTTTTTTTTACACTCTTTTCTTTATCTATCTATCACACTTTCAAAATATCAAGTTATCTATCACACAATCAAACTATCTATCGATCGATCACACTTTCAAAATATCAAATTATCTATCTATCACACAGTCAAACTATCTAATCTATCTATCTCATGTGAAGTGGGAACTAATATTTCCTAAAAGACACATGAGGAACTTTCGTTCAGGGTTTAGTTTCCGCCTGTGAGCCTTTTTTGACGCACGGATGACTATAGCCTGTGTTTTAGCCTGGTCGGGACCAGGCTAATTATATCTGACTCAGAAGGAGCTCAACCAAGCAGCGAATTATTTGAGCCACATTGATGGCACCGAACGCAAGCTAACATTTCCGAGGCTTAGAACTTTATCGAGGCTTAGAACTTTATCGAGCTTTGTGGAATATGGCCCTGCTGTATGTGAGCTAGTTAACAACAACAACCTGCTGTATGTGAGCTAGTTAACAACAACCTGCTGTATGTGAGCTAGTCAACAACAACAACCTGCTGTATGTGAGCTAGTTAACAACAACAACCTGCTGTATGTGAGCTAGTTAACAACAACAACCTGGGTGTGGTTCAAATGGTTAATTTGGCATCTGGAGACAGTCCACTTTCAGACACCGTGGTCAGTTTGCATCATGGCATTTCTCCTTAAATGAAGTGAATTGACAATATTTTGATAATATTTTAATTTGATCTAATCTGTCATCTGTGTGTTGTATGCAGGTGTGGGACGGTCCAAATGAAGTGAGCACTCCAAATGAAGTGAGCACTCCAAGAATGGAGAACATTTTGCAAGGGTAAAACACAGCACAGTCAACATGAACTTTTCTTGCACAAGCAGCACAATACAGTACAGCAGTTTAAATTGTTGTTTTTTTCCAGACCTGCCAGACGCTTACAGACAGCATCTCATCAAGTAAGAAAATCCATATCCTCTAGTGTTGAATGTGTGAACCTGAAATTATGAAATGCCTGTAAATAATTTCATTAATTCACCAAGCCAAACTACATGTAATGTGTGCTGTTTTAGTTACTAAGCCAATAACACTGTCATTAAATTAACTGCTAATTTTTGGGGTAAAACTAGGATGGAGGACAAACCGCAGTCCAGGAACAAGACAAATGTGCCCGGGGTCAGAATAACTTCTACATATGGCACTCTATATGGGGCTAAAAAGTGAATTGGAACTGCTGCTCTCAGTCGATGGATGTAGGCCTCCATAAATTGGTAGACGCTGCACTCTTGTGGGTGAAAATGGTAGTGACAGCCCAGCACAGCAAACCATCGATAAGACCCAGCCTGGAACAATGTCAATGATGTAACTTTATTAAATATGCGGGATAAAGCACTCTATTTGTCGGTAGAAAATGCACAAGGTGTCCTGCTTGAAGGGAGAAGTGTTTTTTCAATTAATTCTAACTTTATTGGGGGCATATGGCACTCTATCTGGGGGTAAAAAGTGAATTGGAACTGCATGGAGGCCTCCATAAATACAACCAGGCTGCTTGAGCCACTCACTTACCCCAGCAGAGAGACACTCTGCTGGGCATGGACAATTAGTAATTAGGCCTCACTATATGTGGAAGAATAGGACCAGGCTGCTTGACCTACTCACTTACCCCAGCAGAGAGACACTCTGCTGGGCATGGTTAAAGACACATATTCACCAAGCCAAACTACATGTAATGTGTGCTGTTTTAGTTACTAAGCCAATAACACTGTCATTAAATTAACTGCTAATTTTTGGGGTAAAACTAGGATGGAGGACAAACCGCAGTCCAGGAACAAGACAAATGTGCCCGGGGTCAGAATAACTTCTACAGGTAAGCTGTGTTGACAGATGCAACCTTTACACATTTGCTAGTTTACTCAGAATTGTGTGGATTTTCAATGTATTTCTTGCATCTTTGTCAAATGTTTACGGGCAGTGTGCACCAATATGCCAAATGTGCTGGTATTGTATGTTTTAAACCTAATGTTTTTCAAAGAAACCAGACGAGGATTGACATCTGAATTTAAGCCGTAGGTATTTTTATTTTTCAGCTCAGTGAAGCAGGGTGCACAAGGCGACAGGAAGAAACCTGTGTACTCGGATTCTGGAGAGACTATCTTCTTGACACAGAAGGTTTATTTTAATTATCTCATCATAAACACACTCCCTACCCTGCAGAAGACCTGAACAGTCCCCAGATCTTTTAATTATGTCATCTTGATATCATCTTCTATTGCTGGCAGTTCCATTGAAATATTATATTTTACAACTAAACTAAATCTACTTTTTTCAGAGAAACAAACAGGAATCTTCCTCCAGGACATCCTCATGTTCGCCACAGGACTCGACGCACTGCCTCCCTCTGGGATCCAGCCACCACCCAAAACTGCTTTTTCTGCGGACATCACGCTTCCCAATGAGCAGAACCTGCGCCAACACAATAGAGATACCGATGGCCATGAATTACAATGAGTTTCAGAACAACATGGACTTTGGGATACAAAATTCCCCAGGGTTTGGACTACAGTAAACTAAACTGGCTTAACTAGATTTCAGTAGTTAAAGGGTTAACTTTGTTCTTTGAAATGTGTACTCACATATCATGACATATCAGCCATGTTCTTCAGTCTGATATAGTTCTGTACACCAGACTGCCAGGTCAAGGCCTGCATCAGACCAAGCCTTCTCTGCAGGTTCTCAAAGTGTCCCTGGAGATGCTGATCTCCACATGGACTGTAGGTAGACTCCGAAACAAACTGGCCTAGTTCGTGTGGTGGGACTTTGAACCCACAGTCAGTTCTGCCAAACCTGTGGGTAACAGTTAACTGGCACACTAACTGTACTGTTTTCATTAAAACATTTTGTTATAAATGTATCATTGTATCAAATAATCATTTTTTAGAGAAAAGTATTTCAATTGAAAGCTACTCAACAGGCAACTACAGTTGATTGCATTTTAGACAATTAGAAGAATTGTGAATGTAGAAGTACAAGAATGAAAAAATAATTGTAATTGATAGAACCAAACCTGTGAGGCAGGTTGTACATGACATCTGGTTTCCCAGATGGACAACGAGACTGGTGAACAGGTCTGATGGTGTGTGTGTTCCACTTTTCCCTGCATTCATCAAGGTCCCGCTGTAGCACACCCATGAACACAAACCGCACTAGGCATGTGTGCTCATGACTGCCACTGAACAAATCTCTCTCCCTCAGGTCATTCATGAGGTCCATCCAGAATTGAGATCTGAAAAAACACTCAAATTAGAGATGTAGTTTGTTGTAGGTGATGCATTTCCATGTAATGGATTTAGAATTAGCATAATGATCACCAAACAACAGAAAACCTGCAGTGCCACAAAAGGTACTTACTAAATAGAAGGGGTCCCTCTGTGTTTTAAGGTGTTTCTGATCAGTTCAGTGGAATGGAAATCAATGCTCCAACAACTAGATATACCACCAAGTAATCAGAACGAATGAAATTCCATGGGTATTTTAAGATATACTGTGTTCCCTACTAGGGGTGTAAGAAATATTTTAAAAGTTGAGGACACCTCTGTTTGCGGAAGTATGACCACCAGCTTTCGATTCGTTGGTTTGCTGTTGAGGAGCCATACATATGACTGGCAGCCCCAGCAAAGTCATCGGTGTGTGAAGATCTTAAGCTGTTTCCATTTTGTGCAATTTGTGTAAGTCGTGGTGTAAACATCATAGACGGCAGAAAAACTCCTGCTGCTCCAGAATATAAATCTAGAGATGAGATTCTAGGTTTTGAGGAAAATAAACCTATTCCTTCTTCATCCCCATATCCCTTCCTTTAAAACTCATCAATAAAACATCACAGGGTGTGTGTGTGTGTGTGTGTGTGTGTGTGTGTGTGTTCCCTCATCCATATTCCTATTACGGTAGAGATGGGGAAAATACAGTACCAGAACACACACACACACACAAACACACACACAATTATAGTATGGAACCCCAGCCAGGCTGAAGAATCCCTCCACTGCACAAGCTTCTACGAACCCTTCATAGGGTGTAGGGCAGGGGTATTCAATTACAAATTCAGTTGGGCCAGATTTGAAAACCAAGAAATTTTGCTGGGCCAGACATTTTCAGCGGCCAGTAGCCTAGGCACCAGGTAATGACACATTTCAAACCAACACAAATGAATGTAGGCCTAATGAAATAAATACAAGCAGTTTATTTATAGTTTTCCTTTTAAATTAGGTAACATCTGACACAGGCACGTCAAAAAGACTTGACTGAACACAATGAAAGAGCTGTAATTGAACAGAACCTAATAGCAATACTTTTTTCACTTTTTAGGTAATACAACAACATTTTGGTCTCAACTGACCCGTGCACATCTCAAAGTGCATAAAAAAGTGTACAGTAGTATACCAATAAAAAAATGTCCTTTTGTAAAATAAAAATGTTGGTCATAGCTGACCCAGGCACATCACAACGTGCTTTTAACTGAATGAAAATAACCATCCTTGAGTGCACAATTTAACAAGTTACAATTAAACAATAAAATTTAATCTAATCTAATCTTACCCTGCTGACTTTCTTAGTGTGAGAAGTGACATGTTTTATTCTGAACAAGAGCACGACATTTGGCTCATAAGATGTCAATGCAATCCGAAGGCATTGGTGAAGAGTACTGTCAGTCAGGGAACAACGAGAGCTGCTTTTTATTGTGTGAAAAGCTTGATTCACAGGTGTATGTTGATCCAAACATACTGAGCACATGGATTGCTACTTTCTTAACGTTAGGGAACTGGTGCACGTTGACATCACTCCAAAACTTCGCAGGTCCATTAGTGCGAAGCTCCTGTGCCATGGTTACGGATGACTGCATGTCAACAAGTTCGAGTATGAATTTCCCCTCGTCGATGGAAGGCACCACTCCCTTTCCTCTGGTGGATAAGTCCCCTTCTATTGCAGCAGTGAACGGGTCTCTGGCAAAGCCCATCACCTCTGCGGGCAGAGCAAGTCCATCCAGTCGACCAGCAAAGTTCTCTTTCAACCTCGCAATGAAAACAGTCATCACATCTGTGATTTGTGCCGGGGATGAGACGTATTTGCGGAGCGTCGGAAAAATGCAACATTCTGCCGGTGCAGAAGTCTGCCGCGAAAAGGTCCAGTTTGACTTGGAATGCGCCTGCCTCTGTTGCTCTTCCACTGTTCTAGAGCTCGCAGGGCCAGGTGGTTCCGCTTCATGCTCTTGTAGCGGACCTTCTCCCCTTCTGCCAGGCGGGCCCACTCCACCACAGAGAAATGTCTCCGCACGTCCTCAAACACGTCCTCCTCTGAACTAATGTTAACTTTCGGCTCCGTCGCTCTGTTGCTCTTCCACTGTTCTAGAGCTCACAGGGCCTGGTGGATTACAGAAACGCTCCAGTGCCTTGCCTTTGGACAGCCACCTGACGTCGTTATGCAAAAGAAGATCGTGGTGCTCAGCAGATATTTCTGACAGCAGCTTGCGGAATAAGTTAATAATAATGATAATGTTGGAGGCTCGAAGTGGAGCGAATAAAATTAATTGTAGCCATCACGTTGTCCATTGTTGTTTTAAGCTCCCCGCTTAGTTTGTTTAGAGTGTTATATTCACGTTCTGTAGGCTACTATTGTAGACATTTCTGCATGAATTTCTGAACACTTGCGAAATACATTTTTCTCTGCTTTTATGGCTGGGCCAATCGGGGGTCACGTCTGGGCCGCATGCGGCCCCCGGGCCGCTAATTGAATAGGCCTGGTGTAGGGCATAGAATGAACCCTTCGGTTTGAAATACAGCACATGTTATCTGCAGACATAAATAAGAAATATAATATGTACCTTTTATGTCGCCTCTTCACTCCACAACCTCTTCAGAACTGCTTTTCTGAACTTCAAAAACACGTCTCCGGTCCGTTCCACTTATCGTTCCCCCCCAGAACACTTCCGTTGTGAGAACAGTTCCGTTGTGTTGTGAACTGAATTGCAGCGTTTTTCTACACTTCCGTTGTGTTGTGAGCTATATGCAGCGCGTTTCTCTATTTGCAGCGTTTTTCTACACTTCCGTTGTGTTGTGAGCTATATGCAGCGCGTTTCTCTATTTGCAGCGCGTTTCCGGTATGCAGCGCGTTTCCGGTATTTGCAGCGCGTTTGCCCTTGTCGGCCACCGTATTGTAGCGTTTTCTTGTTGCATGTGTTGTCGGGGGTTGTATGTGTTTTTGACTTTGTATCGTTTCTGTATTTGCAGCGCGTTTCTGTATTTGCAGCGCGTTTGCTGTTAATGTATTTGTTTTGGTCTTTGCAGCGCGTTTGCCCTTGTCGGCCACCGTACTCTCTCTCTAAAAAAAGTTTAAAAGAAATAATAATAATAATAAAATAAAATAAAAAAGATATATATGTGGGAGGGAGAGAGGGGAATTCAATATAAATGTTTAGGTAATGTTAGTAAATATGCTACGTTATACAGTCTGCATGTGTCTCCCGCCATCTGTGTCGCACCGATTGCCTCAAGAAAGTCACTGTCTCAAACTACGCCGTGTTGGGCCCTTGAATTTGAGTCTTGAAAGTCCTTGAAAGGTGGTTGAATCGTACGATATCTTCTCACTGTGTGTGTGTGTGTGTGTGTGTGTGTGTGTGTGATATCTGCTCTGAGGTGACCTGGAGGTGTTCCGGTCTGACGCGGTGTTCTGGGCGGTGTTCGGCTGCATCGTGAGCGTGGTCCCGCTGTTCTTCGTGCGCTGGCCCAGAGAGGTGAGAGGCCTAACTCTGCCAATGAATGAATGATCTTTATTGTCATTGTACGGGTACAACGGAATTGAAATGCAAACCCTAGGTGCTAACAATTAACACTGTCCTAAGATAATAAAACACAGTCCTAAGATAATAAAAAAACAAGAATGAGACGTAAATAGACATAAATAGGGGGGATATACTGTAAATAGGGGGATAAGTAATCGGTAGGAATCTGAGAATGAATCTATTATGTAAACGTATATACACTATATGGCCTATTCACAGGGGGGTATATAGACAGGGGGGTGTATAAACATATGAACTAGTAACGTATATACAGTGTATGTAAACTTAACACAAGAATGTAAACATATTGCAGGGTTATAGAACATTGCACTATTGTCTATGTTTGTGAGATGTAGATGTGTCGTGTGTCCTTGTTGTTGTTTTCTCAAAAGAATAGGGTGATTCCCTTTCATTTCCATTTTGGATATTTCACTCCTGAGACTAATAGGAGATTAATAGTGTGTCAGAATTGGGTTGGGATCAGGATTTAAACCCTCACGGTAGGGCGCAGATATAAGGCATGCACTAGAGGATCAGAACAGCTCAACCAGCCAGGCTCATATTAGTGTGTGTGTGTGTGTTTGTGTGTGTGTGTGTGTGTGTGTGTGTGTGTGTGTGTGTGTGTGTGTGTGTGCAGGGTAACATCGTTACGTGTGGTGTGGCCGGGGGCTATGCCGTGGTGCTGGCGGTGAACAGCTACGTCTACACCAGCCTCTCCTACATCACTCTCAACGTGCTCAAGCGCTTCCTCAACGAGAACTTCAGCTCAGCCTTCACTGCTGTGCCTTTCCAGGCCATCGGTGAGTCAGTGAATCAGTTTTGTCCTATGAACCTTCTATTACCTGACCTGTGTGGACTATTAACCCTTCTATTACCAGGTGGCTGGATGAATGCAATTCAATTCAACTTTATTCACCATGTGCAGTGCACTAGGAACATGACTTGGTATTCTCCATGCTGAACAAGCTACAGTACATACAACAACAAGACAACAACACAACAATACTCAAGACAATATATGCAGTACCAATATGAGTGAAAAAATAGATAGAGTACTGTTAACATGTACAAATACAAAGTACCATATACATTCAGTGCCCTGTGCTCGTTTGAAAAAGTCTTATTGATGTTGAGGCATAAAAGTGTGAAGGGCGCCCCCTCCTGGTTCTGAGAGGTAATAAACAGGGGTTCCTGATCTGTCGACAACAAGACAGACAAGGTTGAAAAGAAAATCATCTGTCAATCAATTCTTCCTGATCATTATATTTGTTACATGTTTACTGTGCTTGGGCACCTAACATTCCCCCAGCTAAAAGGTTTTGATTACCAAACTCTACTGAATGGTTGCCCAATTCGTCGACTAAATATCGTTAGAGGAAGTGATATTGTACATAATAATAATAATCATAATAATAATCATAATTATAATCATAATAATAATAATTTACTTACTTTGTATAGCACTTTTCCTGCAAAACGTTGCAGCTCAAAGTGCTTTAATCATTATATAATCATAATTAAATGATTTAGTCATTTCAAGGCAATATTAAAAAGATGGGTTTTTACTCTTGACTTGAACATATTTGCTGAGGTTGCATCCCTGATGTACACTGGCAGTGCATTCCACAACTTGGGTGCATAAAATGAGAATGCAGCCTCACCAAATCTCTTCTTTTGTACATAGAGCAAACCAGCGTCAGAAGACCTGAGAGCTCTATTGGGCTGATATGCTAGCAAAAGGTCTAGAAAGTAGTAACTAACAACCAAAGAAACAAAAAGATCTATGTTCAGGTTTACGACAGCAACTCAATCTCTCTGTTTCCCTCCCTCCTCCCTCCGTCTTTGTCTCCCTCAGACTTCGTCATGATCACGGTCTGGGTGGTGCTGGCGGTGTCGGGGGTGGTCCTGCAGCTGTACCGCGAGCGCTCTCGCCCCTTCTTCCCCCCCAGCCCCTACCTCATGTGGCGGCAGGAGCTCGAGCGGCGCAAGACCAACGTGTTGGACCCGAGCTACCACACCCCCTCGTTCCCCACCCGCCTCCTGGCGCGCCTCCAACAGCTGACCGGACCCAGGGAACCTGCCCTGGGAGAAGAACGCACGCCCCTTCTCCTTTAAACCCCTCTCTCTCTTCCTCCCTCCCTCACTCCTTCGAAACGGGATCATTTTTACCCAGCCAGGTAGAAACACTGTGTTCCCTGACTGTGTTATGATGTTATGACACTGCATCTACAGTGGGGGAGGGGTGGGGGGGCATATTGGAAGGAGCATCGCGATCAGGGAGACTCCACTGATGTCTGAGGAGAGACAGCCTGCCAGTCAGAGAATGTTTTAAGAGCCTGATGTTGTGCTTTAGAATGAGCTCCTACGTGTCCTCAGGACGTCGTACACAGATCGAACACGTTCCGAGCGCGCGGAGCAGAGCACGAGCTGTCTCCTCCTCCGCCTTATCGGCTATTTGAATGTCAACTGTCAGAGATATTTCGGATATTTCAACTGTCAGAGAGTACTGACGAAGTACTGCCATAATTGTGCCATAATAGTCGGGGAAACCATCTACCCTAATGCAGTACAGTGACTCTGTCGTAGTCTAGATAAACAGTGCACAAATGTGTGTGCGACCGGCTACTCTTTAAGACCACTCACCGGCACAAGAAACCACCAGGACTCGTCAACGTTGCGACGTTGAACTTTTTGTGTGTGACGACTAACTATCACTTTTACACCGTGCTCAATTAATGTCAATTATGTTTGTTTTTTTAACGATCGGCGAAAAGTAATTTATTTTTTACCATATCTGTATAATAGATGATTTTAAGAAATGTTGTAGCTAGGATACTGACATTTGAATGCAGTGGCGGCTGGTGCTAAAATGTTTGGGTGGGGCACAGGTTATGGGGGCATGCTCCACGGGGAAGAATATCAACTTTAAAATCTGGATTTACAGTCAATTTTAGCATGAGAATAGCTCTACCCCCCTGTACAGACCTCGCCATCCCCTCTACCCCCCTGTACAGACCTCTTCATCCCCTCTACCCCCCTGTACAGACCTTTTCATCCCCTCTACCCACCTCTACAGACCTCTTCATCCCCTCTACCCACCTCTACAGACCTCTCCATCCCCTCTACCCTCCTCTACAGACCTCTTCATCCCCTCTACCCCCCTGTACAGACCTCTTCATCCCCTCTACCCCCCTGTACAGACCTCTTCATCCCCTCTACCCCTCTGTACAGACCTCTTCATCCCCTCTACCCCTCTGTACAGACCTCTTCATCCCCTGTACAGACCTCTTCATCCCCTCTACCCCCTGTACAGACCTCTTCATCCCCTCTACCCCCCCTGTACAGACCTCTTCATCCCCTCTACCCCCCTGTACAGACCTCTTCATCCCCTCTACCCCCCTGTACAGACCTCTCCATCCCCTCTACCCCCCCCTGTACAGACCTCTTCATCACCTCTACCCCCCCAGTTTTCTCTACAATTTCTACAATTTTCTCTCTACAGTTTCTACACGTCAACGTGTACCGAAACACTTGTTTCCAACGTGGTCCTACGTTTCTCCTACACCAAGACACATACAAAGAGCATAGAAACATACAAAGAGCATAGAAACATACAAAGAGCATAGAAGATACAATCAGAATACAGTCTGCCATTCCTTCTCCCAGCATCGATTTGGTTTTCCTATCATGACTGAAGGACAGATGATTCACTTACTTACACAAGTTTGACTTCGGTAATAGGTCCAGTTGCAATATCATCAAGTTGGGAACAAAAGATGCCTCCTTCTAATCCATTTGTTCAATTTGTTTACAAAGTCCGGTAGTGGTTTGCTGTGTGATTTGCTGTATAGTTCCATATTCCCCCTGCGTGTTGGTCGCACGGCAGCGGAGACGGTCGCTGATAATTAAGACCAGCAGTAGAATGTTGCCAATAGACATATTACACAAAACACAAAACGAACAAAACAAATAAAAACACGAAGCAAACATTACTAGCCGCCATAGCCATGGTGAAGCAGGTGAACGAACGTGATCTGAAAGCTACGCCGGCCGTATGACATGACGTAAGCACGTACGATTCTTTGTGCATGTCCCAAAACCCCATAGACAAATGACCGAATGGCCTGAAGTTACCAAAATAGATTTTACATGCAAGTCTACGAGAACAGCCTAGTGCAATTTCGAGTAGATTGAAAGTTGCCCTGAAAGGGGCGGGACTTGAAGCTGATTGGAACATACTCCACAGAACACTAGCTGATTGGACTATGATATACTCCACAGAACACTAGCTGATTGGACTATACTCCACAGAACACTAGCTGATTGGACTATGATATTCAGAAGCAACACTGTCTAGAAGTCATAGGAAAAAAATCTCTCTCTTCTCCCTTTGGTGGGGCATTGTCCAATTGCCCCTAATGAACCAGCCTCCCCTGTTTGAATGGTGTTTTCTAAGAACCTTTAATCCTGACCACAGACTTTTTTGCATTTGAAAGTATTACTTGTATGGGAAGGTACTCTCAGCCTTCTACTGTATGTGTTGTGGAGGTGTTTTTTATGGCTCTCTTCAGTCACAAACCACTACTGTACGCTGATGTACAGCAGGTGATCTGGTGGTAAAGTGAACGTACATTCGTGTTTATGAGCAGATTTGTCAGTTTGAATGTGGTGGTACACAAGGCTTTGCATTTGCCTTTGCCTTTGGAGTCTGCTTTTGATGTCTGGTCATGATTAGGCTGAAAAATCTTCATGAAAAACGTAGGCCAAAGAAACAAAACATAGGCCAAAGAAACAAAACATAGGCCAAAAAACCAAAACATAGGTATATACAGTATATATGTTATTTTTTTGGGAACACTGGTGAGCTCAGCAATTACAAACATGCTGGTAGGCCAGGGAAGACTTTGATGATGATGATGATGATGATGATGATGATGACAGACAGTCTATACTTTAACCTCATAGTCATTGTTTGATTTCAAATCCAAACCGTTGGAGTATAGAGACAAAAGAAGATAGAAACGATGTAGGAGGGCACTGTGTCTGAGCCAAAATCAAAACCACTTGCTTTTATGTTCACAATTAAATTCCCTTCGTGTGTCATACTAGCCCAAGAACTTGGCCCACTGATCTATTGATTTAATGACTGATCGCCTAATTTATCAATTGATCACCTGCGTTTGCACTAAGACTGGTTTCGACACCATTCAAATATAGCGCTGTATGTTTAAACTTTTGCACAAATGCGTGCAGGCAGTGGTTACAACTTGGCATTAACATTCAGTGTGTTGAATGATGATCAGATCACTATTCAAAATACAAAGATGCCTCTTAGGTCACAGTGTCCTGCACCATATTTACAGTATTTCTCGATCACTTAAACATTTGTGTGCACATTAGTTCACATTCCCACCACAGTAACATACATGAGCACCACAGTGACAGTAGTGATTTGTCATTGCCTTCACATGGTTTGCCTCTCTGAGTTATGCCAGTCCTTGCCTGTTATTTGCACACCGGACAGGAAGATGAGTTTAGATTTGTTAGGGAATTGATTTAGGAATAACCAAAACCACTTGGTGAGATTCATATTTGGACTTCAAGGAGAGAGGGACAGACTTAAATTGTTACCTTTTGCATCTGTGTGTCGGTCTTAAGTTAGTAATAAGAACACTATGAAGCTCCACCATGTTTTTGAAACCCCTCACGAGAAGCTTCTATGCACTAAAATGACTGATGAAGCTGTCTTGTAGGTCAATGTTTTGAACGCCTTTCAATATTTTTTCACTACAGCTCTTGACAGCTGACCTTTATCATGTACCATTAAATGTGTTATGATAGAAATGTGGTTTATCACCATTATGTGTCTGATATTTAATAAAATGTCTTATAATTGTCTTATAAAATGTCTTTGTTTCTCTGCTCCTCTTGTCCAGAACAAGTAGACAAGGCAAGGCACATTTACATATTACAAATATTAAACATTTGACCAGAGAACTGGGCTGATAGGGAGACTTTGACCAGAGAACTGGGCTGATGGGGAGACTTTGACGAGATGGATGTAGGAATTGGATAAATCCAGAAGGTGGCAGTAGTGCAACGCTAAGGACGCAAGCTGCCGTTAAACCCAACAGAAGAAGAAGAAGAAGCAGCATGGCTGCGCCCGTAGGACATCTCAGGAAGCAATCCGAAGTCACTCCGTCCTAAGACGTTATTATCCCAAAGACATGAGGGTCGCTTGTCACGTCCGCAGCATGATGCGAATAGCCTCCAGAGCGGAGCTGAGGTCATTCCCTTTGCTGTGTAGAAGACTTTCAAACACCGCTGCACAGAATGGCCGACAACCTTCCGAGGAGGAGGAGGAGGAGGAGGAGGAGGAGGAGAGGAGACGGAAAAGAAAACCCAGCGAGTGTTCGGTGCTGCTGTTCCCCGGGCAGGGGAGTCAGTTCGTGGGTATGGGTCGCGGGATGCAGAGGTATGGAAACGTCCAGGAGATGTTCTCCGTCGCGCACCAGATCCTCGGCTACGACCTCCTCTCGCTCTGCCTGAACGGGCCCGAGGAGGAGCTGATGAAGACGGCGCACTGTCAGCCCGCTGTGTTCGTCACGTCCCTGGCAGCCGTGGAGAGGTTAAACCACCAACACCCCGCGGTGAGAACATGTCACGATATGTCGCCGACTATTCATTAGTTTACAAGATCCCATGTCAATTAAGCGATATCACACGAGAGGTAGTGTGTTATGCTGGATATCAGCACGGCTGTGATTCGGTCGTAGGTACGAGGCCGCAGGCTGATATTCAGTGTATAACAGCACGACCTCGAGTGTGACATTGCTTTTATACAACAGTTCTACAGCGCGATGTATTAGTTAACACTAATAAGCAACAACAGATTATGATTTGTTTGTTTATTTAATCATAAAAAGAAACAAAAAATAGTTCCGCAACTGAACTTCAAATGGACTGTTGCCTAGTAACCTGAACACAAACATGTCGTCTAATTAACGGTCATTTAGTAGAACATCTGTGCGGCGGAGTGATACATAGTGTAACAAACCTTTATAAGGTCCGTTAGCAGCTCCACCAAGGGAGTTAACTCTGTTGGTGTTGTGGTTAGCGTGGCCGGCGTCTATGCGGGGGTTCGGGGTTCGACTCCCGCATGGGGCGAGTTACACTACCAAGTTCCCGTTCGCTAGTGTAACCGTTAGCAGCTCCACCATGAAATTACTCAGTACACCGTTACCGTTAGCAGCTCCACCAAGGGAGTTAACTCTCTTGGTGTTGTGGTTATTAACAACACACAAGCCTGCAGTCTTTTGCAGCGCCCCCCAGTGGTACATAGCACTGCTTTTGTTGCCAGCTGTTTAGACATTAACAGCTGTGTACTGAGTAATTTTCAAAGGACAATAAATCTATACTGTTATTCAAGCAGCACACTGACTACTTTAAGTTATATCAAAGTTTCAGTAGGATAATGTTATCCCCTGAAAGGATAACAGAATATTTGAAAAAATCTAAAGGGTGTACTCACTTTTGAGATATACTGTATATAATGCATTTCACTTAACAACGTACGTACAGTAGAGTAAATATTACTTTTGGGTTGCCAGATGTCCGGTTTTCAGTGGACAGTGTCTATACAACGTGTGTACAATTTGGCTGGTCATTCAGTAGTGCTAGAAATCTGGCAACCCCGTGCAGGCTCCAATCTCTCCCAGGTCCATATCAAACTCCTGTCTGTTCAACCTGAAGTAAGTTGTCTGGAGTGGTCCTCCTGTACACTACAGCCTCAACTGTTTGAAATATATGATATGAAAATGAAATGATAATGTTGTACGTCATAAACCCTTCATGTACCGTAGGTGTATGTACTGTATCAGACCTTTTGGGTCAGACCTTCAGCCTTTAACTTCTCTTCAAAAAAGGAGACAGTCAAAAATGTATGCTCCAGTCTCTCTCCCCGTTATGAGTGACTCAATTAATTTAGATAGACCAGTTGAAGTTTTCCCAATTGTCCCATTGTGATGCAATAATCCGTCGCACCACAAAATTTGACAGTGCAACAAAAATCGGCCGCCGTGTGCATTGTCCCATTCAAAACGAATGGAATCGAATTTTCGCGGTGCACGCCGTGTGCATTGGGATGAGATTTTCTCGTAGACTTCAATGTTGTGAGTTGAAACTCGAATTTTGTCCGGCGAGTGTGCATTGGCCTTTATACTGTAAATCAGCACTCATGGAATGCCTCTTGTCCAATCAAATTACTTGGTCGGAACTAACTGTTGTATAACAAAACATACGTACAATGTTGTTACTTAATGAGAAAACACAAGTCACCTATCTTTTATTATCATGCGCTATGCACACTTGTCTGCAGGCCATTGACAACTGTGTTGCCGCTGCAGGATTCAGCGTGGGAGAGTTTGCTGCCCTTGTGTTCTCCGGTGCTATGGACTTTGCAGAAGGTAAAGATGGTAATAACTTGCCCAGTGCAATTGAGTATCAAGTTGTCTACTTGCCTATTTCAATGGATAGGCATGTATGAGGTTAAACATGTCAAACATAAGACATAATCCCCCGAAATACCAAAGCATTACACTGAAAACATTTATTTATTTTTGAGTGCAGCATGCAGTTTACCATCCATTCTTTAGACGTCTCGGTCAGTGTAGTAAACTGAGCAGATACTGTAGCTCTGAGGCAACACTCTGTATTATGTCATGAGATGGAGTGTCGTGGTATTGGTTTGCGACTTAATTCAACCAGGAATATGTATATAGTTAAAAGTCCCAGTGCTGTTATACTGTATATCGGCACTCATGGAATGCCTCTTGTCCAATCAAATGACTTGGTAGGGAACTAACTGTTGTATAATGTCCATCAGCCCTGTATGCAGTGAAGGTGCGAGCGGAGGCCATGCAGAAGGCCTCAGAGATGACCCCCAGCGGGATGCTGTCTGTGATAGGCCGTCCCCAGGCCAAGTACAACCACGCCTGCCTGCAGGCCAGAGAGCACTGCCTCAGCCTGGGCATCAAAGACCCTGTGTGCAGTGTGGCCAACTACTTGTACCCTGATGGCAGAGTCATTGCCGGGCACCACGAGGTAAAAAAAAAAAACACTGATATTGAAATTCTTTATTGGGAATAACCCCCTTGAGATGAACCATCTTGTTTTCAAGGGGGTCCGCAAAGACAAAATACAGAATGATTCTGTTTTTGACTTTTTTGATTGATTGATTGATTGAAAACCTTTATTGTCCCCAATGGGGAAATTTTGTTGTCAAACAGCTCAGTTAGGGCAGAAAACATTCAATACAGAAAACAGAAAACATTCAATAAAATACATAAAACAGTGCAGGCTCAATAAGTAAAAAGTTCCAAAAGTTCCAGCTCCAGGTCTCCCCCACCCTGCGGGGCCTGGTTGTAGAGTCGGAGTGCAGCTGGAACAAAGGACTGTCCAAATCTTTTTGTACTTTGACGGGGGAGAACAAATCTGTGGCTGAACTTGCTCCTCATCCCCGCCAGCTCGCAGTACATCGGGTGGGAGGGATTGGCCAGCATGGCCGCCAGTTTTTTCCCCATCCTCTGTTCTGCCACCACCTCTAGGCTGTCCAGCCCGGTCCCCACCACAGAGCTGGCCTTCTTCACCAGTTTGTTTAGCTTCGCAGCATCCCTGGCACAGATGTTTCCACCCCAGCAGGCCACGGCGAAGAACAGAACGCTGGCAACCACCGACTGATAAAACATTTGCAGCAGCTTGTTGCAGACACCGAAGGACCTCAGCCTTCTCAGGAAAAACAGTCTGCTCTGCCCTTTCCTGAGAAGAGCCTCGGTGTTGTCAGTCCAGTCCAGTTTGTTATTAATTTGTACTCCCAGGTACCTGTAGGAGTCCACCCTCTCGACTTCCACCCCCTTGATGGTGATGGGGGCTGGGGTCCTTCTCTTCCTCCTAAAGTCCACCACCAACTCCTTTGTTTTGCTGGTGTTAAGCAAAAGGTAGTTGGTGTCGCACCACTGCACAAAGCTCTCCACCAGGGCCCTGTACTCCTCATCCCTGTCGTCTGTGATGTAACCGACGATAGAGGAGTCACCCGAAAACTTCTGCAGGTGGCACTGGTCGGAGCTAAACTGGAAGTCGGAGGTATAGAGGGTGAAGAGAAAGGGTGTATTATAGTATTATAACAAAGACAAAATAAACAATACCAACCAAATACAGGAAAAAGCATCCAACAGTAACATGACAACAACAACAACAACAACAACAACAACAACAGCAGCAACGTCACATAGCACATAATGGATTCATAGGTCTGTTATAATGATGTTGTGGTCAAAAGCATGAACAGGTCGTCTCACAGTGGGAGGACAGCGCAGATTTAAACAATTTAAAAGATGATATTGATCGGATGTGGACATGTAGACTATTCCAGTCGGACTGAGGGTAGAGGATAGAATAGATATGTTCCAAGACAATGTCTTGTATTATAGCTAGTATGCAAATTAGAATGATCTTAAATGGTCTCCTTTCTGGTCTTCCGAAGAAAGCTATTGGCCAGAGTTTTAACCAAAACAAGCAGAAGAGCTCATATAACTCCTATTGTAGAGACTACACTGGCTTCCTGTTAAGTTCAGAATAGATTTCAAGATCCTTCTGCTTGTTTATAAAGCTCTCACTGGCATAGCACCAGAATATCTGAAAGACCTTTTGCTAGCATATCAGCCCAATAGAGCTCTCAGGTCTTCGGACGCTGGCTTTCTCTGTCTACCAAATGTACAAAAGAAGAGATTTGGTGAGGCTGCATTCTCATTTTATGCACCCAAATTGTGGAATGCACTTCACATTTGCCAGTTTACATTAGGGCAACCTCAGCAAATATTTTCAAGTAAAAACCCATATTTTTAATATTGCCTTTAAATGACTAAATAATAAAATAATGTAATCATATTATATAATGATTGAGCTGCAACGTTTGCAGGAAAAGAGCTATACAAATAAAAGTTGTTATTATTATTATTATTATTATCTTGATGGAATGTTTGGTGGTGACATGGCAGGTAGTGTGACAGAACTCAATGGCTCTGATAGAACAGAGCGAAAGATCTTAAACCTGAATTTTACTCTAACTACTGTTTTACAATGTTTCTCTCTGATAAGTGTGCAATCGAATAAGTAAACCAACATGGATGTTTTTCCAAAATTTTTAAACTCTGTTAATTCCCCCTGAAGCTTTTGTTAACGTCCCATATAACCCTCCTCCCACTCAGGCGCTGGAATTCCTGAGGCAGAACTCGCGGCGGCTGCACTTCCAGAGGGCCCGTGTGCTGCCGGTCAGCGGGGCCTTCCACACCCAGCTGATGCAGCCAGCCACCGAGCCCCTGAGGGACGTCCTGAGACAGCTGGAGGTCAGGTCATCAACCAACCAACCGTTCAATAGCATCAGTCTTCAACATTTTGTCAAGGCACAAAAAAGGCACTTTAATGTTTAGATTTTTTGTCTGGATTGTTTGAGTTAATACCAACGTCTGGTGCAAATTTCACTCGAATAGGCTCATTGGAAATACATTTACTGGACTGTTCAATACTTATTTCCCCCACTGTAACTCTTCTATACATCAGCATATTAACTCCTCTATGCATCAGCATATTAACTCCTCTATGCATCAGCATATTAACTCATATTAACTCCTCTATGCATCTGCACATATAGGTGCGGCGGCCAGAGATCAACCTTTACTCCAACGTGGACGCCAAGCGGTACATGCACGAGGGCCACGTGAGGAAACAGCTGGTCAAGCAGCTGGTGTCGCCGGTCAAGTGGGAGCAGACGCTCCACGAGGTGTATGAGAGGACCCAGGGGCAGGGCTTCCCTCACACCTATGAGGTGGGACCTGGGAAACAGCTGGGGGCCATGCTGCAGAAATGCAACATGAAGGCTCACAAGAACTACACACACGTAGATGTGACCGCTCACCAGGAGTGAGGCCAGACTGAGGAGGAGTTGTGAAGGCTTGTTACGTACGTGCCTTAGCACACTCACACGGGATGGATGTACCCCCACCCACAAGGACTGGACATAAGAGTATTGAAGACATGCATACACAGACTATAGTGTACTGTATGCTGCACTCAGTTTGACATGGTGGAACGTAAATGCACTCTTCTTGGATACCCCTATGATCTTGCTCTTGTTCATCTTATGACATTGAATAAATATCTGGTCTGTTTTTTGTTTTTTAAGAACCGACAAACAGGTTTTTCCTCCATGTTTTATTTGTATTATGTATAATACGATCAATGTTCAAGTTTGAGCAGAAAGTCCAGCTTCCACACAGCTGCAAATCCAATTTGTCCTTCCGTAATCCATTAACAAACTTCATGTGAAAGACTGCAGTCCAGCAACCGTCTTTTTAAACATACATTGTTAATAATTTTTTTAGCAAGACTATTACAACTGTGAGCCAACACGTCAGATCTTATTTTTAAAAACCACACGATTAAAAGAGAACTGAAGGTAAATGGCAAGAGATGTTAAAAGTAATCACTTATAATCTATAAGAATATTTCAAATAAGATGTTAACAAATGAGTGGCCAAAAGACCAGCTCATGGCTTCTCAGTGCAATCATCAGCCCTTCCACTCCTCCCAGAATACAGTGCAAATGGTTGCCGTGCCCACCAGGGCCACCGTAGCCATTATTCCTGTGGTCCAGCCGGTGTAGTTAGAAGGTTGAATACTGGATACCTGAGTTGGGGAAGAGAAGAAGGTATGTTACATACTAGGGACAGTTACATACATATGTTACATACTATGGACAGTTACATACGTATGTTACATACTAGGGACAGTTACATACGTATGTTACATACTATGGACAGTTACATACGTATGTTACATACTAGGGACAGTTACATATGTATGTTACATACTAGGAACGGTTACATACGTATGTTACATACTCGGGACAGTTACATACGTATGTTACATACTAGGAACGGTTACGTACGTATGTTACATACTAGGGACAGTTACATACATATGTTACATACTAGGGACAGTTACATACGTATGTTACATACTAGGGACAGTTACATACTATGGACAGTTCTACATGATAAATACAGGCCAGGATGGATCCTGAGCATGTGACTGAAGCAGGCTGTACCCAGGTTCCTAGAGGTAGGCTAGGGGTTAGCGATGCAAAGCTGTTTGTTCACCCAGAAATGCCAATAACCCGTCAGGAACGACTGTGACGAAGTGAAAGCAAGCATTTTGTCTTCTTTTAAATACTCTCAACAGTTTGGTTGGCTTTGGTTGGCCGGGCCGGGTGTGCTGGTCGGGTGTGTGGGGCGGCTGGGGCTCCCGGGGGAAGGGGGTTTGGGGGCCGCTGCTGTACGGTACGCAAACTGGTAGTAGTCGCTCTATGAGTAGAGGGCTGCAAGGGAGTTTTCCTGGATGCACAGTGTACAGTTTTTTTTTTACCCTTGCCTGCTTGCGGCTCTGTCATTATGTGAAGCTCATTGGATCACATTTCGTGAGAAATTAGCTATATAAATAAAACTTGATTTGATTTGATAAGAAAAATTACATTTATGGGTTTTTCAATGCATGATTTTCTCTTTATTCAACCCACCTTTCATCCACCCTACACCCGCCTGCCCTGTGGATATAACCCGTGGGGACTACGGTTATGAGTCAACACAAGCATCACTACTAGGGGTAGATTTGGGGCTGGAGAGAGGTTTGAGAGTGGAGAGAGGTGAACTATCTTACCCAAGCTGCCCAGGCCTCAGCTCTCAGTGTTCCGCTGGCCGCAAACCACGCTTTCACCACAGCAGAGCAACTTCTCACGTCGCAAAGCTCTCGTTGTATCCCCCTGATAGCAAGTTGCATACCGTTAGAATTATATTGTTAGTCTGATGTATCATGCTTTGTTTTTTCAATTATTTGTGTGCTGAATTCACATAAATGGCTTTTTTGAAAAATAGATAGAGACATGGTCATGGATAGATAAATGATCAATAAAGTGATATTTGACAATTGGTAAAAAAAAAAAAAAAAAACTGGAATGTAGATATAAATGCTGCATTTACAGTTGAAGCCTGGCTGTAATATACGTAGAGTGCAAGGATTCCCATTGCTTTATGTGGTAATGATTGATTATTAAATCAAAATGTCATTACAGTATACACTGCCATTATTTTGAAGAAGAGATTTGGTGAGGCTGCATTCTCATTTTATGCACCCAAATTGTGGAATGCACTGCCAGTTTACATTAGGGATGCAACCTCAGTTGTCAAGACTAAAAACCCATCTTTTTAACATGAAAAAACGTTTGCAGGAAAAGCGCTATACAAATAAAAAGTTATTATTATTATTATTATTATTATTACTATTATTATTATTATTATTATTATGCCTCAAGGCCCTCTCACCTGTAAAGGTCTCTGGTGAGGACGTGGACTGTTGGTGGCCACTGGTTTGGCAGGTCTTCTATCCACTCTCGCTCCAGTTGGTCCCCAATCTCTGCCAGCTGCCAACCAATAGTCCTGGCAGTTCTGGTGTTAACCCTGAGGGAGGGGAGACAGAGGCACTAAACAGATAAACAGAGAGCCTTCCCCTAATAAAATACAATAAATAAAACACACTCCCTTAGGGGAGTGTATACTATGTACAGAACACTAAGGTGCAAAAGGGCTCACTTTGGCAAAAGCCTGATCCCCGCAGCCTTTGTTGCCTTAAATAATAATAATAATAATAATAATAATACATTAGATTTATATAGGGCTTTTCTAGACACTCAAAGACGCTTTACAAACTGAAAAGATTGAGTAGTAATAATAATAATAATAATAATAATAAATAATAATAATAAAATATGAATAAAATAAATAATAGAGCGCTCTGAGTGTGTGTACTTGTGTATTTGTCATGTGTAGTACTGTCTGTTGTTGTCTGTGTTATACAGTGTATAACAGTGTATATGTAACAGTGTATATGTAAACTGTACAGTGGTGTGAAAATGAATTTCCCCCTGGGGACAATAAATCTAATCTAATCTAATGTAATCTAATCTTCACGTGTCTACTACTTCAGAGAAAGGGATGGGGAACTGGGACTAACAGAATGCTTCATCGTCCCACCCTGCCTTGAGGTCGTTACTGCCATGGCTCCATCTGACCACTAGGGGGCAGCAGAAAGAACGAATTAGCACTCCGGTGCATCTAATTCCTAATTTACGACTTCCTCCTTACCAAAAAAAGAAAGCTGTTTTTCCCTTTGTTCTGTATCATAGCTTGGTATTTGTCATATGCTCCAGTCTCTTGAGCATACCTATAGTTTATGTATTTGATGACTCTCTCACACAGTCTACAGTGTTCCTAGGTTTAAACATAGACTTTGTTATTTTCCTAAAGTGCTTCCCTGTTCTATCCAGTGGAGATTAACAAGTAGTGGCCTATTGTCCTTTCATCATCATTCCCTCTCTGCCTGGGGCCTCATTTATAAAAAAGTACTTGAACGTCATCTTTGACTTTCACGTAAGCACATTTTTCTAAACGGACGTAAGCATTCTTTATAAAACGGGCTGAGATGGTTTAAAGTTGCGTACGTGCTTCCTTCTATAAATACCAAATATACTTGGAATTGAACGCAGGTGAATGAGGTTTGTATTAACGCCCTGTGATAGAGGCTCAATTATAGCTGCTGAATTAAGACAAGTGCTATAATATAGGGTAGGCGTTCGTCTGGAAGCGGGAGAGGGCAGAGAAGAGTGGCTTCTCGGTAAGTTGCGTTTGTAACGTTTGATCATGACAATTAACCAGGCAAATGCTAATACTCAGTAGGCTACTCAAGTTGTAAAAGAAAATCAGGGGGGATGGTGGATTTTATCATATGAGGAAAATGTTTGCATCCCCTCAGCGTCAGTGACTTCAGTGTCAGTAAAAATGTCATTGCATGTGTGCGTGCCCCCTCGCACCTTGAAATAGCAGTAATACCACGTTCATTGATAAATGATATAACGTATGGAAAGAGGGGAGGGCAGTTTTAGAAGGGGGACGATTTGGACTGTTTTCATCCCGCCTCAACTCGATTGCTGCTTATACTGTAATAATATAATGGTCTTATTCTTATCAGGTGACATTGAAAACATGATTGCGAACTCCCTTTGCGAACTCCCTTTGCGAACTCCCAGACACAGGAGAAACTCCAGTATAATTTAGCGTGTGGCCGGGCAAGGTCCTTTGTGGAAGGCACTAGGCATGTTGAAGGGGAGATAGGCAGCTCCGGAGGCAGTGGCGTAGCGGACGGGCCCGCAAGCGACGCACCACGGGGGGGCCCCAGCCACAAGGGGGGCCCCTAACATAGGATACAACAAACAAAGAAAATAAGTGGCCCTTCATTGTGTCAACCTTAATTTTAATATATAGGCCTATATTTAAAAATATAAACATAGTTAGCCGTATCCAATAGCAACATGACTTTGACGTCACACGAAAATGAGCAAGCGAAAATACCTCAGCGGTGCGCAAAAACGGGAACTTTCCTATAAAAAGGAACAAAATTCAGCGAAACTTCGAAAAATGTCATCTTTTCTTTTACCCAATGCAGCTTCTGGCCCTTGCACACCAATGCGTTTTTCACGTGCGTTTTTTTACGTCCGTTAAAAAAATAAATTAGAACTGATGTTGTGTCAATCACGCTTGCACACCGAATCCGTAATATTCGTCCGTCCAAAAAAATAAATCAGAACAGGTTCGATTTTCTGCGTTTTTCGCGTCCGTCAAAAGCCTTTTGAGAGTTGTTATTGACCACTCCGCCATGGTATAGGGACACATCGTCAAATTAGAACTGCAGGACAGTTGGATTAATGCTTACGGAAGTACATGTCTCAAGTATTATCTCGGCGGTTAGTCGAGTGAAAGAAAACAACATACAGATGATAATTCACACAATATAATACCACGAAAGCGTACGGCACTAAACAATAACATTCATTTGGGCAGCATCCTACTCAAACTCAGGTAGAAGGGCAGGGTCCGGGCAGGTGCACACACTGTCACAGACTGCCAGTGCATCATACAGGTACATCATTCAGCTGGTTATAGCGGTTTCTTTTTCTATTCTACTATTCTATTCTACTTCTGCTGTCTGCGTCTACCTGGGTATTCCAAATGGCAAACAGTAAAGAAATGCCACAATACCAGGACTTAAGAAACGAGATGTCCAACAAAGGATTTGACAAAACCCTGGCCTATTTTAAGCAACAAGTAGACTCTGAGACAGGGTTGCCAGATTGGCTGGTTTTTGGTGGATTTAGCAGTTTTTAGATTGGTTAGGTTGGAAATTCTCAATCCCATCTGGCAACCCTTAGCGGAGAGTGTACAGATGTATCTTTACAGATATCGCACTGCTGTGCACACCACACTTTGTTAAAATAACGTACGACACGGGTAAGAAAATTTGATCTAAGCACATTCTATAAATGTGGCCCCTGCCCTTTTCTACCTTTTCCCAGTCATTCCCAGGTACAGGGTAGGCTTCAGAATGGCCAATATTAAAATCTGCGTTTGGTTGATTTACATTTTACAATAATACTGTACCAGCGAAACGACTTTCAATAACAGAGATGCAGCAGACCAGAGAACAGAGATCTAATGTAAATGGACTGACTTAGGTATACACCAACATCAAACGTGCTTACAAGGCTAGTCCGCTAGCTCATCTAGGCATGTCTGACCATGTGTCAATCCTCCTGATCCCTGCATACACTACCATGGGGAAAAGTGCTCCCATCACCACTAAGACTGTCAGAACCTGGCCAGAAGGGTCCGCTCCACTGCAGATCTGCCTAAATGACACCCTATGGCAGGAATATGAGCATGAGGACCTGGAACAGTACACGTCGTCGGTTCTGAACCACATAGTGAACCGCACCAACTCAGTCACCGTGGACAAACGGGTCCGGGTCTACCCCAACACGAAGCCATGGATGACTGGGAAGGTCCAAAAACTGATCAACGAGAGGGACAACGCCTTCTTCGCAGGGAAGAGCACACCGCTGTACAGCTCCACCAGGGCCAACCTAAAGCGCGGAATCAAAGCGGCCAAGGCAGACCACAGAGAGAAGATTGAGGAATGCCTCCTGAGCAACGACTCCAGGCGGATGTGGCAGGGAGTTCAGCAGATGACAAACTTCAGAGCCAACAGGCTCACAGCCGCAGAGGACGACCCCCTGCTGGCGGGAAAGCTGAACACCTTCTACGCCCGGTTCGACGAGGGGCGAACGGAGGTAACCGCAACACAAACACCACTCTCTCCAGCTCTCAGCAGCCTCACCCTCACAGAGCATGAAGTGAGACGCGTACTGAAGGCGGTGGACCCCAGGAAAGCCTCGGGGCCGGATGGCGTCCTGGGACGGGTGCTGAGAGACTGCGCCGACCAGCTGGCCGGGGTTTTCACCAACATCTTTAACCAGTCCCTGTCCCAGGCCACCGTTCCACCCTGCCTGAAAACCTCAACTATCATCCCAGTCCCGAAGAAAAGCACGGTGAGCTGCCTAAACGACTACCGCCCGGTGGCACTCACACCAATCATCATGAAGTGCTTCGAGAAACTAGTCCGGGCCCACATACTCACACGCCTCCCGCCCAACCTGGATCCATACCAGTTCGCCTACAGAGCCCACAGGTCCACAGAGGACGCCATCGCGACGACTCTCCACGCCACTCTATCCCACCTGGAGAGGGGAAACAGCTACGCGAGACTGCTCTTCGTGGACTTCAGCTCCGCCTTCAACACCATCCTTCCAGACAGGCTAGTGACCAAACTACTAGACCTGGGTCTATCACACTCTATATGTGCGTGGATCAAGGACTTCCTGACCGACCGCCCCCAGAGGGTGCGGGTGGGCCCCCACACCTCCACAGCCCTCAGACTCAGCACTGGGTCCCCCCAGGGCTGCGTGCTAAGCCCCATCCTCTACAACCTCTACACCTACGACTTCACCCCCGTCCACCCCAGCAACTCCATCGTAAAGTTTGCAGACGACACCACCGTGGTGGGATGTATCACGGGGGGGGACGAGGCGGCGTACAGGGATGAGGTAGAGCAACTGAGCAAGCTGTGCAAGGTTAACAACCTGCTGCTGAACAAGTCAAAGACCCAGGAAATCATCGTAGACTTCAGGAGGAAAAAGTCCGAGATCCAGCCCCTGCTCATCGACGGAGAGAGCGTGGAGAGAGTCTCAACCCTCCGTTTCCTGGGACATCACATGCGGGATGACCTGACCTGGAAGGACAACACAAAAGGCACCATCAAGAGGGCACAACAGCGGCTATACACCCTGAGATGCCTCAGGAAGGAACACAGCAAGCAGGAGATACTGGTGACCTTTTACCGCGGCGCAGTGGAGAGCATCCTCACCTACGGCATCTGCAACTGGTTCTCCAGCTGCACAACAGCGGAGAGAAATGCGCTACAGAGAGTCGTGAGAACAGCACAGAAGATCACCGGCGCCCCCCTCCCCTCTCTGGAAGAGCTGTACAACACACGCTGTCTCAGGAAGGCCTCCAAGATCTCCAGGGACCCGACCCACCCTGGGTACGTACACTTTACCAGGCTGCCCTCGAAAAGGCGGTTCAGGACCCTGGCCGCTAAGACAAACAGACTGAAGAACAGCTTCTACCACAGGGCCGTCCAGGCCCTGAACACAGCAAAGACCTAAGTTCTGGGCCCTGGACAGTCTGGACGGATTGTATGGCAGCTGCTGGACTGAAAAAATCAGGTGTAGTGCTGAGGCACAAACATGTACATTTCAAGCCTGCAAACTGTGACACTTTAAATAACGTGAAACAATACTATTGTGCAATATGACAACCCTAGTCGTCTATCTGTACAGTATAGTACAGTGGATTGTGTACATAGCCTTTATTTATGTAAACCAGCTCCTTCCCTTCTTGTGTTCTTCTTTTTTTTTTTTTTTTTTTTCCCCCCCCCCCCCTTTCCTAACACCAGGGGAGCCACCCCTCCTAAATTTCGTTGTTTGGTACCTGTACTGTAGCAATGACAATAAAGTCCATTCATTCATTCATTATATAGCGCCTTATTCCAAAGCGCTTTACACTGGCCTCTCATTCACCCATTCAGTCACACCAATAGCGGCAATCTACCATGCAAGGCGCCGGCCTCATTAGGAGCAATTTGGGGTTCAGTGTCTTGCCCAAGGACACCTCGACATGTGGCCGACCGGGGTACGAACCGCCGCTCTTGCGATCATTAGATCATTAGTAGCCTTGTTCAATACTTTGTCATTGATGAAAGTTTCCATGGGCTTGACGTCATATAACACCAATCCGCATGCACATATTGCGACAAACAACTGATTGTTTTCCCCTGCTAGCATGGTGTGGTAGGGTGGGAGCCCCAGGGGGTGGTTTGGGTGTCCTTCATTAAAACAATTGACTGGCTGCATCTAAAAGTTCAAAACAATTAATAATTAAAGTAAAGTTTTTAGTCTAACCAGTGGTGTTGATGTGGTGCTAAGGTGTTGACAGGTAGTTTAAAGTAAGACTTGACAAAGGCTTCTGGCCGAAACTGTTGTCAATAAATTATACACTTTTTGCATCTTGAACGAGAGTGTGCGGCTTCTACTTTATCAGTTAGTTTAAAAACAACGTATTATATAGCTGATAAGCTGATTATTCGTTCATATCACCAACCGATTGTTCGACCATGAACATTTTTGAGTTATGCACATCCCTAGTATGCGGAAGGTGTGTACTGTAGACCAAAAGGGGTACGAAAGTAGCGGAAAGTTTGGTAATCACTACTTTAAGTGTTTTACCTTGCAATTGCTTGTTTTACCTTTACAATTCATAGGCGAGGCCAGAAACGATTTTGAAGTGTACGAAGCAGAGGCTAAAACTCTCACAGCAATCGAAAAAACACAGTCTGCCTACTAGTGTAATATATCCATTAAATCCTTCCATGCTGTGGTTGGATGCCATTAGAAGACTTGGTGCTGTACAAAGCTCTCTTTGCAATGTAGCTGTTTGCTGATATACATGTGTTTTCTCGTCACGTGGTTGACTAAAGGAATGGAACCTGCCGTGATGGACTGTGGGGAGGAGGGAGAGACTGTGGGTTGGAGGGAGTGACTGTGGGGAGGAGGGAGAGCTGTGGACTGTGGGGAGGAGGGAGAGACTGCGGGGAGGAGGGAGAGACTGTGTGTAGGAGGAAGAGACTGTGGGGAGGAGGGAGAGACTGTGGGGAGGAGGGAGAGACTGTGTAGGAGGGAGAGACTGTGGGGAGGAGGGAGAGACTGTGGGGAGGAGGGAGAGACTGTGGGGAGGAGGGAGAGACTGTGGGGAGGAGGGAGAGACTGTGGGGAGGAGGGAGAGCTGTGGGGAGGAGGGAGAGACTGTGGGGAGGAGGGAGAGACTGTGGGGAGGAGGGAGAG
This sequence comes from Nansenia antarctica, assembly GCF_963989245.1. Taxonomy (NCBI): domain Eukaryota; kingdom Metazoa; phylum Chordata; class Actinopteri; order Argentiniformes; family Microstomatidae; genus Nansenia; species Nansenia antarctica. The sequence continues at coordinate 15,062,257 of NC_137678.1, forward strand.
ACTGTGGGGAGGAGGGAGAGACTGTGGGGAGGAGGGAGAGACTGTGGGGAGGAGGGAGAGACTGTGGGGAGGAGGAAGAGACTGTGGGGAGGAGGGAGAGACTGTGGGGAGGAGGGAGAGACTGGACTGTGGGCAAGCCCGGATTATCCATTTATTGCATCGGGTGAACGCCCTGGGGCACCAGCCAATGGGGGGGCACCAAATTATTCGGACAATGAAGAGACCTTTAAAATATTTTGCGCACATTTTTTAAATATAGGCTATATTTACTGGAAGACATCCACACAGGTACAAAACTAACGGTTATATTTAGGCTATCATGTATAAAAAGATAAATAATTGCGAGTTCGGTGTAAGTGCCCCCCCCCCCAGTCACAGACAAGTGCGCGATGACGTAGTGGCGCCAAACTATCAACGAAGAAATGTAAATTAATAATTAATTTTGCAGACGCCTTTATCCAAAGCGACTTACAATTACGAATTACAGGGACATTCCCCCTGGAGTAACTGAGGGCTAAGTGCCTTACTCAAGGGCACACTAGTAGTGGTGTGGCTTCAGGCGGGATTCGAACTCACAACCTTCCGATCACAAGTCCAACTCACTATCCACTAGACCACCACTACCCCACACAGTACAGGCGACAACTGAGTGGCTCTGCCAAGCGAAAAAAATTAAGCAAGGCAAAGACTCCAGACATACGGCCACTCTTAAAAATGTCCCAACAATTGGGATTTTTATTTTATTTCACCTAGGCCTAAAATTAGCACCGAAGTTAACAGTGTGTGGGTGTGTGGGGGGGGGGGTGCAGCAGAGGGAGCGAGGGAGCGAGCCCATTCACAGCCACACTGGAGCATGTCTTGCTGAATGTGGAGTAAGAATGAATGATTCATGTCATGACCTGGGGTTAGACTTGTCGAATTGCCGGGGACAAAGTATCGACAACGCCAGTAACATGTCGGGTAAATATAACGGCCTCCAGGCGCATCTTCAAAAAGCAAACCCCCTGATTCATTACGTGCCCTGTGCTGGACATTCCCTTCATGTTGTCGGTGTAAACAGCATTAATAGCTGTAAGGATGCGAGTGATTTCTTTGACCTACTTCAGTCATTGTATGCGTTTTTGTGCAGCATCCCCCCACCGATGGAGCCGGATATTTCAAAAGAAGGATGTGAACATCAGCAGGACTCTAAAACCACTGTCCAGTACTAGATGGAGTTGTAGGACTGACTCTACCAAAGTGTTGAGAGAGAACTATAGTGCAATAAGAGAGGCCTGATAAGAATAAGATTCCCTGCTGGCAATTGAATCCGAGTTGGTCAAAGAGATGGACTTTGAGGATTTAGTCAAACAACTTTGCCTGCGTAAAATCAAGAAAAAATAAGTTCTGCTAAAGGTAAGGCTTACTTATGATTATTTGGGGCTAATATGAGGCTGTGGCTGATTTGGGCAGGCTGTGTGATGCACAGGGCTATAGCCTACGTCTGATACAGCATCACGAAGGTGAGCAGAGCGGCAAAGAGAGAGGCTCTGTTTATTTCCATAATACCTGTAGTACGCTTCATTAATGCGGAAAGACAATATGTTCTTATTCTTATATGCCTGCAACAGTCGTTATTGGACTTGGTTGGTATTGAGCTTGTTTTATTGTAGTATACAGTATGTGCATTTTCCCCCTTTGTTATGGTTTAGCATGTAGTCTCAGGCCATTTATGATGGAAATAATTAGCCTATATTTAGAAAGTCGTGTTGCATTGTGATGTGAGTTGCATTCAGATTTGAGCATCAGTGTAAAGGCTATACTACGGCATTAGGCCCAACTGTGATGAGCCTGTACTGTAGTTATATGCTCTTGTAAATCTATGGGTTTTGTAACCATAGTAAATATCACACTTTCACTTGCAAAGTAGGAGGGTGTGTGTGTTGGGGGGGGGGGGGGGGGCACACATCAAGTCTGGTCACCCTAGGGCACCCTAGGGGGTTAATCCGGGCCTGACTGTGGGGAGGAGGGAGAGACTGTGGGGAGGAGGGAGAGACTGTGGAGAGGAGGGAGAGACTGTGGGGAGGAGGGAGAGACTGTGGGGAGGAGGGAGAGACTGTGGGGAGGAGGGAGAGACTGTGGGGAGGAGGGAGAGACTGTGGGGAGGAGGGAGAGACTGTGGGGAGGAGGGAGAGACTGTGGGGAGGAGGGAGAGACTGTGGGGAGGAGGGAGAGACTGGACTGTGGGGAGGAGGGAGAGACTGGACTGTGGGGAGGAGGGAGAGACTGGACTGTGGGGAGGAGGGAGAGTGGATACACTATGTACTGTAGAGACCATGTGTGTCATCTCCAGAGAACTTACATTCTAAGTACAGTAAATGCTCCTGGAATTTACAGTTGAGGAATGGATGCAGAACCTCTGAATGACACGCTTGCCCTTTACAACATTGTGCACGGTTATGGAGAGTGTTCTAGACCCTAAGGATGAGAATGCGAGTTCCTATCTCGTTCATAATGCATGTGGCACACTGCAAAAAGTCAGCTCTCAAAAACAAGAAAAAAAGCAATACAAAGGGGGAAGTATTACTAAGCTAAATTATCTGCCAACAGGAAATGTTCACTTGCCAAGTAAAATATATCTTAAAACTAGTGCATCCTGACAAAAAAACAAGCATATATATTGCCTTAATTTAAGATACCTCATCTTACTTAGATTTACTTTTCGCAGTGCAGTTGTGGTCATAGAGGGTGTTTTTATTCAGAACAGCGTTTATTCCGATTGTTAACGGGATTTGAGGTTGCGTCTGCAGGTAAACCCAGTTGAACAGGGCTGAATTAGCTCCTCTCCTCTCTCTCACCCCTGGGACACCCTGGATACCTCTACCTCAGCCAGTGTTGCTCAAATACCAAATAGGTTTGATAGACTGCAACACAGACACGTCATACCAGTGGGGTACAGTGTACAGTGATGCATGTTTCTGAACCAGCCCAAATTCTGTCCACCAGCCCAAGCCCAATTTTACCAGCCCAATGCAACCTAAACCAGCCCAATTGGGCTGGAGAAACGGCCATCTGGCAACACTGACCTCAGCAGCGAGTGTGCATGGTGGACACCTCTACCTCAGCAGCGCATGTGCATGGTGGAACTGCTGCGGCTCTCACGCTTGCGGTTTCCATAGTGACAGCGTTTCTGCTGTGGCTCTAACTGCGGAGCTGCTACTGCCAGCCCTAACTTTGTACATTGAGTTTGCCTTTGATAATGGCCATCAATAATATAATGTTTCATTTCACTTCATTATAAATTGTTCTGGGTTCAGTCTCTGCTGTCGTCCATCCTTAATGAGCGGTTAGAGAAGTGAGACGCTTATAAGCAGAAAGCTATGGAGGGTGGATCGTGCCACATTAAAATGCAATACACACATCGGAATGCAATACATACATCGGAATGCAATACACGTGTAACACTAAATACAATGCAAAAATACGGCATATTTGTGCCAAAATAAAATCAATGTGTATTACATTTGAGCGCAGCGTATTACATTTGGTCATGAGTGTATTCCATTGAGCATGTGTATTACATTTGGTCACGAGTGTATTCCATTGAGCATGTGTATTACATTTGAGCGCAGCGTTACATTTGGTCATGAGTGTATTCCATTCGAGTGTCGGTGTACTCATTTGCATTGCTTTTCGATATCCGGTGTAATTTGCATTGTATTACATTCGAGTGTTGGGTACTAATTTGAATTCCTTTCGATATCCGATGTAATTTGCATTGTATTGCATTCCGATGTAGGTACCATATTTTCCTTCCGGTTCCGGCCATAGGTTCTGCCCTTTCCGGCCATAGGATTTGCGATGCCAACGATGACGACGAAGACCCGTTAGTAGATCTGAAACTGTTGTGTGTGTGTGTTTGTGTGTGTTTCGCGCGCCCGCGCGTGTGACCAATGTGTCACAGTTACATGTGAGGCTACATTGTCTATCAATTTTACCAGGGAACGTTATGCGCCTGTTGCCCAAAACCAGCCACCACGAGTTCCTCCTTTAAAAAGGCAGAAGGGACATGGCTGTCCTTTCTGCCACTCAGGCAGAAAAAGTTGTGGGTGTAAGGTGAGGAATTCTCTCTTTAAAACCAAACAGATAAAATAATGTATTGTGCAACGTACTATGCACAGTTTTTTGTATATGTAAGCTATACATTGCCAAACTCGTAAGCCCCTCAAGCCCCCTTCTATTCATCAGCTTATATTTATTATTGTAGTTGTTATAGTAATATTCTTGCAGTTCTATTTCAAGTATTCAAAAATATGTGTGATATTGTTACAAATGGCAAATAGGTGTCAGATATGACAAAAAGCACGTTTTGTGCTTATTCATAAAAAACTATTGTGGATGATAAATGAAACTTGTTCTCATCTCACTCTATTTTCCAGGTGGACCAGGGAAGACCCTTTTATTTGAAGGGGAGGAAAATCATTTTGTGCCATCCACTTCCAAAGTCCTGCTTGACAGTGGGCTTTTTGTGGTTGTGGGCAGAATGATTGGCCATTCTTTTATCCACGGGGGTCCCAGGTTGACTGGACTGAGCCAGGCACTGTTTGACAACACTCAGCTGTCCTGTCTGGACTGCCCAGACATGGACATACGGGAAATGGTTGAGATTGTGAGTTCCATGTTTATTAAAAGATTTTGCCTCCATATCCTTGCTTATCATTTGCATTTGACGACAATGCTGTAATGGTGAACAACATTAATGTAGTTCGGGATAAGTGCCTGCTAGTAATTGAAATCAAGGGTCAACTGATTGTGTAACAACATGATAATATTTACATGTAACCTTTTAACAGGATTCGTGCTGCTTTGTTTGTTTTGTAATTCACAGCTTAATGGCCAGAGAAACCTCAGGGAGGACGAACAACAAACCCTGCATGACCTGTGCCTGAACTGGGACCTGCCCCAACTCACTTCTGACAATAGGAAATGGCTGGCAGAGAAGATTCTCATCCATGCAGTAGGTTTCAGTATTTGCTGTTGAATCAATTGCCCTTTGGAGATTGCTGTTGTAATCAGGTTAGGCTCATGCCTTAACCAAGGCATTGGCCATAGAAGTGGATTCTTCTTCTAATAACTATTATAAATATTTTTCTTCTAATAACTATTATTGTAGGTCCTTGGCCGGAGAAGGGAGCAGGTGAAACAGCTGAGGAAGGGGCTGAAGGAGTGTCAGGTCCTTCACCTTTTAAAGGAAAGACCGGAGGCAGTGGAGGTTCTTCTTCCAAGATCGTCAAGTGTAAATGTGGTCCCAGAGGTATTAAAATTCATTCAAGGCATCAAATGGATCAGTGTGTAAGTTTTGGTGATCATCTAGTGGTAATGTTGAAGTTGCAACCAACTGATTATTCGGCAAAAATTTAATATAATATTCATAAGTATGTTTTAATTAAATTAAATCATAATTACACACTGATCAAATATGAATGGTCAATTATTTATCCAAACAAAATTAGTACTACACAATACAGTGCATACTGGCAACTCACTTACAAATACAGTGAGTACTCGATGCCTCACACCAGTCAATACCTGGCCTTGTCACTCCTTGCATGTCCAAGAGTACAGTATACTCACTATGTCCCATGTTATGGAAGTGTACATGACAGTTTTAACTGGTCCTATAATCCAAATATTTTGAGTAAAATTGTCTTATTTTCATAGATGATTCTAGGGCGAATTGTGTGGCCAACAGCAGAGAGCGAAGACTCGGACGACGACTACTCCACCAATATCTCGCTACTTGAATGCCGGTGTCGTGTGACAGGGTTCTTGAGGGAATATATTGAGAAAGGTAAGTAATCGATTTGTATTGCTATTTATTCTAGACCGTTGTGTACGTGAATGTTCTGTTGTCTGACTTGCAGGTAAATTGAAATGTCCAATTGTATTCAACAGAACATTTCAGGGAATGTAGTTACATTTTACAGCACTGTGGATGTCCAGTTGTCAAATAGTCAGTTTGTTAAACGCGTGTGACTTATTGTGAGTGAAGTGTCTTTTTTTCTGCAGCCACATCAGAAGAACTGAACCAGCTTTTGAAGTTCTGGGTAGGGTGGAGTGTTCTGCCAGAAGTACTTCATGTTGAAGTTTGCTCGGTCCAGATGCCCACTTCAGCCACATGCTCAGAACTGTTAAAGCTACCTGGTCGCTACACATCCTTCCAGGATTTTTCAAATTATCTTGTGGCTTCTGTGTCCACAACTGACACTGGATTTGGACTTCTCTAGTCACTCCGCCTGCCTGACCCCCAGCCTGTCTGCCGACCACTCCACCTGCTTGACCCCCTGCCTGTCTGCCGACCACTCCGCCTGCCTGACCCCCAGCCTGTCTGCCGACCACTCCGCCTGCCTGACCCCCAGCCTGTCTGCCGACCACTCCACCTGCTTGACCCCCAGCCTGTCTGCCAAACACTCCGCCTGCCTGACCCCCAGCCTGTCTGCCGACCACTCCGCCTGCCTGACACCCTGCCTGTCTGCCGACCACTCCGCCTGCCTGACCCCAGCCTGTCTGTCGACCACTCCGCCTGCTTGACCCCCTGCCTGTCTGCCGAAATAAAGCTAGAAATAAAACAAGGTTAAGTAATACAATAAACAATAAAACAATAAAACACTGGCAAATACAGATGCATTAAAATACTAACAGTCAGAGAGAGGGGAGAGAGACGGAGGAGGTAGGGGTGAGGAAGAGCGGAGGTGAGGGATAGCGGGGGTAGTGGAGCAGGGGTGCTTAAAATGAGGCAGTGATGGGTTATGGGATGGGTGAGAGACGGTGATCAACAGGTGCATTGATCGACTATGGATATGTAATGGCTGACCCTATTACATTAACCATAGCTAAAGGTAATGAATCTTTTTTTCATTTACTCTAACGAATTAAAATGATTAACAAGCATAATGGCACAGAGAATGCAGAGATGTGTAGATACGGTATACAAAGGGTTGACATATATGTTATTATTATTATTGTTACTTTATTATCACATAACAGCTATTTGAAGCAAACTATGGAAAATGTATAACTGAGTAGTGAAATACTCAGAAATAGTGAAATACATTCTTACAAATGTCTACCGTGTCATGATTACAAAGATACCACTTGAACACACACACTGTGACACATTGGTCACACACACACACACACACACACACACACACACACACACACACACACACACACAGTTTCAGATCTACTAACGGGTCTTCGTCTTATCGTTGGCATCGCGAATCATAGCGAATCATAGCGCTACCTATGGCCGGAAAGGGCAGAACCTATGGCCGGAACCGGAAGGAAAATATGGTACCTACATCGGAATGCAATACAATGCAAATTACATCGGATATCGAAAAGCAATTCAAATTAGTACCCAACACTCGAATGCAATACAATGCAAATTACACCGGATATCGAAAAGCAATGCAAATGAGTACACCGACACTCGAATGGAATACACTCATGACCAAATGTAATACGCTGCGCTCAAATGTAATACACATGCTCAATGGAATACACTCATGACCAAATGTAATACGCTGCGCTCAAATGTAATACACATTGATTTTATTTTGGCACAAATATGCCGTATTTTTGCATTGTATTTAGTGTTACACGTGTATTGCATTCCGATGTGTGTATTGCATTCCGATGTGTGTATTGCATTTGAATGTGGCACGATCCACTCTCCATAGAAAGCAGTCACGTCGTTTTTGTTTACCCTCTTTCACAGCAAGAGTACTTAGTTACCTCAGCAACACTATAATATAATAGTAGGCTACCTATACGGCTTTTAATTTGAAACAAATAGCGAAAGTGTTGAGAGAGAGAGAGACTTGTTTAGACATGTCATAGAACTTTTATTTTGTTTACACAGTTCTAAATGATTTGTATTTATATTATTTTTAAACTTCAATATCCACACTTCTTTTTCACTTATTAACAACAGATAGCCTAGCAGAAGTGTTGATAAAAAAAGAAAAAACATTACAACATATTTACAGATGTAGACATTAAAACTGTAGTCGTGTATGTTGCTGGCATGATGTCAATATGACTATCAACAGATCATTTTCACACACGCGGGAAAAATATGCGAGAGTCCGAATCTCTAGATGGCGTGTCGCGGCAGCTAGCGTGAGACACGTGTCTGTCTGGCTGCTCTAACCCGTTAACATGGGCTGTATGGCTGCTCTAACCTGTTAACATGGGCTGTATGGCTGCTCTAACCTGTTAACATGGGCTGTATGGCTGCTCTAACCTGTTAAGCAACGCACGCACACATGAGCGAAAGGAGAGACGATACTTCCACCTGTGTTATTGCCAGTTTACTGATGCTCACAATAAGCATAAAGTAATACAATCTTAACTAGAAGACACATGGATCTGTCCCTCGCATACCGACGAGGCGAGCAGACAAACACCGCATCACAAGCAGACAAACGAGACCGGCCGATCTGCATAGGCTCCTCCCCCGACCCGGAGGAGAAAGAGGTCGGGGGCAGCATGGGGGCAGCATTTTTCACCTTTCACTTTTTTTGACATGATACATTAAAATGCTCATAACTTTTTAAAATAAAGGGCTATCTCAGTCATTCAACCAGTTATGAATAGCTGAGAACTTCTAATTTATGGAAATATAAAAAATGAAAATGTCAAAATGCCACCATGTGAAGGGTTTTCCCAGGCCACCACACATAGTAGCCTGTGTTACAGGGACACCTAGGGGTGACCTGATAATGTTGCATGTAAGACCCGGATGTTGTATGTGGCCGTGCGCGGGAGGAACCGCAGTTTAATAAAAGTCATACTGAAACAGTTTTGGGTCGCTCCACCGCCAAAAAATCTCACTCCAAACTGTTGGTGAAACTTGGCAGCCCTGCAGATTCACCCAAGATGGCCGCCAGCCTAACAACACAACCAGACTCAACTAAGATGGCCGCCAGCCTTACAACACAACCAGACTCAACTAAGATGGCCGCCAGCCTTACAACACAACCAGACTCACCTAAGATGGCCGCCAGCCTTACAACACAACCAGACTCACCTAAGATGGCCGCCAGCCTAACAACACAACCAGACTCACCTAAGATGGCCGCCAGCCTTACAAACACTCTCCGAGTATATCCAGCGGACATCACGCCTATCACCCGGACGCTTGATGGACCATATTTGGTTGGAGTGGTTGGAGCGCGTCATCATACCGCGCCTGCATATTTGCATAGACTACGTCATCGCCTTACGATGGTATGTTTTTTTCAAATCATTTATGCAAGAAATGTTTATACTAAGGATAGTTGATTGTTGAAGTGACTGGATGAAAAGGTAATGTTGTGGCTTATATGCCTTGTTGTGATTTTAATAGATAGCTGGAACTCAGCCATATGTTTTACGTACCATTTTCTAGCATTGACTAATTTTAGATGCACTTGAATTCTACAGGGAAAGGAGGTTTTCATTGCTGACCTTCATGTAACCGCAACGTGGGTCCAGCCCCACAACTGTGATCCCATGAGCCATTTCCCAGTAAGTCAAATGATTGAGCCGGTATTTGAATAAGATAAACAGCTATGTAGACAACATTGTATCCAGCATTACAATTGGCATGCCCTTCATGGGACATCAGCACATTAGCTGTGTTGGTCCTAAATACCTTCTTTTTTTTTTTTTTACTTGATTTCATCAAGGTAAATTAAATGGTTTCCTAACACTAAGCCAAAAAACCCACTACATGTATGAGAAAGGACTTCATCAAATTATCATGTGATTCATAATCATGCACACCCCAGTTAAGTGTTGGATAAAAATGATAAATGCAGTACATGGTTTTGAACAGGAACATGCTGATAGGATGCCCTTATCCTTCCACTGTGGGTTCCAGGCCACTTTGTCCTGTGTGTAAGTGTACTATACCCATATATATATATATACAGAGCATAACTTTATGGTGAATGGTGAATGAATGGTGAATGGTGAATGGTCTTTATTGTCATTGCTATAGTACAGGTACCAAACAACGAAATTTGGGAGGGGTGACTCCCCTGGTGCTAGGAAAGAAAAAAAAAAAAAAAGAAAGACAAGAAGGGAAAGGAGCTGGTTTACATAAATAAAGGCTATGTACACTATCCACTATACTATACTGTACAGATAAAACACTGTGCTGTACTCTATGCTATGCTATACCTATTCTAACATTTCCTATTTCTCTGCAACCTTATGTACCCTAGGGTTGTCATATTGCACATAGTGTTATTGCACATTCATTTAAAGTGTCGCAGTTTGCAGGCTTGAAATGTACACATTTGTGCCTCAGCACTACACCTGATTGTTCAATCCAGCAGCTGCCATCAATCCGTCCAGACTGTCCAGGGCCCAGAACCTAGGTCTTTGCTGTGTTCAGGGCCTGGATGGCCCTGGGGTCGAAGCTGAGCTTCAGTCTGTTTGTCCTTGCGAACATGGTCCTGTACCGCCTGTTCGAGGGCAGCCGAGCAAAGTGTTCGTACCCAGGGTGGGATGGGTCTCTGGAGATCTTGGAGGCCTTCCTGAGGCAGCGTGTGTTGTACAGCTCTTCCAGAGAGGGGAGGGGGGCGCCGGTGATCTTCTGGGCCGTTCTCACGACTCTCTGTAGCGCATTCCTCTCTGCGGCTGTGCAGCTGGAGAACCAGTTGCAGATGCAGTAGGTGAGGATACTCTCCACTGCGCAGCGGTAGAAGGCCACCAGTATCTCCTGTCTGGTGTGGTCCTTCCTGAGGACTCTCAGGAAGAAGAGCCGCTGTTGTGCCTTCTTGATGATGGCTGCTGTGTTGTTCTTCCAGGACAGGTCATCCTGTATGTGCACCCCCAGGAATCGGAGGGTTGAGACTCTCTCCACGCTCCCTCCGTCGATGAGCAGGGGCTGGGCCTCAGATTTTTTCCTCATGAAGTCCACGATGATTTCCTGGGTCTTTGACTGACTGGTTCAGCAGCAGGTTGTTAACCTTGCACAGCTTGCTCAGCTGCTCTACCTCATCCTTGTACGCCGCCTCGTCCCCCCCCGAGATGCAGCCCACCACGGTGGTGTCGTCTGCAAACTTTACGATGGAGTTGCTGGGGTGGACGGGGGTGAAGTCGTAGGTGTAGAGGTTGTAGAGGATGGGGCTTAGCACGCAGCCCTGGGGGGACCCAGTGCTGAGTCTGAGGGCTGTGGAGGTGTGGGAGCCCACCCGCACCCTCTGGGGGCGGTCGGACAGGAAGTCCTTGATCCATGCACATATAGAGTGTGATAGTCCCAGGTCTAGTAGTTTGGTCACTAGCCTGTCTGGAAGGATGGTGTTGAAGGCAGAGCTGAAGTCCACAAAGAGCAGTCTCGCGTAGCTGTTTCCCCTCTCCAGGTGGGATAGAGTGGAGTGGAGAGTCGTCGCGATGGCGTCCTCTGTGGACCTGTGGGCTCTGTAGGCGAACTGGTATGGATCCAGGTTGGGCGGGAGGCGTGTGACTATGTGGGCCCGGACTAGTTTCTCGAAGCACTTCATGATGATTGGTGTGAGTGCCACCGGGCGGTAGTCGTTTAGGCAGCTCACCGTGCTTTTCTTCTTATATGCAACATATGACATCCACAGTAGTAGATTATAAAGACATACAATGTAGTTGAGCATTTCTCAGCTTTAACCTTCATATGCCATTTGTTTGTGAGTTTGTGTCTATTGTATTACCCCCAGTGTCCTTTTTGCTTATTGCACTAGGAAAGCCGTGAGGTGTCATAGGGCACCAGTGAGTACAAAAACAAATCTACCTTTGCACTCGATCAAATGTCAGGACCCTCCTTTCATGACTTTTCCTAGATATGTGCGTTCTACCACCCAGCATCTTTACATTTTCAAAATCTAGTTAGTATAAAGCGTTTTTGCAGTATTTCTGTGTGTGTCTGTGTATTTGCCTTGGAATTCGGCTGCCATCTTTTTCTCCAAGGCTGCAATTCTCTTTTATATCAGCAGAGGTAGCAAGGGGACACACATTGTGCTCAAACTTCAGGCTTCAGTGCTGAATTAGATACAGTGGATAAGACTGATACGTATGTAACATAATGTGTTTATATATAGGCTATATATAGCAATAGGGATACATAAGATATGTATATGTACAGACAGTTATGAAAATGATAAACTGTACAGTTGTCTCCCAATCCCTTCAGATTTGTTGGAGCTGAGTTTTTTTTTTTCCACAGCGGGTTTACCCAAGTTCCATGCAAGAGTGATAAGATATTATGATATGTGTAGCCTATGTACAGTTATGAATGATACACTGCACAGTATGTACCTATCAAGTTGTGTGGTGCATGCATAGCTCCCGCAGCAAAGTAATTGCAGTAGCCTACGTTTGATTATGCATGTACTCATCAATGAATATTATATAACAAACGGATATTTATAATATTGTATATAATGTATTTTTTGTATATCACTGTAGACCACGGTGCTAGACCACTGGACCACCTCAGGCCACCAGTAATAACCATACTATATCCAGAGTAGGGTATAATGTTTATATATACAATATATATACATGTCCAACATGGTATAATGTTTATCTGGTCTGATAAAGGTCTGATAAAGATCTGATAAAGGTCTGATAAAGATCTGATAAAGATCTGATAAAGATCTGATAAGGGTCTGATAACGATCTGATAAAGATCTGATAAAGATCTGATAAAGATCTGACAAGGGTCTGATAAAGATCTGATAAAGATCTGATAAAGGTCTGATAAAGATCTGATAAAGATCTGATAAGGGTCTGATAAAGATCTGATAAAGATCTGATAAGGGTCTGATAAAGATCGGATAAAGATCTGATAAGGGTCTGATAAAGATCTGATAAAGATCTGATAAAGATCTGATAAGGGTCTGATAAAGATCTGATAAGGGTCTGATAAAGATCTGATAAAGATCTGATAAAGATCTGATAAGGGTCTGATAAAGATCTGATAAAGATCTGATAAGGGTCTGATAAAGATCTGATAAAGGTCTGATAAAGATCTGATAAGGGTCTGATAAAGATCTGATAAAGATCTGATAAAGGAGATATGTGAAGTCCTTACATTTTCTAAATCACATCAGGATAAGCTAGTATGAAGCTATTTTGCCGTTTTTCTGTGTAGGAAGAAAGCAAACTTCTGGTATCTGGTTTTCCTCAATAAGCATTTACGGCCTGTGTGTGTGTGTGACACGGAGTGGGTAAAATGCTTTTTTTTCACACGCAAACATCTCGTCTCAAATGATTTTCTTTTAGACTATCCTAGCTGCTCCGTAAGCCCTGCTCATTGTGTTTAAATTCTTTCAATCGCTTTTTTCACTGTAAAGTCAGTGAGGAGCTTCCATAGGTAAGCTAGTTCACATTTCTTCGTTCACGTTTGATTTTAATACGATTTATTATTATAATATAATTAGTCAGCTAACTACCTAGCTTGCTAGCTATCCCAAGGTGATTAGCAGCATTCATGTTTCCTCTCACAGCCCTGTGAGCAGCCCCGTCACATGACCTCATAGCTGTGTGTTGATCACATACGCAAACACAATCACATGTGTGCTGTTTGTCTTCGCAGACAAATCCTGTCTTGGAGGGGATGCGGGCGTCTCTGGTACGCCAGTGACACAGACACACAGAGAATCTTGTCACTTAACAGTAACGCTTAAGTAGGTATGCAGTATGTAGTAGGTATGTAGTATGTAGTAGGTATGCAGTATGTAGTAGGTATGTAGTATGTAGTAGGTATGTAGTATGTAGTAGGTATGTAGTATGCAGTATGTAGTATGTAGTAGGTATGTAGTATGTAGTAGGTATGTAGTATGTAGTAGGTATGTAGTATGTAGTAGGTATGCAGTATGTAGTAGGTATGTAGTATGTAGTAGGTATGTAGTATGTAGTAGGTATGTAGTAGGTATGTAGTATGTAGTAGGTATGCAGTATGTAGTATGTAGTAGGTATGTAGTATGTAGTAGGTATGTAGTATGTAGTATGTATGTAGTATGTATGCAGTATGTAGTATGTATGTAGTATGTAGTAGGTATGCAGTATGTAGTAGGTATGCAGTATGTAGTAGGTATGTAGTATGTAGTAGGTATGTAGTATGTAGTAGGTATGTAGTATGGCGTATGTAGTAGGTATGTAGTATGTAGTAGGTATGTAGTATGTAGTAGGTATGTAGTATGTAGTATGTATGTAGTATGTAGTAGGTATGTAGTATGTAGTATGTATGTAGTATGTAGTAGGTATGTAGTATGTAGTATGTATGTAGTATGTAGTAGGTATGTAGTATGTAGTAGGTATGTAGTATGTAGTATGTAGTATGTATGTAGTAGGTATGCAGTATGTAGTATGTAGTAGGTATGTAGTATGTAGTAGGTATGCAGTATGTAGTAGGTATGTAGTAGGTAACCAGGGACCCAATTATCAATATAATGTACCATACAGAGTAGGGAGCTCTAGTGCTTGATTGGAAGTGCCGTTTGTAAAAAGACATCTTCTCACACGTACAGGCACACAACAAGTACAACATGTTGCATTTTTATGCCATTAGGCAACTTGCTTCCTAGCATAGCAGGTCCCTGCTAATATATAGCAGTCGCGTGCAGGGCCTCTAGGGAATGGCCTAGGAGGGTGAAAGTTGACATGGTACAATGTCCCATGAAGGGGAAGGAGTGTGTAAAGTTTGGTGAGTGTGACTCTTTCGCAGCCCCTTCCCTGGGCCCAAACGTACCCTTTTCTCCACAGACACACACAGTGGCCATATAAAGTCATGGAGGTATTTCAAAGTCCAAATGGACCTGCTATGCTAGGAAGCAAGTTGCCTAATGGCATGAAAATGCAACATGTTGTACTCGTTGTGTGCCTGTACGTGTGAGAAGATGTCTCATTCCAAACGGCACTTCACATCAAGCACTAGAACCTCCCTACAGTTGTCCGCCGCGTCGCGTGAATACGTTAGTTTACACCTGCGTTCGTCCTGCTCAGGACTTGTTTAATTATTGTCATTTCGCAGAGTCATTTCATTAAAGCAAATAAACAAATGGAATATTGTTCTTATTTATAATTAAACAATGTGATGCAGTCAAGCAGACAAATCCAGCAAAGAGGAAGACGCATGTATTCTCACACGGCAGACGTCAGGATTCGGATGTAATATTAAACTCCCATATTTATTCTTTAAACAAACAAATCTGGGGGAGTGGTCGGAGTTAACGAGATATTGTTCCAATCCATTACCTGGCCACTACCTGCCTGTGAAAAGTATGAAACGTTTGCATTGCCTAGCGTGTAGGCCCGTGAGAAATTGAGAGCATATAAATCACTAGATGCCTACAACTACGCAATCTGTGGTCATGTACAGTACATCAAATACCATGACATAGATTCTAAATAAGAACAATATTCCATTTGCTTACAGATTCCGGGGTGGCGTTATTTGCCGATGTCTGTGTGAGTCGTCCGCGAATACATGCGTCTTCCTCTTTGCTGGATTTGTCTGCTTGACTGCATCACGTTGTTTAATTATAAATAAGAACAATATTCCATTTGTTCATTTGCTTTAATGAAATGACTCTGCGAAATGACAATAATTAAACAAGTCCTGAGCAGGACGAACACAGGTGTAAACTAACGTATTCACGCGACGCGGAGGACAACTGTAGGGAGGTTCTAGTGCTTGATGTGAAGTGCCGTTTGGAATGAGACATCTTCTCACACGTACAGGCACACAACGAGTACAACATGTTGCATTTTCATGCCATTAGGCAACTTGCTTCCTAGCATAGCAGGTCCATTTGGACTTTGAAATACCTCCATGACTTTATATGGCCACTGTGTGTGTCTGTGGAGAAAAGGGTACGTTTGGGCCCAGGGAAGGGGCTGCGAAAGAGTCACACTCACCAAACTTTACACACTCCTTCCCCTTCATGGGACATTGTACCATGTCAACTTTCACCCTAGAGGCCCTGCACGCGACTGCTATATATTAGCAGGGACCTGCTATGCTAGGAAGCAAGTTGCCTAATGGCATAAAAATGCAACATGTTGTACTTGTTGTGTGCCTGTACGTGTGAGAAGATGTCTTTTTACAAACGGCACTTCCAATCAAGCACTAGAGCTCCCTACTCTGTATGGTACATTATATTGATAATTGGGTCCCTGGTTACCTACTACATACCTACTACATACTGCATACCTACTACATACTACATACCTACTACATACTACATACATACTACATACTACATACCTACTACATACTACATACTACATACATACTACATACTACATACCTACTACATACTACATACCTACTACATACTGCATACCTACTACATACTGCATACCTACTACATACTACATACCTACTACATACTACATACCTACTACATACTACATACATACTACATACTACATACCTACTACATACTACATACCTACTACATACTACATACATACTACATACTACATACCTACTACATACATACTACATACTACATACCTACTACATACTACATACATACTACATACTACATACCTACTACATACTACATACCTACTACATACTACATACCTACTACATACTACATACCTACTACATACTACATACCTACTACATACTACATACCTACTACATACTGCATACCTACTACATACTGCATACCTACTACATACTACATACCTACTACATACTACATACCTACTACATACCTACTACATACTGCATACCTACTACATACTGCATACCTACTACATACTACATACATACTACATACTGCATACCTACTACATACTACATACATACTACATACTACATACCTACTACATACTACATACTACATACCTACTACATACTACATACCTACTACATACTACATACTGCATACCTACTACATACCTACTACATACTACATACCTACTACATACTACATACCTACTACATAATACATACCTACTACATACTGCATACCTACTACATACTACATACCTACTACATACTACATACCTACTACATACCTACTACATACTACATACTGCATACTACATACCTACTACATACTACATACCTACTACATACTACATACCTACTACATACTGCATACCTACTACATACTACATACCTACTACATACTGCATACCTACTTAAGCGTTACTGTTAAGTGACAAGATTCTCTGTGTGTCTGTGTCACTGGCGTACCAGAGACGCCCGCATCCCCTCCAAGACAGGATTTGTCTGCGAAGACAAACAGCACACATGTGATTGTGTTTGCGTATATGATCAACACACAGCTATGAGGTCATGTGACGGGGCTGCTCACAGGGCTGTGAGAGGAAACATGAATGCTGCTAATCACCTTGGGATAGCTAGCAAGCTAGGTAGTTAGCTGACTAATTATATTATAATAATAAATCGTATTAAAATCAAACGTGAACGAAGAAATGTGAACTAGCTTACCTATGGAAGCTCCTCACTGACTTTACAGTGAAAAAAGCGATTGAAAGAATTTAAACACAATGAGCAGGGCTTACGGAGCAGCTAGGATAGTCTAAAAGAAAATCATTTGAGACGAGATGTTTACGTGTGTGAAAAAAAAGCATTTTACCCACTCCGTGTCACACACACACACAGGCCGTAAATGCTTATTGAGGAAAACCAGATACCAGAAGTTTGCTTTCTTCCTACACAGAAAAACGGCAAAATAGCTTCATACTAGCTTATCCTGATGTGATTTAGAAAATGTAAGGACTTCACATATCTCCTTTATCAGATCTTTATCAGATCTTTATCAGACCCTTATCAGACCTTTATCAGATCTTTATCAGACCCTTATCAGACCCTTATCAGATCTTTATCAGATCTTTATCAGACCCTTATCAGATCTTTATCAGATCTTTATCCGACCTTTATCAGATCTTTATCAGACCCTTATCAGATCTTTATCAGATCTTTATCAGACCTTTATCAGACCTTTATCAGACCTTTATCAGACCTTTATCAGATCTTTATCAGACCCTTATCAGATCTTTATCAGATCTTTATCAGATCTTTATCAGACCTTTATCAGATCTTTATCAGACCTTTATCAGACCAGATAAACATTATACCATGTTGGACATGTATATATATATTGTATATATAAATATTATACCCTACTCTGGATATAGTATGGTTATTACTGGTGGCCTGAGGTGGTCCAGTGGTCTAGCACCGTGGTCTACAGTGATATACAAAAATATTATAAATATCCGTTTGTTATATAATATTCATTGATGAGTACATGCATAATCAAACGTAGGCTACTGCGATTACTTTGCTGCGGGAGCTATGCATGCACCACACAACTTGATAGGTACATACTGTGCAGTGTATCATTCATAACTGTACATAGGCTACACATATCATAATATCTTATCACTATTGCATGGAACTCGCTGTGAAAAAAACCCCTCAGCTCCAACAAATCTGAAGGGATTGGGAGACAACTGTACAGTTGATCATTTTCATAACTGTCTGTACATATACATATCTTGTATCCCTATTGCTATATATAGCCTATATATAAACACATTATGTTACATACGTATCAGTCTTATCCACTGTATCTAATTCAGCACTGAAGCCTGAAGTTTGAGCACAATGTGTGTCCCCTTGCTACCTCTGCTGATATAAAAGAGAATTGCAGCCTTGGAGAAAAAGATGGCAGCCGAATTCCAAGGCAAATACACAGACACACACAGAAATACTGCAAAAACGCTTTATACTAACTAGATTTTGAAAATGTAAAGATGCTGGGTGGTAGAACGCACATATCTAGGAAAAGTCATGAAAGGAGGGTCCTGACATTTGATCGAGTGCAAAGGTAGATTTGTTTTTGTACTCACTGGTGCTCTATGACACCTCACGGCTTTCCTAGTGCAATAAGCAAAAAGGACACTGGGGGTAATACAATAGACACAAACTCACAAACAAATGGCATATGAAGGTTAAAGCTGAGAAATGCTCAACTACATTGTATGTCTTTATAATCTACTACTGTGGATGTCATATGTTGCATATAAGAAGAAAAGCACGGTGAGCTGCCTAAACGACTACCGCCCGGTGGCACTCACACCAATCATCATGAAGTGCTTCGAGAAACTAGTCCGGGCCCACATAAGGTTGCAGAGAAATAGGAAATGTTAGAATAGGTATATCATAGCATAGAGTACAGCACAGTGTTTTATCTGTACAGTATAGTATAGTGGATAGTGTACATATCCTTTATTTATGTAAACCAGCTCCTTTCCCTTCTTGTCTTTTTAGTTTTTCCCCCCTTTTTTTTCTTTCCTAGCACCAGGGGAGTCACCCCTCCCAAATTTCGTTGTTTGGTACCTGTACTATAGCAATGACAATAAAGACCATTCACCATTCACCATTCATTCACCATTCACCATAAAGTTATGCTCTGTATATATATATATATATATATATATATATATATGGGTATAGTACACTTACACACAGGACAAAGTGGCCTGGAACCCACAGTGGAAGGATAAGGGCATCCTATCAGCATGTTCCTGTTCAAAACCATGTACTGCATTTATCATTTTTATCCAACACTTAACTGGGGTGTGCATGATTATGAATTACATGATCATTTGATGAAGTCCTTTCTCGTAGTGTTTTTTTTTGGCTTAGTGTTAGGAAACCATTTAATTTACCTTGATGAAATCAAGTAAAAAAAAAAGAAAAGAAGGTATTTAGGACCAACACAGCTAATGTGCTGATGTCCCATGAAGGGCATGCCAATTGTAATGCTGGATACAATGTTGTCTACATAGCTGTTTATCTTATTCAAATACCGGCTCAATCATTTGACTTACTGGGAAATGGCTCATGGGATCACAGTTGTGGGGCTGGACCCACGTTGCGGTTACATGAAGGTCAGCAATGAAAACCTCCTTTCCCTGTAGAATTCAAGTGCATCTAAAATTAGTCAATGCTAGAAAATGGTACGTAAAACATATGGCTGAGTTCCAGCTATCTATTAAAATCACAACAAGGCATATAAGCCACAACATTACCTTTTCATCCAGTCACTTCAACAATCAACTATCCTTAGTATAAACATTTCTTGCATAAATGATTTGAAAAAAACATACCGTCGTAAGGCGATGACGTAGTCTATGCAAATATGCAGGCGCAATATGCAAATATGCATGCGCGGTATGATGACGCGCTCCAACCACTCCAACCAAATATGGTCCATCAAGCGTCCGGGTGATAGGCGTGATGTCCGCAGCTGGATATACTTGGAGAGTGTTTGTAAGGCTGGCGGCCATCTTAGGTGAGTCTGGTTGTGTTGTTAGGCTGGCGGCCATCTTAGGTGAGTCTGGTTGTGTTGTAAGGCTGGCGGACATCTTAGGTGAATCTGGTTGTGTT
The DNA here is from genome assembly GCF_963989245.1 of Nansenia antarctica. Taxonomy (NCBI): domain Eukaryota; kingdom Metazoa; phylum Chordata; class Actinopteri; order Argentiniformes; family Microstomatidae; genus Nansenia; species Nansenia antarctica. The sequence goes on from NC_137678.1 coordinate 15,082,712, forward strand.
GTAAGGCTGGCGGCCATCTTAGGTGAGTCTGGTTGTGTTGTAAGGCTGGCGGCCATCTTAGGTGAGTCTGGTTGTGTTGTAAGGCTGGCGGCCATCATTTGATGAAGTCCTTTCTCGTAGTGTTTTTTTTGGCTTAGTGTTAGGAAACCATTTAATTTACCTTGATGAAATCAAGTAAAAAAAAAAAAAAAGAAGGTATTTAGGACCAACACAGCTAATGTGCTGATGTCCCATGAAGGGCATGCCAATTGTAATGCTGGATACAATGTTGTCTACATAGCTGTTTATCTTATTCAAATACCGGCTCAATCATTTGATTTACTGGGAAATGGCTCATGGGATCACAGTTGTGGGGCTGGACCCACGTTGCGGTTACATGAAGGTCAGCAATGAAAACCTCCTTTCCCTGTAGAATTCAAGTGCATCTAAAATTAGTCAATGCTAGAAAATGGTACGTAAAACATATGGCTGAGTTCCAGCTATCTATTAAAATCACAACAAGGCATATAAGCCACAACATTACCTTTTCATCCAGTCACTTCAACAATCAACTATCCTTAGTATAAACATTTCTTGCATAAATGATTTGAAAAAAACATACCGACGTAAGGCGATGACGTAGTCTATGCAAATATGCAGGCGCAATATGCAAATATGCATGCACGGTATGATGACGTGCTCCAACAACTCCAACCAAATATGGTCCATCAAGCGTCCGGGTGATAGGCGTGATGTCCGCAGCTGGATATACTTGGAGAGTGTTTGTAAGGCTGGTGGCCATCTTAGGTGAGTCTGGTTGTGTTGTTAGGCTGGCGGCCATCTTAGGTGAGTCTGGTTGTGTTGTAAGGCTGGCGGACATCTTAGGTGAATCTGGTTGTGTTGTAAGGCTGGCGGCCATCTTAGGTGAGTCTGGGTGTGTTGTAAGGCTGGCGGCCATCTTAGGTGAGTCTGGTTGTGTTGTTAGGCTGGCGGCCATCTTGGGTGAATCTGCAGGGCTGCCAAGTTTCACCAAAAGTTTGGAGTGAGATTTTTTGGCGGTGGAGCGACCCAAAACTGTTTCAGTATGACTTTTATTAAACTGCGGTTCCTCCCGCGCACGCCCACATACAACATCCGGGTCTTACATGCAACATTATCAGGTCACCCCTAGGTGTCCCTGTAACACAGGCTACTAACATATGTGTGGTGGCCTGGGAAAACCCTTCACATGGTGGCATTTTGACATTTTCATTCTTTTATATTTCCATAAATTAGAAGTTCTCAGCTATTCATAACTGGTTGAATGACTGAGATAGCCCTTTATTTTAAAAAGTTATGAGCATTTTAATGTATCATGTCAAAAAAAGTGAAAGGTGAAAAATGCTGCCCCCATGCTGCCCTCCTTTCTCCTCCAGGTCGGGGGAGGAGCCTATGCAGATCGGCCGGTCTCGTTTGTCTGCTTGTGATGCGGTGTTAGTTTGCTCGCCTCGTCGGTATGCGAGGGACAGATCCATTTGTGTGTCTTCTAGTTAAGATTGTATTACTTTATGCTTATTGTGAGCATCAGTAAACTGGCAATAACACAGGTGGAAGTATCGTCTCTCCTTTCGCTCGTGTGCGTGCGTTGCTTAACTGAGAATGAGACACGTTCAACGTGACGTTGTTTCGCTAGCAAACTACCCACCACAAAAACAAAAAAATAAGTACTTTCTCTTTTGTTTTCTTAAAATGTTTATTCACCATAATGTAGTATGGAGTTCAAAGTACTAGAATACCACATAATATCAAAATCGCCGAAATAGGACATTTCCATCTATTTTTGCTCTTTGCCACAAACGAACGCCAGCGACATCCGACGGGTTTTCCCAGGCCACCACACATTTGCCTATATGTAACATCTCCTTTCCTTTAGCTGTTTGCAAATGACATGCTTGCATCTCCGTCTGCAATTCCATTGACAATAACAATCCCAAACATTAACAATAGCATTACAACATTGCATTATTTCCCTTTTTTTTTCTTTTTTTTTTCTGAAGAAAGAACAACAGTCCAGTACAGCCGTCTGAGGCAAAGTCAAAACAGTCCGAGAAGAGCTGTCCCTTTACTCACCCCTTCCTTTTTTTCATATTTTTTTTTAAAGTCATAAGTCCAGTCGTTGTGGCGGCCGTGACAGGCGACCACTCCGTGAGTAGACACCCTGGCCTGCCGTGGCAGGACCCCCCGGCATCGCCGGTGCCCTTGGTGTACGAGGATGTACCTCGCCGCCTGTCTCCCCCCGACTTGAGACAATCCGTGTCTCGGCTGAGGCAGTCTCCCCAGCGACCTGGGTCTGGTCAGGACTGCTCCGCTCAGGCCGTAGAATGTCTGTCTGTTGCGCTTGAGCTGAGCGCTCTGCAACACGCAGATCCACTCGGTTGCGTCTGTACAGTGTGCCGTCCACATCCACCACGAACGAGCGGGGAGCGACTCTCTGGAGGCACTGGCCTCGTCGCCACCGCCCTGTGCGATCACCTGGCAGAGGCCTCATCCTAATGTGATCTCCAACATCCAGCTCTGGAAGGTCTCTGGCAGACGTGTCATAGAATGACTTGGCGACCCGCCGTTTCCACCGCAGCTTCTCTGCCACTCCGTCCACCACACGTGGTAGAAGCAGGCTGTCCGCGACGGGCAGTGAAGTTTTGAGCCTGCGTGCCATTAAGCGCTGGGCCGGGCTGCTGTCCAACCCCTCTGTGGGTGTGTTGCGCCAGTGAAGGATGGCCATCCACGCATCCGTGCCATCCAATTTCGCCCGCTTGCAGAGTGACTTGACAATCTTAACGGCCGACTCAGCCTTGCCGTTGGATCGAGGATGTCGGGGTGAGGATGTGACATGGGCAAACCCCCAGCTCGCTGCAAACTTCCTGAACCGTTCGCATGCAAAAAATGTGGGCCGTTGTCTGAGACCACCCTCTCTGGCTGCCCATAACGTGCAAACTGAGCTTTGCAGCGCGTGATGAGCGTGTCAGCAGACAGATCTGGCAGCTGGTCGATTTCCCAGAAATCCGAACACTGGTCCACAATGACGAGAAAGTCCTTGTCTGCATATGAGTAGACGTCCATACTCACTGCCTGCCACGGGCGCACCGGTATGTCATGCGACATCATCGGTTCCTTCTGCTGGACCCGTGCGTACTCATTGCATGCGGAGCAGTTCGCCACAAAGTCCTTTATCTCCGCTCTCATGTTCGGCCAGAAGAGCGTATCCCTGGCCCGTCTGTAACACGCCTCCCCACCAATGTGGCTAGCGTGTATGCGTTTGAGCAGCTCAGATCTCATGGCTTTTGGTATGACGACGCACTGTCCCCTGTACAACGCTCCGTCTTGAACATTCAGCTCGTCTCTGAAGGGCCAGTATTCCCGCACTGCCAGCGGAGTGTCCTCTTTAAAGTCTGGCCAGCCACTGAGGATCACAGATGCCAGCTCCTGAAGCACATCATCCGTCTCTGTGTGCTGCACAATCTGGTGGAATCTGAAAGCCGTAACGTCCAGGTGCTGCGCCTGGTCCAGCTGTGAATACCCGGCATGGGTGCTGTTCACGGCGCACACAGCATGCTGCACGTACGGGGTGTCAGACCCACGGCACGGGGGCGTGGCCCTGCTCAGAGTGTCGCTGACATACATCTCGGGGCTAGGCTTGTACACAACATCCAGATTGTAGCTTTGCAGCTGCAGCAACATGCCTTGGAGACGTTTCGGTGCGCTCAGGAGGGGCTTCTTGAATATTGTGATAAGCGGCTTGTGGTCTGTTTCTGCAGTGATAGCCTCCCTGCCATACAGGTACTGGTGGAATCTCTGGCAGGCAAAGACTATGCTCAAACACTCCTTCTCAATCTGAGCGTAGTTTTGCTCTGTCGGCGTTAGTGCCCTCGATGCAAAAGCCACCGGCTGTCCCCCTTGTAACAAACAGCCCCCCAGCCCGGTCATGCTGGCGTCGCTCTGGACCGTGACAGGCTTTGTGATATCATAGTACTTGAGGACGGGCGTGCAGGTGACCATACGCTTCACTCCGCACACTGCATCTTCGTGTTTGGGCAACCAGTGCCACATGACGTCCTTATCCAAGAGCCTGCGGAGCGGCTCACAGACCTCCGAGAGCTTTGGCAGAAACTTTGCAAGGTACGTCACGAACCCAATAAAGCGCTGCACTGCTTTCACGTCGGTGGGTGTCGGCATTTCCAGCACGGCCCGTGTCTTCTCTGGGTCGATTTTCAGTCCCTCCGAGGACAGAATGTGGCCGTGGAAGTGTACGGCTTTGAGCTTGAACTGTAGCTTGCGTTCACTCAGCCTGAGTCCCACTGCTCTGCATCGTTCCATGAGAGCACTCAAGTTTCTGTCATGGTCCAGTTCGGCCTCGGCATCCGTATCGCCACACCCGACCACCAGGATGTCATCCGCGATCGGTTCGATGCCGGCCAGGCCCGATAGCAGCTCGTGTTGCTTGCGCTGGTAGATCTCAGGCGCTACTGAGACTCCGAAAGGGAGCTTGAGCCATCTCATCCGACCCCACGGTGTCCAGAAGATCGTCAGACGGCTGCTCGCGTCGTCAAGCTTGCACTGTAAAAAGGCAACACGAGCGTCTGCCAACGTGAAGAGGCGAGCCTTGGGCAACTTGTACAACACATCTTCCAGCGTAGGCATATGGTAGTGAGACCTCAGCAGCGCTCGGTTGAGAGGCTTTGGATCGATACAGATTCTTATTTTCTCTGGCTTTGCGACAGTCACCATGTTACTTATCCATGCTGTCGGCTCAGTCACCGGCGCAATGTTGCCGACCTTGACATGTCTGTCAAGTTCCTCCTTGACTCTCGCCTTCAGAGCCACTGGAACATTCCTCGGCGCACACTGCACCGGCGTCACATCAGGATCCAGCTCGAAGTGTATCTCGCCCGGGACTGACTCGATTGGGTCATTGAAGACGTCATGATAGTCTCTCAGCAGCTGATCTTTGGTGAGGGGCACAGATTGGCTTGCATCAACTGTGTGGAGTTCATCTGGAACGGTGAAGGATACGAGGCCCAGACGTTCGCATGTGCCCCCCCCCGAGAAGAGGCTTTTGCTCTGTGTCGACTATTTCAAATGTGAGGTTGTGCTTTTCTCCCCGGATGACACATTCAGTGTGGAATTTCCCCAGTGATGGCATGATTTCCCCAGAGTATAACTTTAACTTGGCTGCGCTCGGGCCTAGCGCCGCTCTGGGTGACAGCTTCTCTTTAATCTTGCGGCCCATGACATTGCAGGTGGAGCCAGTATCCAGCTGACACTGTTGCCTTTTCTCATTCAGGCATAGATTCACAAACCACTTGCGCCCCTGCTGGGCCTTTGCAGTATTGACACATTCAGTTACTAGAAACAGTCTATCATCAGTATCTGAGTCGTCTTCTCTTTGCTCATCATTTTCAAGCACATTCACTTTTGTATTTTGTCAGCCTTGCTGCCAGCCTGGCATACCTTGGCAAAGTGATTTGCTATGCCACATATCCGGCATGTCTTACCGTAGGCTGGGCACTGCTCCCTGCCCCGTTTGTGGCTGCCTCCACAGTATTTGCAGCTCCACTGTGGCTCTCTCTCCGCTGGCGCTGTTTTCCTTTGATGTGCGCGCCTCTCACTCTGCCTGTCCGCGGCATTCACATTGTCCGTCTGTGCTAGCGGGGCCATCACTCTCATGTGTCTCTCGGTTAGCTCAGCGAGCCTACAGATTTCAGTCGCTGTGTGTAACGTCAACTCACGTTCGCGTAGCAGACGCCTCCTGGTGCCCTCACTCGCAACACCCAGCACGAGCCTGTCACGAACCAGCTCGTCCTTCAGCGCACGGTATTCGCATGACGATGCTCTCTCCTTAAGCTTTGTCAGGAAACTGTCTATTGGCTCATCAGCCTCTTGTTTGCAGCTTCCAAACATGTACCTCTCATAAATGACGTTTCTCGCCGGTTTGAAGTAAACCCCCAAAGCGTCCATAATCACTTTTGGGTCCTTCTGTTCATCCTCCGTCAACGTGAGGCTATGTGTGTACACATGACGGCACTCACTTCCCATCAGCCGTCTCAGCGTGGCTGCCTTGATCAGCTTCGACTTCTCGCTCAGTCCGGTAGCGAGCAAAAAGTCCTCAAACTCTGCACGGAAAACTTTCCAGTTTTTCGCCAGATCACCAGTCATGCGCATACCATCGGGCGCGGGGATGCTGTTGCTTGCCATGGCGTTTCATTTCTTTAAGCGTCTTTATTTTATTTTTATTTTTACTTAGATCCCGCTTCTGACTCCATGTTTCAGTATGACTTTTATTAAACTGCGGTTCCTCCCGCGCACGCCCACATACAACATCCGGGTCTTACATGCAACATTATCAGGTCACCCCTAGGTGTCCCTGTAACACAGGCTACTAACATATGCCTATATGTAACAAAAACTGTGCACGTTTTGGCAGCGGCGGCCCCTCTCTCCCACCCAATTATTTGTGCTAGTTTCCTGCAATTTTACATGTTGTCATAATAAACCAGCACAAGAAATGAAAATAATAAATAATAAATAATAACATTTTATAAAACAAGAAAAAAATTCAGACAATATATCATATTTATGAAATCTTAATAAACAAATACAGTAGCCTACAGACTCTAAAAGAAAAATGGGCCCCATCAACAGGACTCATCCCCTTGGTCAGCAGCAGGAAGACCCGTGGTCATCATCTTATATACAGTGCATTGCTCATAGATGGCTATCATGTTATACAGTACATACCAGGGTTTTTCCTGGGTCCGAATGAGGGCTTGGTGGGCGATTTTGTGCGCGCATGGCACGCCCATATTTTTTTTGAGCGACCCCCAATTGTTGTATTTGTATTGTAAATTGTAATTATTAATTATTATTATTATTATTAATGTACCTGGTTATGTTACAGTAGAGAAACAAAAAACAGTTACCAAAACTGAGTAGCTAAGATTGGCAAAAGATTGGCGTGGTGCAACCGAAATTAGTAAACAACTAGTTTGAAACTAACTAGTAACAACTAGGGGTTTAGTAACTACTAAATGCCTGTATTTAGTAATGACTTAGGCCATATTGGTGCAACCCAGTCCAGTAGGCTACCAGATACGATGTTGTAATGTATGCACATATTTTGCTACCACGGTTGCCAGACGGAATTGACAATGTCCAGCCCAACCGGTCTAAAAGCTGCCAAATCCACCCGTCCAGTGTGACCAAAAGTAGCCCAATCTGGTGTGGCGGGTGGCACCAATAGGAAAAGGGGAGGTGCCCAAAGGAAAGCACTTAGGGCTCACCTTAGGGGGAACGCCAGAGCGCAGCCGTGTGATCAGGTCGGAGGTAAGGTAGTTGCACACCTTACTCCATGCTGACAGGCAGAGATCAAGAGGTAGGCCGCAGCCTATGGCTATTTTCTGTGCGTAGCGTTTTATATTATTTCTTTGATTGTATGTAATATTGATGGTGTGATGTATTACAGGTCACCTACTTCCCTGCTGGGTTGAAGGCGGCTGGTAGTCGCTGGTAGGACGCTGCCATCGACGTACCAGGTATTTTAATGTATTCGTCATGTAAATTGAATCATTATGTATTTTAATATGTCGGTAATAGTGTTTTAAGATTGTTCATTTGTGTTTCCTCCAGAGCATCAGTGCGGCCAGCTGCTCTTGCCGTGAGACGTTTTGTTTGGTTAAAGTTTATGTTCTTATCTAGTCCGCCTGGGCAAGTGTGCCGGTAGCGGGGCGGACTAGTTTTTCTTTTTGTTTGTTTGTTTGTTTGTTTGTTTGTTTATTTGTTATTTAAATCCGCTTTCCCCCCACCATTGCCACTTCACCGGGTTAATCCCAGTTCGACCATCAGGGCAGGTTTGAGTGTGCTATATTTATAGATGATTGCAGTGAACAACCCTTTTCTACAGTGTGTAGCCTATGGTGTGCAGTGAACAACCCTTTTCTACAGTGTGTAGCCTATGGTGTGCAGTGAATATAACACCTGCCCTGGTAACAATAACTGAGGTTCTTTGGAGAGAGGTCAATGTGGGCCTGGATTGTGAACTAATGTAATAAAACTATTTTCTATTTAAAGTACATTCTCAACTGTCATTCTTATGCTAGGGATATGGTGGGTATAACACTGGCAACACTGCTTGCTACGTTCTTGCAGCTCGCGTGAACACAGGTTCTTCCATCAGCGCTCGCCTGCCGCTTCGATTGCAGACTCAAGTTAACGCGCGTGCAGAAAGATGCCACGAAACTCCGGTAGCTTTCTTTCAAGGAATTTCAAAAATAAAAGTCCCATAAAACAATTGTTATTTCTCGCCGTGAGAAATAGAGATGTGGCGTGAGAGCGTGAGAACTGGTTGAAATGCGTGAGTCTCACGGCGATTGCGTGAGACTTGGCAGCTCTGTGTTTGTTATCGCATAACCAGTCGTTCAGAATGCTCTCAGTATTTCCCCTACATTTGCCTTGGGGTGGGCGGGCCAGACCTCCACACACAGCTTCGTGCCGCGCTGGAGAATGGTTTTGTTTTTGTTTTGTTTTGTTTTGACCGAGAGAGTTTTTGCAGGGTGAAAGCTCTGCAGAAGAAAGTAAGCAAGTTAAAACGTTAGCAAATATAATTACTGTGTTCTGACAGAGAAAGTTGGTTCAAATTAGTCGTTATTATTGTGACTAGAAAGTGTCTGATTATAGTTTCATGATGTGAATAATAGTGTCAAAGAACTAGCAAGCTAGCTAGCGTGCTCAGAGGTGATTAGATGAGCTAGTCTGCTGCACACATGCCAGCTAAAGAGCTAACTGGATGCACTTTATTATTTGACTTAAAGTAGATATACAATCTTTCTTATTCTGCTAGAATTGGGCTTTATGGTAATACCATAATGGTATATTTACAGTACATGGACAGTGGATTGAAGCATTGGAACAAACCCTCACTCATTGGAAATGTCTGTTTTTTGTAGTTGGACATACGATTTTCTTACAGGTGAGAGATTAAGTAAAGACAGTATCTGACTGCATTGCCCACAGCAACCCAATATTCAATTAGAATGATGTTATGATTTGATACGAATTCAATGTATACCTCTTATTAAATTATAAATACTCTGGTTGTTATATTTGCCTTTTGGTTGACAGCAAAAGAGGTAGAGAGGAGGATAGAGAGGGAGAGAATGAGAGAGAGCAGGATGGTGTCGGCACACCAGAGAGACAGCAAGAACCAGGTGAGAAAGTGGACATGTAGTCAAGACCACATAAGTAGCCTTGAGAACCGATGGTTCTCGAGCCTAACGGCCCTTAAGGGGCAGGAGCCTATCTCCTGTTTCTGTAGCGTGAGGCAGCTTGATGTACAAGTACAGTCCATGCCACCCCCCCCCCCCCCCCCCCAAGGCAGCAAACACCGGTGTAGATGCATACTGTATGCATAAGTGAGTGTGGTGGTGCTTATGGGGTGTCGCTACGGGACAGGTGTCGCTCTGACTGGGAGGGCAAAATCACAGTATACCCACTAGAAAAAACTAGACTACACCACTGTGTATCATTCATAACTGTACATAGGCTACACATATCATAATATCTTATCACTATTGCATGGAACTTGGGTAAACCCGCTGTGAAAAAAAAAAACTCAGGTCCAACAAAGGGATCTGAAGGGATTGGGAGACATACTGTACAGTTTATCATTTTCATAACTGTCTGTACATATACATATCTTATGTATCACTATTGCTATATATAGCCTATATATAAACACATTATGTTACAAATATCAGTCTTATCCACTGTATCTAATTCAGCACTGAAGCCTGAAGGTTGAGCACAGTGTGTGTCCCCTTGCTACCTCTGCTGATATAAAAGAGAATTGCAGCCTTGGAGAAAAAGATGGCAGCCGAATCCCAAGGCAAATACACAGGCACACACAGAAATACTGCAAAATCGCTTTATACTAACTCGATTTTGAAAATGTAAAGATTCTGGGTGGTAGAACGCACATATCTAGGAAAAGTCATGAAAGGAGGATCCTGACATTTGATCAAGTGCAAAGGTAGACTTTTTTTTGTACTCACTGGTGCCCGATGACACCTCACGGCTTTCCTAGTGTTAACAGGTTAGAGCAGCCATACAGCCCATGTTAACAGGTTAGAGCAGCCATACAGCCCATGTTAACAGGTTAGAGCAGCCATACAGCCCATGTTAACGGGTTAGAGCAGCCAGACAGACGCGTGTCTCACGCTAGCTGCCGCGACACGCCATCTAGAGATTCGGACTCTCGCATATTTTTCCCGCGTGTGTGAAAATGATCTGTTGATAGTCATATTGACATCATGCCAGCAACATACACGACTACAGTTTTAATGTCTACATCTGTAAATATGTTGTAATGTTTTTTATTTTTTTATCAACACTTCTGCTAGGCTATCTGTTGTTAATAAGTGAAAAAGAAGTGTGGATATTGAAGTTTAAAAATAATATAAATACAAATCATTTAGAACTGTGTAAACAAAATAAAAGTTCTATGACATGTCTAAACAAGTCTCTCTCTCTCTCAACACTTTCGCTATTTGTTTCAAATTAAAAGCCGTATAGGTAGCCTACTATTATATTATAGTGTTGCTGAGGTAACTAAGTACTCTTGCTGTGAAAGAGGGTAAACAAAAACGATGTGACTGCTTTCTATGGAGAGTGGATCGTGCCACATTCAAATGCAATCAAAGACATATTACTGAACGGGCCTACCGGGCCCAGGCCCAGGGGCCCCAGAGATCAGGGGGCCCTTTGCATTTCTTGTCGCAGGGATGCCGGTAGAAAATGTCCTACTGTAACTGGGACAAATGAGATTCCTTATATGAACGTAAAAAAACTATTTTGAATAAACTTTTGAATATACTATTTTGAACAATTTTATAGGGGCCCACGTCTTGCAAAAAAAAGAGAAGCTTGTATGGGCTACATAGTTTCTATAGCCTACTCAGATTCTAATGTGAATACAGGCTACATTCCCATTAGATTAATGAGTAGGCTATAGAAACTAGACACTAGAGGGCGCCATTAAAGTTTGTGTACTGGGGACAGGTCACGAGGTCACACTGGTGCAGGTCTTTTACATATCTTTTATTAAGGCTGAAGATGATAAAAGCCCACAAGGACTACTCCGCGTAATTATCGATTGTGGCCTGCAATCTATGTTTCCAAATGTCTATGTTGCGCTGCGGCTATTTTTGACTCTGCCTGTAACCAAGTGCGAATGGGAGCGGTCATTCTCTGTGCTGTCCAGGATTAAAAACAAATTGCGGACTAAAATGACGCAACACCGTCTCAAGGCTCTTTCTCTCATGGCAATTGAGAGCGAACTGACCAAATCACTGGACGTTAATGATATCGTGGATGATTTTGCACGAAGCAGAGCCAGGAAAAAATGCATTGCATAAGGTAAGACTATTTTATGATTAATTTAGTCTTATAAAGCCATCCTGTGGTTGCTATATATGACACCATAGTGTTGCCAATTGTTTTTGGTTGAAAGCGGTGTATTTTGTTACTGTACATGTACTGTTGTTGGCTTCAATTGAGTGTGGCATGCCTGTGTTGTAAATCCTGTGTCGTTGAAATACAGGTGATTTTTTTCTAGTTATTGTGCTGTTGGCTGTGAGTGTTCCTCCGTTGTAAAACCTGTTGAGATGCAGGTAAACGTAGGCTATGTCTTATATGCTGTTGGCATTGTGTTTACTTGCGCTCTAAAAAAAAAATGTGTTTGCGCTGGGGAGGGGGGGGGGGGGGGCCTTTCTACAGGTCCAGGCCCAGGGGCCCATTTTTTCATGATCCGTCCATGAATGCAATACACACATCGGAATGCAATACACACATCGGAATGCAATACACGTGTAACACTAAATACAATGCAAAAATACGGCATATTTGTGCCAAAATAAAATCAATGTGTATTACATTTGAGCGCAGCGTATTACATTTGGTCATGAGTGTATTCCATTCGAGTGTCGGTGTACTCATTTGCATTGCTTTTCGATATCCGGTGTAATTTGCATTGTATTGCATTCGAGTGTTGGGTACTAATTTGAATTGCTTTTCGATATCCGATGTAATTTGCATTGTATTGCATTCCGATGTAGGTACCATATTGTAACGATCCTGTATGGGGCCCGTTAACAGCTCCACTAAGGGAGCTCTTGGTCTAATGGTTAGCGCGGCCGTCGGTTATGTGGGAGGTCGGGGTTCGACTCCCGCATGGGGCGAGTTACACTAGAAGATTCCCGTTCGCTACACTGGTGTCAGAAAGTTGGGATGGAAGGAAGGCCATCGGAGAGGCGTGTCCACGTGAGGGACTTGACATAGTGAAGTGTGAGGGCACGCTCTCCTGAACGGTGAGGATAGTGTAACGATCCCGTATGAGGCCCCGTTAACAGCTCCTCCAAGGGAGTTAACTCTCCTTGGTCTAATGGTTAGCGCGGCCGTCGGTTATGTGGGAGGTCGGGGTTCGATTCCCGCATGGGGCGAGTTACACTAGAAGATTCCCGTTCGCTACAATATTTTCCTTCCGGTTCCGGCCATAGGTTCTGCCCTTTCCGGCCATAGGTAGCGATATGATTCGCTATGATTCGCGATGCCAACGATGACGACGAAGACCCGTTAGTAGATCTGAAACTGTGTGTGTGTGTGTGTGTGTGTGTTTCGCGCGCCCGCGCGTGTGACCAATGTGTCACAGTGTGTGTGTTCAAGTGGTATCTTTGTAATCATGACACGGTAGACATTTCTAAGAATGTATTTCACTATTTCTGAGTATTTCACTACTCAGTTATACATTTTCCATAGTTTGCTTCAAATAGCTGTTATGTGATAATAAAGTAACAATAATAATAATAACATATATGTCAACCCTTTGTATACCGTATATACACATCTCTGCGTTCTCTGTGCCATTATGCTTGTTAATCATTTTAAATCGTTAGAGTAAACTAATAGGTATGAAATGAAAAAAAGATTCATTACCTTTAGCTATGGTTAATGTAATAGGGTCAACCATTACATATCCATAGTCGATCAATGCACCTGTTGATCACCGTCTCTCACCCATCCCATAACCCATCACTGCCTCATTTTAAGCACCCCTGCTCCACTACCCCCGCTATCCCTCACCTCCGCTCTTCCTCACCCCTACCTCCTCCGTCTCTCTCCCCTCTCTCTGACTGTTAGTATTTTAATGCATCTGTATTTGCCAGTGTTTTATTGTTTTATTGTATTACTTAACCTTGTTTTATTTCTAGCTTCCCCCCCCCCCAAAGAGCCATTTCTTTTTGGTCAGGCTGCATTTGCAAATAAGAATTTGTTCTTACATGTTTGCCTGGTTAAATAAAGGTTAAATAAAAAAAAAAAAAAATCTTCTCCTATTATCTTTTATCACTTTCTCTTCAGAGAATGGTAGAGATGTATTAATTACTATGGCCACACCCCTCTTCTTACCATATGCCATCTCCCCCATCCCGGCCACCCCCGCCCCCCCCCCTGGACATGCATACAACCTCCCCTACCCCTACCCATCTCCCCTAACCCTGCCACCCCCCTGATATGCATACAGCCTCCCCTACCCCTAACCACCTCCCCTGTCCCTACCATTGTCCTGAAATGGCCTGTCTGGTCAGATAGTTATTTTATACACACTACTTGGTCAGAAAAGTACTGTGGTTTCTGTGCCCCCTCGTTAATCCTTCAAGCAGTAAACATCGTTGTGCATGTGAGCGCATTTGGACAGCATACATGAGGGTACATCAGGGCAAGCTGCCATTTGAATCTAAACAGTGGCAATGTTACAGACAGTTCTATTAACATCTACACAGTGGCAATGTGAAACTAAACAGTAATCACTAATGCCACATCTAAATGAAAGTAGTATACACTAATACAGTTAATATTACATACAGTACATTCGTAAGTGTATTCAGACCTGTCAGGACCAGAGGGCGGAACCCAGAAGCAGACAACGGAGAACAGGTAGTACAACAATAATAGTGATTTATTGTAAGGGTTGGGGTGTCAGGGGAAGCAGGCTGGAGGTAGGTAGAACAGGCAGGGGGTCAGGCAGGCAGGTAGTCAGACAGGCAGGGGGTCAGGCAGGCGGAGTGGTCGGCAGACAGGCTGGGGTCAGGCAGGCGGAGTGGTCGGCAGACAGGCAGGGGGTCAAGCAGGCGGAGTGGTCGGCAGACAGGCTGGGGTCAGGCAGGCGGAGTGGTCGGCAGACAGGCAGGGGGTCAAGCAGGCGGAGTGGTCGACAGACAGGCTGGGGTCAGGCAGGCGGAGTGGTCGGCAGACAGGCAGGGTGTCAGGCAGGCGGAGTGGTCGGCAGACAGGCTGGGGGTCAGGCAGGCGGAGTGGTCGGCAGACAGGCTGGGGGTCAGGCAGGCGGAGTGGTCGGCAGACAGGCAGGGGGTCAAGCAGGTGGAGTGGTCGGCATACAGGCTGGGGGTCAGGCAGGCGGAGTGGTCGGCAGACAGGCAGGGGGTCAAGCAGGTGGAGTGGTCGGCAGACAGGCTGGGGGTCAGGCAGGCGGAGTGACTAGAGAAGTCCAAATCCAGTGTCAGTTGTGGACACAGAAGCCACAAGATAATTTGAAAAATCCTGGAAGGATGTGTAGCGACCAGGTAGCTTTAACAGTTCTGAGCATGTGGCTGAAGTGGGCATCTGGACCGAGCAAACTTCAACATGAAGTACTTCTGGCAGAACACTCCACCCTACCCAGAACTTCAAAAGCTGGTTCAGTTCTTCTGATGTGGCTGCAGAAAAAAAGACACTTCACTCACAATAAGTCACACGCGTTTAACAAACTGACTATTTGACAACTGGACATCCACAGTGCTGTAAAATGTAACTACATTCCCTGAAATGTTCTGTTGAATACAATTCGACATTTCAATTTACCTGCAAGTCAGACAACAGAACATTCACGTACACAACGGTCTAGAATAAATAGCAATACAAATCGATTACTTACCTTTCTCAATATATTCCCTCAAGAACCCTGTCACACGACACCGGCATTCAAGTAGCGAGATATTGGTGGAGTAGTCGTCGTCCGAGTCTTCGCTCTCTGCTGTTGGCCACACAATTCGCCCTAGAATCATCTATGAAAATAAGACAATTTTACTCAAAATATTTGGATTATAGGACCAGTTAAAACTGTCATGTACACTTCCATAACATGGGACATAGTGAGTATACTGTACTCTTGGACATGCAAGGAGTGACAAGGCCAGGTATTGACTGGTGTGAGGCATCGAGTGCTCACTGTATTTGTAAGTGAGTTGCCAGTATGCACTGTATTGTGTAGTACTAATTTTGTTTGGATAAATAATTGACCATTCATATTTGATCAGTGTGTAATTATGATTTAATTTAATTAAAACATACTTATGAATATTATATTAATTTTTTGCCGAATAATCAGTTGGTTGCAACTTCAACATTACCACTAGATGATCACCAAAACGTACACACTGATCCATTTGATGCCTTGAATGAATTTTAATACCTCTGGGACCACATTTACACTTGACGATCTTGGAAGAAGAACCTCCACTGCCTCCGGTCTTTCCTTTAAAAGGTGAAGGACCTGACACTCCTTCAGCCCCTTCCTCAGCTGTTTCACCTGCTCCCTTCTCCGGCCAAGGACCTACAATAATAGTTATTAGAAGAAAAATATTTATAATAGTTATTAGAAGAAGAATCCACTTCTATGGCCAATGCCTTGGTTAAGGCATGAGCCTAACCTGATTACAACAGCAATCTCCAAAGGGCAATTGATTCAACAGCAAATACTGAAACCTACTGCATGGATGAGAATCTTCTCAGCCAGCCATTTCCTATTGTCAGAAGTGAGTTGGGGCAGGTCCCAGTTCAGGCACAGGTCATGCAGGGTTTGCTGTTCGTCCTCCCTGAGGTTTCTCTGGCCATCAAGCTGTGAATTACAAAACAAACAAAGCAGCACGAATCCTGTTAAAAGGTTACATGTAAATATTATCATGTTGTTACACAATCAGTTGACCCTTGATTTCAATTACTAGCAGGCACTTATCCCGAACTACATTAATGTTGTTCACCATTACAGCATTGTCGTCAAATGCAAATGATAAGCAAGGATATGGAGGGAAAATCTTTTAATAAACATGGAACTCACAATCTCAACCATTTCCCGTATGTCCATGTCTGGGCAGTCCAGACAGGACAGCTGAGTGTTGTCAAACAGTGCCTGGCTCAGTCCAGTCAACCTGGGACCCCCGTGGATAAAAGAATGGCCAATCATTCTGCCCACAACCACAAAAAGCCCACTGTCAAGCAGGACTTTGGAAGTGGATGGCACAAAATGATTTTCCTCCCCTTCAAATAAAAGGGTCTTCCCTGGTCCACCTGGAAAATAGAGTGAGATGAGAACAAGTTTCATTTATCATCCACAATAGTTTTTTATGAATAAGCACAAAACGTGCTTTTTGTCATATCTGACACCTATTTGCCATTTGTAACAATATCACACATATTTTTGAATACTTGAAATAGAACTGCAAGAATATTACTATAACAACTACAATAATAAATATAAGCTGATGAATAGAAGGGGGCTTGAGGGGCTTACGAGTTTGGCAATGTATAGCTTACATATACAAAAAACTGTGCATAGTACGTTGCACAATACATTATTTTATCTGTTTGGTTTTAAAGAGAGAATTCCTCACCTTACACCCACAACTTTTTCTGCCTGAGTGGCAGAAAGGACAGCCATGTCCCTTCTGCCTTTTTAAAGGAGGAACTCGTGGTGGCTGGTTTTGGGCAACAGGCGCATAACGTTCCCTGGTAAAATTGATAGACAATGTAGCCTCACATGTAACTGTGACACATTGGTCACACGCGCGGGCGCGCGAAACACACACAAACACACACACACAACAGTTTCAGATCTACTAACGGGTCTTCGTCGTCATCGTTGGCATCGCAAATCCTATGGCCGGAAAGGGCAGAACCTATGGCCGGAACCGGAAGGAAAATATGGTACCTACATCGGAATGCAATACAATGCAAATTACATCGGATATCGAAAATCAATTCAAATTAGTACCCAACACTCGAATGTAATACAATGCAAATTACACCGGATATCGAAAAGCAATGCAAATGAGTACACCGACACTCGAATGGAATACACTCATGACCAAATGTAACGCTGCGCTCAAATGTAATACACATGCTCAATGGAATACACTCGTGACCAAATGTAATACACATGCTCAATGGAATACACTCATGACCAAATGTAATACGCTGCGCTCAAATGTAATACACATTGATTTTATTTTGGCACAAATATGCCGTATTTTTGCATTGTATTTAGTGTTACACGTGTATTGCATTCCGATGTGTGTATTGCATTCCGATGTGTGTATTGCATTTTAATGTGGCACGATCCACCCTCCATAGCTTTCTGCTTATAAGCGTCTCACTTCTCTAACCGCTCATTAAGGATGGACGACAGCAGAGACTGAACCCAGAACAATTTATAATGAAGTGAAATGAAACATTATATTATTGATGGCCATTATCAAAGGCAAACTCAATGTACAAAGTTAGGGCTGGCAGTAGCAGCTCCGCAGTTAGAGCCACAGCAGAAACGCTGTCACTATGGAAACCGCAAGCGTGAGAGCCGCAGCAGTTCCACCATGCACATGCGCTGCTGAGGTAGAGGTGTCCACCATGCACACTCGCTGCTGAGGTCAGTGTTGCCAGATGGCCGTTTCTCCAGCCCAATTGGGCTGGTTTAGGTTGCATTGGGCTGGTAAAATTGGGCTTGGGCTGGTGGACAGAATTTGGGCTGGTTCAGAAACATGCATCACTGTACACTGTACCCCACTGGTATGACGTGTCTGTGTTGCAGTCTACCAAATTAGGTCAAACCTATTTGGTATTTGAGCAACACTGGCTGAGGTAGAGGTATCCAGGGTGTCCCAGGGGTGAGAGAGAGGAGAGGAGCTAATTCAGCCCTGTTCAACTGGGTTTACCTGCAGACGCAACCTCAAATCCCGTTAACAATCGGAATAAACGCTGTTCTGAATAAAAACACCCTCTATGACCACAACTGCACTGCGAAAAGTAAATCTAAGTAAGATGAGGTATCTTAAATTAAGGCAATATATATGCTTGTTTTTTTGTCAGGATGCACTAGTTTTAAGATATATTTTACTTGGCAAGTGAACATTTCCTGTTGGCAGATAATTTAGCTTAGTAATACTTCCCCCTTTGTATTGCTTTTTTTCTTGTTTTTGAGAGCTGACTTTTTGCAGTGTGCCACATGCATTATGAACGAGATAGGAACTCGCATTCTCATCCTTAGGGTCTAGAACACTCTCCATAACCGTGCACAATGTTGTAAAGGGCAAGCGTGTCATTCAGAGGTTCTGCATCCATTCCTCAACTGTAAATTCCAGGAGCATTTACTGTACTTAGAATGTAAGTTCTCTGGAGATGACACACATGGTCTCTACAGTACATAGTGTATCCACTCTCCCTCCTCCCCACAGTCCAGTCTCTCCCTCCTCCCCACAGTCCAGTCTCTCCCTCCTCCCCACAGTCCAGTCTCTCCCTCCTCCCCACAGTCTCTCCCTCCTCCCCACAGTCTCTCCCTCCTCCCCACAGTCTCTCCCTCCTCCCCACAGTCTCTCCCTCCTCCCCACAGTCTCTCCCTCCTCCCCACAGTCTCTCCCTCCTCCCCACAGTCTCTCCCTCCTCCCCACAGTCTCTCCCTCCTCCCCACAGTCTCTCCCTCCTCCCCACAGTCTCTCCCTCCTCCCCACAGTCTCTCCCTCCTCCCCACAGTCTCTCCCTCCTCTCCACAGTCTCTCCCTCCTCCCCACAGTCTCTCCCTCCTCCCCACAGTCAGGCCCGGATTAACCCCCTAGGGTGCCCTAGGGTGACCAGACTTGATGTGTGCCCCCCCCCCCCCCCCCCAACACACACACCCTCCTACTTTGCAAGTGAAAGTGTGATATTTACTATGGTTACAAAACCCATAGATTTACAAGAGCATATAACTACAGTACAGGCTCATCACAGTTGGGCCTAATGCCGTAGTATAGCCTTTACACTGATGCTCAAATCTGAATGCAACTCACATCACAATGCAACACGACTTTCTAAATATAGGCTAATTATTTCCATCATAAATGGCCTGAGACTACATGCTAAACCATAACAAAGGGGGAAAATGCACATACTGTATACTACAATAAAACAAGCTCAATACCAACCAAGTCCAATAACGACTGTTGCAGGCATATAAGAATAAGAACATATTGTCTTTCCGCATTAATGAAGCGTACTACAGGTATTATGGAAATAAACAGAGCCTCTCTCTTTGCCGCTCTGCTCACCTTCGTGATGCTGTATCAGACGTAGGCTATAGCCCTGTGCATCACACAGCCTGCCCAAATCAGCCACAGCCTCATATTAGCCCCAAATAATCATAAGTAAGCCTTACCTTTAGCAGAACTTATTTTTTCTTGATTTTACGCAGGCAAAGTTGTTTGACTAAATCCTCAAAGTCCATCTCTTTGACCAACTCGGATTCAATTGCCAGCAGGGAATCTTATTCTTATCCGGCCTCTCTTATTGCACTATAGTTCTCTCTCAACACTTTGGTAGAGTCAGTCCTACAACTCCATCTAGTACTGGACAGTGGTTTTAGAGTCCTGCTGATGTTCACATCCTTCTTTTGAAATATCCGGCTCCATCGGTGGGGGGATGCTGCACAAAAACGCATACAATGACTGAAGTAGGTCAAAGAAATCACTCGCATCCTTACAGCTATTAATGCTGTTTACACCGACAACATGAAGGGAATGTCCAGCACAGGGCACGTAATGAATCAGGGGGTTTGCTTTTTGAAGATGCGCCTGGAGGCCGTTATATTTACCCGACATGTTACTGGCGTTGTCGATACTTTGTCCCCGGCAATTCGACAAGTCTAACCCCAGGTCATGACATGAATCATTCATTCTTACTCCACATTCAGCAAGACATGCTCCAGTGTGGCTGTGAATGGGCTCGCTCCCTCGCTCCCTCTGCTGCACCCCCCCCCCCCCCACACACCCACACACTGTTAACTTCGGTGCTAATTTTAGGCCTAGGTGAAATAAAATAAAAATCCCAATTGTTGGGACATTTTTAAGAGTGGCCGTATGTCTGGAGTCTTTGCCTTGCTTAATTTTTTTCGCTTGGCAGAGCCACTCAGTTGTCGCCTGTACTGTGCGGGGTAGTGGTGGTCTAGTGGATAGTGAGTTGGACTTGTGATCGGAAGGTTGTGAGTTCGAATCCCGCCTGAAGCCACACCACTACTAGTGTGCCCTTGAGTAAGGCACTTAGCCCTCAGTTACTCCAGGGGGAATGTCCCTGTAATTCGTAATTGTAAGTCGCTTTGGATAAAGGCGTCTGCAAAATTAATTATTAATTTACATTTCTTCGTTGATAGTTTGGCGCCACTACGTCATCGCGCACTTGTCTGTGACTGGGGGGGGGCACTTACACCGAACTCGCAATTATTTATCTTTTTATACATGATAGCCTAAATATAACCGTTAGTTTTGTACCTGTGTGGATGTCTTCCAGTAAATATAGCCTATATTTAAAAAATATTTTAAAGGTCTCTTCATTGTCCGAATAATTTGGTGCCCCCCCATTGGCTGGTGCCCCAGGGCGTTCACCCGATGCAATAAATGGATAATCCGGGCTTGCCCACAGTCCAGTCTTTCCCTCCTCCCCACAGTCTCTCCCTCCTCCCCACAGTCTCTCCCTCCTCCCCACAGTCTCTCCCTCCTCCCCACAGTCTCTCCCTCCTCCCCACAGTCTCTCCCTCCTCCCCACAGTCTTTCCCTCCTCCCCACAGTCTCTCCCTCCTCCCCACAGTCTCTTCCTCCTACACACAGTCTCTCCCTCCAACCCACAGTCTCTCCCTCCTCCCCACAGTCCACAGCTCTCCCTCCTCCCCACAGTCACTCCCTCCAACCCACAGTCTCTCCCTCCTCCCCACAGTCCATCACGGCAGGTTCCATTCCTTTAGTCAACCACGTGACGAGAAAACACATGTATATCAGCAAACAGCTACATTGCAAAGAGAGCTTTGTACAGCACCAAGTCTTCTAATGGCATCCAACCACAGCATGGAAGGATTTATTGGATATATTACACTAGTAGGCAGACTGTGTTTTTCGATTGCTGTGAGAGTTTTAGCCTCTGCTTCGTACACTTCAAAATCGTTTCTGGCCTCGCCTATGAATTGTAAAGGTAAAACAAGCAATTGCAAGGTAAAACACTTAAAGTAGTGATTACCAAACTTTCCGCTACTTTCGTACCCCTTTTGGTCTACAGTACACACCTTCCGCATACTAGGGATGTGCATAACTCAAACATGTTCATGGTCGAACAATCGGTTGGTGATATGAACGAATAATCAGCTTATCAGCTATATAATACGTTGTTTTTAAACTAACTGATAAAGTAGAAGCCGCACACTCTCGTTCCAGATGCAAAAAGTGTATAATTTATTGACAACCGTTTCGGCCAGAAGCCTTTGTCAAGTCTTACTTTAAACTACCTGTCAACACCATAGCACCACATCAACACCACTGGTTAGACTAAAAACTTTACTTTAATTATTAATTGTTTTGAACTTTTAGATGCAGCCAGTCAATTGTTTTAATGAAGAAGTACAGTGCACCAAAACCACCCCCTGGGGCTCCCACCCTACCACACCATGCTAGCAGGGGAAAACAATCAGTTGTTTGTCGCAATATGTGCATGCGGATTGGTGTTATATGACGTCAAGCCCATGGAAACTTTCATCAATGACAAAGTATTGAACAAGGCTACTAATGATCTAATGATCGCAAGATAGGCGGTTCGTACCCCGGTCGGCCACATGTCGAGGTGTCCTTGGGCAAGACACTGAACCCCAAATTGCTCCTAATGAGGCCGGCGCCTTGCATGGTAGATTGCCGCTATTGGTGTGACTGAATGGGTGAATGAGAGGCCAGTGTAAAGCGCTTTGGAATAAGGCGCTATATAAGTCAGTCCATTTACATTAGATCTCTGTTCTCTGGTCTGCTGCATCTCTGTTATTGAAAGTCGTTTCGCTGGTACAGTATTATTGTAAAATGTAAATCAACCAAACGCAGATTTTAATATTGGCCATTCTGAAGCCTACCCTGTACCTGGGAATGACTGGGAAAAGGTAGAAAAGGGCAGGGGCCACATTTATAGAATGTGCTTAGATCAAATTTTGATCTTACCCGTGTCGTACGTCGAAAACCACGTCAACGTAGTGATTTATACAATTTCAACGTGAGTCAATTTGACCGTGGAAACGATCGTAGCTCTACGTCGAGTATTCATTTGCTTACGCACATTACCTACTGGTTATGCGGAGTTATTACAGGCATGAGCCGCACTGGAAAAACGTTGCCTACTGTAATTCATGCGAAGTTTAAGTGGCTCATAATAAAATTAACGATGTTGTTATCTGCCGAGAAAATGAGTTTAATTCAAGATTTAAAGGGAACTTATGTTTATGATTGTATTTCAGTCTTTCTTTATATCCCTCCGGACAGTGGCGTAGCGCAAAATCCCGAGGCCCCCCCGCAAGGTGGCGGCGGGGGCCCTTTCGCAACGGAGGTAAAAAAAAACGTGCGTTTTTTAGAGTCCGATGCGTTATTGACGTTGCGAAATTTCGCAATATGCACTCTACATTCTAAATGCTTGACTTAGCAAAAGGTACAAACAAGTGAGAGCAATAGCCTATAACTAAAACCAAATGGTAGACTTCATCAGTAGAATGTATTATAAGTAGAAAGTATTTATTTTAACAAAGTGTGGTGTGCACAGCAGTGCGATATGATATCTGTAAAGATACATCTGTAGACTCTCCGCTAAGGGTTGCCAGATGGGATTGAGAATTTCCAACCTAACCAATCTAAAAACTGCTAAATCCACCAAAAACCAGCCAATCTGGCAACCCTGTCTCCGCTGCATCAGAGTCTACTTGTTGCTTAAAATAGGCCAGGGTTTTGTCAAATCCTTTGTTGGACATCTCGTTTCTTAAGTCCTGGTATATTGTGGCATTTCTTTACTGTTTCCCATCTGGAATACCCAGGGAGACGCAGACAGCAGAAGTAGAATAGAATAGTAGAATAGAAAAAGAAACCGCTATAACCAGCTGAATGATGTACCTGTATGATGCACTGGCAGTCTGTGACAGTGTGTGCACCTGCCCGGACCCTGCCCTTCTGCCTGAGTTTGAGTAGGATGCTGCCCAAATGAATGTTATTGTTTAGTGCCGTACGCTTTCGTGGTATTATATTGTGTGAATTATCATCTGTATGTTGTTTTCTTTCACTCGACTAACCGCCGAGATAATACTTGAGACATTTACTTCCGTAAGCATTAATCCAACTGTCCTGCAGTCAGGGCCGCTTTAAGCGGGGGCTAGCTGGGGCGGTGGCACAGGGCCTCGCGCTTTGGAGGGCCTCACGTGAGGCAGGGTAAAAATATATATATTTTTTTGGTACCCTGGCTGGCGAGGCCCTCCAAAGCACCAGGCAAGGGACCATATTATTATTTTTGCCTTTAATACATTTCTAAATGTTCACACATGTGATAATCATAGTCAATCATATATCTAAAATCTAGCATACCTGTAGGACAGGGAGATTCTTAGCAACAGAAAAAAGTAATTTCCCCCTATGACACCTTACGTCAAACGTGAATTTTGGGCGCGCGTTGACACTTGTTGTGCATAGTGACTGCTTAGTGCAACGGACAAAATGCAGAGGGAACGAGACCGAGGAAGAAAATGTTAATCGGGTGCTGAAAAAATAAATAAAAATAAAAGGCTTCAGGGCCTCGCTTAGAGGCCTCGCTTAGAGGTTCGTTCGAAACATTTCTAAAAACAAGTGAGGCTCCCGTTAGCACCGAAGAAGCTAACGTTACTGCTAGCACTAGCAATGCTAGTAGTAGCACGGCACAGCCCCCCCTGAGAGGCAAAGATGATGTCTCGGAGGTGGAGGAGGACAACAGCTACACCGGCAGCAGTGGGGCTGCCCAGCCCCAGGTGATGATGGTCAGGAGTGGCGAAGTAGAGGATACGGAGGCGGAAGATGGAGCTACTCAGAGCAGCAGCAGCAGGGCTGAGAGTGATGGAACGCAAGACGAGCCTACGGTGTCAGATATGTCATGTATGATGATCCTGGTAAATTGGCCGGTACATATGGACTCTACAGTTACAGAAGTGATCATTAGAAGAGGTCCCCCAAAGATGAAACCTGGATTTAGTTATCCTAAAAATAATGAGAACAGAAACTTTAGTGAAACTTTATTTCTCAGAAAACTACCAAATGGGGAAACAATAGAAAAAAAGTGGCTTGTGTACTCTCAAAAACGGGACATGTCTTTTTGCTTTTGCTGTAAGCTTTTCAACATAAAGGATAGGCCTACATGGTGGTGAGTAACATCTCTATTCATGTCAATGGCTTGTGCGTATTTAATGTTGGGTATGATGACTGCTTTATCCTAAATCCTAATCCTTTACGAGTATAAAAGGTTTGAAATGAAACAAACATGGTTGTAAACTATCTAAATAAGTAGATATTCTATTGTCTATCAGCACAGCATGTGAGCACATTTCTTGCAATATATCGGTGCGTGCGCGGTTATAATAGTTGCCTACATCATTATAAAAGGCCTCGCAAATCTGACTTCGCACAGGGCCTCGCATATCTCCCAAACGGCCCTGCCTGCAGTTCTAATTTGACGATGTGTCCCTATACCATGGCGGAGTGGTCAATAACAACTCTCAAAAGGCTTTTGACGGACGCGAAAAACGCATAAAATCGAACCTGTTCCGATTTTTTTTTTTTGACGGACAAATATTACGGATTCGGTGTGCAAGCGTGATTGACACAACATGAGTTCTAATTTATTTTTTTAACGGACGTAAAAAACGCACGTGAAAAACGCATTGGTGTGCAAGGGCCAGAAGCTGCATTGGGTAAAAGAAAAGATGACATTTTTCGAAGTTTCGCTGAATTTTGTTCCTTTTTATAGGAAAGTTCCCGTTTTTGCGCACCGCTGAGGTATTTTCGCTTGCTCATTTTCGTGTGACGTCAAAGTCATGTTGCTATTGGATACGGCTAACTATGTTTATATTTTTAAATATAGGCCTATATATTAAAATTAAGGTTGACACAATGAAGGGCCACTTATTTTCTTTGTTTGTTGTATCCTATGTTAGGGGCCCCCCTTGTGGCTGGGGCCCCCCCGTGGTGCGTCGCTTGCGGGACCGTCCGCTACGCCACTGCCTCCGGAGCTGCCTATCTCCCAGTGGCGGCTGGCCGATAGAGGGCGCTGGGGCGCCGCCCCCACCTTCACTTCCTAGTTCCCCACCTTCACTTCCTAGTTGCGATTTGTAAACGTTTTTTTTTTAAATAAACATTGTTTATTCACAAAATGCGGCTGATATTCTGTCGGCGCCTATCAGCATTCATTAAAAACCCTCCAATACAATAAACATTTTATCTGTGTGTGTGTAAAATTCACTGTTAAAATACATAGGGGGAGGAGTCGGGGCGCCAGTCAATGCCAGTCTATGGCAGGCCGAATACTTTTCGCTTACACGTGAGCTGTAGCAGCGCTCCAATTGGCTGTGTCTATTTCTAGGCCGGGGCGCAAAAATGTGCGTCCTGAATAACCGGTTGTATTGCAGACAATGCATTATGCTGAGGACTTCCGACTTCCGGTTTTCCGGACTTCCGGGCTTCCGGAGTATTTTAAATGAACATTCGTAATGTCTGTCTCTGATGTTCATGGTCAATTAAATCAGCCTATTTTGTGCAACTAATAATGTTCCCGCTAATGGGTTAACCGAGCAGCCTCGCACCTAACGTATGCGCGGGGCAAAAATAATCTATTGCCTCTAAAATCACCACACAGAACGGCGGAGGTACGGGTAAACACGGCTCATGTTGGTGTCCTCAGAGGTAAGAGCTGTTTTTCTTTAACTCAACTGATGCATTACCTTGCTGTTGTTGTTTACCGAATGCTCCATCTGACTGTCACACTGTGATTGTACTTGTGTAAACAGTAACACAGACGGGGTGAATTTCATGAATGAAAGTGAAAGTTCTGTCACAAAACGCCGTTACGTATCCTCACACATGTTTAAGTGGGTATTGCGTGGGTAAAGTGAAATTACGTCTTTGTTTTGAGCGCCAGTAAGTTTTATGCGCGTGCACGCGAAAAAAAAAATCTTGCACGCGGAAAAGAAATCGCGAAAGAGGACCCCCCCGCCACTAATGTGAAAAATCCTGGAGGAAACACTGCTGTGCCCCACCCAAAATGTTTAGCACCAGCCGCCACTGCTATCTCGGACCTTGCCCGGCCACACGCTAAATTATACTGGAGTTTCTCCGGTGTCTGGGAGTTCGCAAAGGGAGTTCGCAATCATGTTTTCAATGTCACCTGATAAGAATAAGACCATTATATTATTACAGTATAAGCAGCAATCGAGTTGAGGCGGGATGAAAACAGTCCAAATCGTCCCCCTTCTAAAACTGCCCTCCCCTCTACGTTATATCATTTATCAATGAACGTGGTATTACTGCTATTTCAAGGTGCGAGGGGGCACGCACACATGCAATGACATTTTTACTGACACTGAAGTCACTGACGCTGAGGGGATGCAAACATTTTCCTCATATGATAAAATCCACCATCCCCCCTGATTTTCTTTTACAACTTGAGTAGCCTACTGAGTATTAGCATTTGCCTGGTTAATTGTCATGATCAAACGTTACAAACGCAACTTACCGAGAAGCCACTCTTCTCTGCCCTCTCCCGCTTCCAGACGAACGCCTACCCTATGTTATAGCACTTGTCTTAATTCAGCCGCTATAATTGAGCCTCTATCACAGGGCGTTAATACAAACCTCATTCACCTGCGTTCAATTCCAAGTATATTTGGTATTTATAGAAGGAAGCACGTACGCAACTTTAAACCATCTCAGCCCGTTTTATAAATAATGCTTCCGTTTAGAAAAATGTGCTTACGTGAAAGTCAAAGATGACGTTCAAGTACTTTTTTATAAATGAGGCCCCAGGCAGAGAGGGAATGATGATGAAAGGACAATAGGCCACTACTTGTTAATCTCCACTGGATAGAACAGGGAAGCACTTTAGGAAAATAACAAAGTCTATGTTTAAACCTAGGAACACTGTAGACTGTGTGAGAGAGTCATCAAATACATAAACTATAGGTATGCTCAAGAGACTGGAGCATATGACAAATACCAAGCTATGATACAGAACAAAGGGAAAAACAGCTTTCTTTTTTTTGTAAGGAGGAAGTCGTAAATTAGGAATTAGATGCACCTGAGTGCTAATTAGTTCTTTCTGCTGCCCCCTAGTGGTCAGATGGAGCCATGGCAGTAACGACCTCAAGGCAGGGTGGGACGATGAAGCATTCTGTTAGTCCCAGTTCCCCATCCCTTTCTCTGAAGTAGACACGTGAAGATTAGATTACATTAGATTACATTAGATGTATTGTCCCCAGGGGGAAATTCATTTTCACACCACTGTACAGTTTACATATATACATACCAGTGGAGGCTCCTCCATAGAGGTGGAGGAGGCCTGGCCTCCCCAATAATTTGAGAGAAGAGAGAGAGATTTAAAAAAGCAATAATTATATTTTTTATCAGACACACAACATACAATTCAGAACAATACTTCATCCATTTAGTTTAGTTTAGTTTATTTATTTAGCACACAAAAAATTGTGCAAGGAGGGAACAAAGCCCAGAAGGCTTGTACAGAGTTCCACTCCACGTCCATGTCTTTGTTTCAAATGAAAATCAAGGGACACTTACTGCACGTCAATAGGAGAAAAGAAACCACAAACAAAATCATATACATCGGGCAGAAAGGTAGGATAGCACATACAAACACACAAGACAAAAACAAAACAAACAAAAATAACTGAAAATAGATACAAGGATAGTAAGATTAGTAAAAAAATAAACATAGATTTCCATCTAGCCCACCTTTCAACGGGAAAAGCACTACAATATAAAATAAACAGCTTATAACGAGTTTATTAAATATTTTTTCAACTGCTTTTTGAAAGCCGATCGAGGTGTTGATCTCAGTGGCGAGCTCAAGGTGTTCCAGATTTTCGGACCTCTATAACAAATGTTAAATTGGTGGCTAGAAGTTCGACAGAAAGGTAAGTGGAGGTCATTATTGAATCTTGTTGGATAAGAGTGGATGTCAGATGAGAAAATAAAGAAACTATGGAAAGTAGAAGGAAGATCTTGCTTGTTGTTGATGAATTTGTGTATGAATAAGCATGTTTGCAAAATATTCAGTTTATTGATGGGTAATAATGAATATTTCCTAAATAGTGGTGCAGACGGTTCGAATCTGTTAGAGTGAGAGATCATCCTAAGGAACCTCTTCTGGATAACAAGTAATTTGTTGAGGTATGAAGGATAAGTAGCAGCCCAGACTATATTACAGTAGTTGATGTAAGGAAATAAGAAGCTATAGTACAAGGTTAAATGAGCAGAGGAGTGGATCAGGGGGCAGACCCTTCTCATTATACCAAGCATCTTCATGGATGTCTTGCAGACCTGATCGATGTGAATATTCCAGTTTAAACCTTCATCAACAATGACACCTAGGAATTTGGTATGTTGAACTTGAATAATGATGGTTCCATTGATTGATATTTTAGCGTCATCTTTGGAGTAGCACTTGTTTTTGTTGCAAAAGATCATGAAATTACATTTTTTTACATTGAGGGTTAATTTATTCAGTTGGAACCAGTTAGAGGCAATTGATAATTCTTCATTAACACATTCAATCAAAGATTTGAAGTCTTCATGTACAGCTATTAGGTTGGTATCATCAGCGAATAATAAGGGGAGAAGGTTTTTGCAAGACGTAGACAAGTCATTGATGTAAAGTAAGAATAGTAACGGGCCCAAGATGGAACCTTGTGGAACCCCAGAAAGAATTCTTGATTTCTTCGATGAGCAGCCGTTGGAGGAAACAAATTGTTCTCTATTATCCAGATAGTTGGTAAACCATTTAAGAGCAGTACCTTGCACACCATATCTATTAAGCTTGGAGATAAGAATGTTGTGGTTAACAGTATCAAAGGCTTTGCTTAAGTCTAGAAAGACACCAAGAGCAAATTTTTTATCATCCAGTGCTGTAGAAATAGTGTTGACAAGTTGCAGTAGTGCATGCTCAGTGGAGTATTTCTTACGGAAATATTTATCCTGCAGAACAGCACTCATACACGCGTGTGGTGGAAAAAGTTACTACACGGAGGCCAGGCCTCCTGTCGGAAAGTGGTTTCTCATAGAAGTCAATGTAATCAGGCACGCGGGAAGGTATTTTGACTGGGGGTGCTGAGGTGCTGTCTATACACTACAGGGGAAAAAATTACCAGGGAAAAAATTATAACGATTTCTCTCTCCCTCCCTCCCTCTCGCTGCTCGTTCGTTCGCTCACACGCACACAGTGGCATAACGACGGGCCCCAATGCACGGGCAATAATAGTTAAGCACGCACACACCCACACACTACAAAGACGTAACGTTAAATATTTTACCAACAATGTGTTGGAATTTACAGTAATTTCCACTCAGCTCACAGTGTCCACAATGTCCACAAATAAGATGTTGACCATTATTACAGACAGATTATGCACGGCGGCACTAGCAATAGCCTATCCATAAGAGAATAATAATGACAATACCACAAGCATAATATTAACTATTACACTGCACGGCGGCAATAACCAAAAAGGTATAATAATGCATGTCTTACCTATATGAACACCCCAAAGGTGGATTTCCTTTCGGGTGTGTTGTTGATACATGTCCTCATCAATGGCTGGATGGGGGTGGGGGTGGGGCAGAGGTGTCAAAAGTATTCACATTCATTACTCAAGTAGAAGTATAGATACTATGGTTTAAAAAGACTTCTGTAGAAGTTGAAGTATCAACTCAAGCTTTTTACTCAAGTAAAAGTATAAAAGTACTGGTTTCAAAACTACTTAAAGTATAAAAGTAAAAGTAATGTAAGGGGAAAAAAATGCCATTAAGGACAAAAGCTTAGGCCACGCCAGAGGGGCCTATAGTGCACTACCCCACCTCCCCCCAAAAAAACTTTTTCTAAAGACCATAATGACTAAATTTTGGGATGCACTTGTTTCAGACGCATTTATGCCCATTGAAAATGAACACATTTTAGTACAATGCAAATAGAACCATACAATAAGTATTGTAATGGTGCAAAAAGTCAAACGTCAAAAGTCAAACGTCAAAAGTCAAAAGTCAATAGCTTTTATTGGAACTGTGAGGGCAAAACCATACAAACCATAACAAAGTAGTGATTCAATATTTCCTGAAAAAACACACACATACACACAATCTACATCAGCATCAAAGTTACCAATAAGCTTTGTTCAGCCGCAAAAGCAGCAGGTTCTCAAAGTTCTTTGAGCCAATCAGGGACGTGCCGTCCATATAAGCAGAGTAAAGGCCGATTTAAAGTTCTGCGTCGAATTTACGTGCGTAGCTTACGTTCCCTACGTAAGGGCTCTCGCACTTTACACTTCTGCGTAGGCCGCGCTGCAATTACACCGTCACATCGCTAGGTGGCAGTGTGTTTTCTATGCCCCTGTGCTGTGCCTCTTCCGGTTAGGAACGCAACGGAGCTCAAAGCTCAAAGCGGCATAATAGCGATCTTTTTGTTGTTATGCTTGTTGTAAATAAAAGTTCTATGATGCATTGAAATGACATTAAACTAAGATAATACGATGGTTATCATAATTGAAACTGACCGCGCTGAACGAGTTCTTAAAATTTTGGAGATGTGCACGTCAACCCTCTCCGTAGGCAAGGCGGGCCCACACGGGACTACGCAAGGCTACGGCGTCGACTTTACGCAGAACTTTAAACCGGCCTTCAGACCTCTTCATCCCCTCTACCCCCCCCCCCCCCTGTACCGTTTCTCTACTGTAAAAAAACAAACCAAAGAAAACAAAGTAATTCTTCCTTCTTCCAGCATTATGACTGCCAATGGAACCCAGGCCCAAGGAGAGATTACTTTTCTTGCGATGACTGACAGATAGATGATTCACTTACGCTTAGACAAGCGTATTTGTCGTGAATCGCTTTGCTTTGAAGAGACTTTGCTTTGAAGAGAGCTTTGGAGAATAAGCCACAGCTAGTCAGTGACAGGCATAGGTTTACCTCCCTCCGGAACAAGGTTACCAAAATGATCAGAAAGGCTAAAGCTAATTTCTTCATTACTATCATCAAAGAGGCAAAGGGAAACACCAAACGGATCTGGGAACAAATCCAAAATGTCATGGGAACCAACCACAGGCCTAGGAAACAGCCCAAATAGCTGTAGCTTTTAACACATATTTCATTGACTCTGTAAAAGAGATCGCACAGAATTTTCCTCAAATAACCAACAATAATGTTGAACTTGATGAAACCAAGCCCTCTTTCAGCATTCAGCCCATCTCGGCACACAAAACCCAAGTCATAATTTCATCTCTCAAACTCTCAACAGCGAAGGATATCTATGGAATGGACACTACAATGCTGAAATCTCTGAAAGAACACCTAGTCCACCCCATTACACAAATAATCAACCAATCAATACTTGAGGAAACAGTCCCTAGTACCTGGAAAACAGCTATTGCTTCTCCCATCTTCAAGTCAGGTGACCTCCAGGATGTTGGTAACTATAGGCCAATCAGTATTTTACCCATTATCTCCAAGGTCACTGAGAAGTGGGTTACAGAGCAGCTCGTTCACTTTTTAAGCAATAGCCCATTTCCCCTTCATCCAATGCAGTTTGGCTTTAGGACCCTACACTCTACAGAAACGGCCAACTGCTACTTCCTAGAAAAGGTCAAAGGTATGGTTGATAGAGGAGGTGTTGTAGGTGCTGTGTTTTTAGATCTCCGCAAAGCCTTCGACACAGTCAATCACCAGGTCCTTATCACCAAGCTGTCTGCCTTTAACTTCTTGCCATCAGTCCTTAAATGGTTGGACTCATATCTCAGTGACAGAAATCAGCTAGTCCAGATAAACAATCAGCGCTCACCTACCATCATGTCTTGCACCGGGGTACCACAAGGCTCCATACTTGGCCCACTCTTGTTTAGCCTATATATCAACGACCTACCATCTGTCTGCCCAGAAGTGCATGTACAAATGTACGCTGATGATGACACTGTTTTATATGTGCATGACAAGAACAAACACCTGGTAGCTGCCAAACTTAGCTCTGCTATGGAAAAGGTCACCAAATGGCTCAACAGCTCTTGCCTCCAGCTCAACGTTAATAAAACTGTAGGAATGTTCTTCTCCAAACAACACAATATGACCACGGCAAACATAACCATTTCAGGGCAAAACATTAGTATAGTTCCGTCGTTCAAATATTTAGGGATCATCATTGATTCAAACCTGACTTTCAAAGAGCACATCAAGAAAGTGTCTGGTAGGGTGAAGTTTGGCCTGGCAAACTTCAGGTACATCAGAAGCTCACTGACCATGAGTGCTGCCAGACTATATATGGACGCATCAATTATGTCGCACCTCACATATTGTTTGACAAGCTGGGGCCATGCATACAGCACTTCCCTAAAGCCATTAGCCACCCTATACAAGCGGACCCTTAAGGTCATGGACCAGAAGCCCAACAGCACACACTACTGTACCATCCTAGACAAATGTAAATACCTTAGCTGGGAAGACACCATCAAATACAAAAACATCTGTCTCATCCATAAAATTCTGCATAACAAAGCTCCTCCCCCGCTTAACTCTTTCATAAACCAGCGTGACTACAGCTTACGGCCCACCAGAAGCACCTCTCGTGGCGACCTTATAGTTCCATTCAGGAAAAGCACCTTCAGTAAGCAATCCTTCTCAGTGATAGCAATAGAAAACTGGAACTCACTACCCAACCAACTCAAAGACATACATACATACTTACTCCACCTTCACAACACACATGAAAGCCTGGCTGACACAGAACTATACTTGTCCTCATTAATCCCTCTCTGTGCTGCCTCCTCATAATGCCTTTTTTGGTATGTTTTGTTTTGTTTAATGTATTGCTGTTTGTAAGTGCTTAATGTTGTGTGGCCTGTAATTGTCCTGTGGCTTCTATGTGCTTGAAATGTCGCTGCCCCCATAAGTGTGTATGTGGTGTTTGTTGTAGCCCCTTCAATCACCTCAGCTTGCTTACGTGTGTTTTTTTGTCAAGTGTGATGTTGGGGTACCTTGTCTCAGCCACGTGTTCTTAGAATATTTAAATGTTTTACTTTATCTAATGACGTTACTTTTCAGGATGCCATGTTGCAACTGACCGCTGAAAATTAGCCGACTAGGCTAACGCTGCCTTTTTTACTGTATTTTATATGGTTCATGTATTTGGATTGTCCTCGATATAATAAACTAATAAACTAAACTAAACTAAACTAAACTACCCTTCTGTACAGACCTCCTCATCCCCTCTACCCCCCTGTACAGACCTCCTCATCCCCACTACCCCTCTTTACAGACCTCCCCACCCCCCAATACCCCCCTGTACAGACCACCTCATCCCCACTACCCCTCTTTACAGACCTCCCCACCCCCCAATACCCCCCTGTACAGACCTCCTCATCCCCTCTACCCCCCTGTACAGACCTCCTTATCCCCTCTACCCCCCTGTACAGACCACCTCATCCCCCACTACCCCTCTGTACAGACCTCCTCATCCCCACTACCCCTCTGTACAGACCTCCCCACCCCCCAATACCCCCCTGTACAGACCTCCTTATCCCCTCTACCCCCCTGTACAGACCTCCTCATCCCCTCTACCCCTCTGTACAGACCTCCTCATCCCCCACTACCCCTCTGTACAGACCTCCTCATCCCCTCTACCCCTCTGTACAGACCTCCTCATCCCCCACTACCCCTCTGTACAGACCTCCTCACCCCCCACTACCCCTTTGTACAGACCTCCTCATCCCCTCTACCCCTCTGTACAGACCTCCTCACCCCCCACTACCCCCCTGTACAGACCTCCTCATCCCCTCTACCCCCCTGTCCAGACCTCCTTTAAGAGGGGACACACTTTAAAAAACGGCCTTAAATTGTGGACCTTTGGCCGTGAGAGGGGGGGGGGGTCGTTCGAACCGTCCGACCCCCCCCCCCCTCGCTACGGGCATGAATATTGTCCCCTTTAATGAGACAAATGACATTACGACATTACGACTGCATACCCATTTTCCAGATTTAGAAGTTCTTGCATTTGAATGTGTTTCATGCATTGTAAAGCTTTACACATTAAGGTTTTGTGTGAGTTTTGGGATTTGTGTTTAGAGTTTTGAGAAAACGAGCCATGTTTTGTGGAAGCGCTGGAGAAAAACTGTAACACTACAGCACTGTTACAACTACAGTTGTGATGGAATATTAGTACACCCTACTGGTCGAAATCAGGAAAATGCTTACGGCACCGGGTATTCCCAGGCGGTCTCCCATCCAAGTACTAACCCGGCCCGACCTGAGATATTGTACATCTTTTTAACACACAAAAAACATTGAGAATGCCAATTCTCCGGATACTAGAGAATACGGTTCATATTACTTTCCACAGAGAGAGGGGGTGCACCGTTCCTGGAGGTACTGCAATACCAGGTCGATGCGTGGAGTGGACGGAGCAAGCCCCTATTCCATCTCCCTGCTCCAAAAATCAATTTAATATATGGTCGCCGTGTAGGGGACGTATCAGATATTAAACTGATAAGAACAGATTTTTTTTCTTTCGAAGGGTTTTATTGTAAAAAGTACAAGTACACGTTATGACATTACATGTTTAAAAAAAACATGGCTGTTGTACAGGAGCGGGGTGACTCCTTATCAAGACTGCCTCGCCCGCCTTCATGAACAGCTCCCCGCGACCGCCGTTTCAGGCTCCCAGAGGAGACCCTCAACCATGGCAGCGGTGGCACTCGCGCAGTCAGGGCCGGACCTCTATGGTGGGCCTCTGACCCCCTCCTCCGAATGGGCGACGTGCGACACATCCCCTCAAGGTCTCAATGGCCGCAGCTACCACCGCCTGTGGGGTGGTCTCCACGCGCTTCCCTACCAGCAGGCTGCGGGAGGTCCAGAGTGCTTCTTTAAAGCATGTCAGGGTGAGCCAGAGTCTGGCGAAGTCCGCTGATGGTATGCTCCTCCGGCTCACCCCGTAGAGCACCAGTTGGCTGCATCGAGCCCTTGGCGCAGCTCTTGAGAAGGGATCAACGAATCTGTGGGGTGGGCATTCCTGGGAGTGGGGGACTGACCGCCAAGTGTGTTTTATATATGGACGACGTGAACCTTTTATGCACTGACCTTTTATCTGTGGACCGAGCACTGGACCAGACTGACTGGTACGGACGGGCCTCTGGGGCTAAATGAAACAGAGAAAAGACCCAAGCCCAATTTTACGGACCATGGACAGTGACCGATGTGGACAGACTCCCCCTGACAGTGACACAGACTGACCTACAGATACTTGGGGTTAAGTTTGACAGGGAGGGGGGAGGGACAGGGAACTGGAAGGACGTGATAGGGAAAGTTAGACAGCGACTGGGGTACTGGGGACTCAGACGACTGACTTTTGAAGGCAAGGTTTTAATCATTAAAGCTGTGATTTTACCTGTGCTTTTACTAATCTGTTCTGTTTTTATCCCGTCACGAACCACTCTTTTAGCTTTGGACCGAGCCATGTTTTATTTCCTGTGGGGGTCCAAGTGGGAGAGACTGAAAAGGGAGGAGGTAAAAAAGACACCCAAGAACGGAGGGAAAGGACTCCCAGACCTCCACCTGTTTTTAGGCAGCCGCTACACTACGCTACATATGGCATACGCCTTGGCCCCATCCAGAGATCACAAAACAACAGCGATGGCACGGTTCTGGATGGGGTCATACCTGAGACGGCTGCAACTTTTAAAAACAGACTTGAGAGAACCCGTGTCTTTTAATCTCCCACCGGCATATGTTTTTATCAAGAATTTTAAAAAAAGATATAACATGGAGAATGAGAACAAAGCTATTTTAATTAAACACCGTTCTCTTCTTTCTCTTGTGCAGGAGCGGGAAGCAGTGAGTCCGGTGCGCGGGGACCTCTCCCGCTGGCAGGCACGGGTATAGTAGGGGGCCGGCTCGTGCCCACAGGTCTTTCGCTGTGTTGCACTCCCAGAGCAAGTGCCGCACCGACTCGGGGGCGCCACACCCTGGTCGGGGGCAGGTGGCAGATGCTGCCATGCCCCGGGAGTGCATGACGGCCCTGACCGGGAGGATCTCATGGGCCACCATCCACGACAGGTCTCGGTGTCTGTTCATGAGGGCAGGGTGGGCTACGTTGCACCAAACGGTGGAGGGCTCGCCGAATGCAAGCCCGCGCACCGGACTCACTGCTTCCCGCTCCTGCACAAGAGAAAGAAGAGAACGGTGTTTAATTAAAATAGCTTTGTTCTCATTCTCCATGTTATATCTTTTTTTAAAATTCTTGATAAAAACATATGCCGGTGGGAGATTAAAAGACACGGGTTCTCTCAAGTCTGTTTTTAAAAGTTTCAGCCGTCTCAGGTATGACCCCATCCAGAACCGTGCCATCGCTGTTGTTTTGTGATCTCTGATAAGAACAGATTTTTTCTTTCGAAAGGTTTTATTGTAAAAAGTACAAGTACACGTTATGACATTACATGTTTAAAAAAAACATGGCTGTTGTACAGGAGCGGGGTGAGTCCTTATCAAGACTGCCTCGCCCGCCTTCATGAACAGCTCCCCGCGACCGCCGTTTCAGGCTCCCAGAGGAGACCCTCAACCATGGCAGCGGTGGCACTCGCGCAGTCAGGGCCGGACCTCTATGGTGGGCCTCTGACCCCCTCCTCCGAATGGGCGACGTGCGACACATCCCCTCAAGGTCTCAATGGCCGCAGCTACCACCGCCTGTGGGGTGGTCTCCACGCGCTTCCCTACCAGCAGGCTGCGGGAGGTCCAGAGTGCTTCTTTAAAGCATGTCAGGGTGAGCCAGAGTCTGGCGAAGTCCGCTGATGGTATGCTCCTCCGGCTCACCCCGTAGAGCACCAGTTGGGCGTCTAGGACCTCTCCCGCTGGCAGGCACGGGTATAGTAGGGGGCCGGCTCGTGCCCACAGGTCTTTCGCTGTGTTGCACTCCCAGAGCAAGTGCCGCACCGACTCGGGGGCGCCACACCCTGGTCGGGGGCAGGTGGCAGATGCCGCCATGCCCCGGGAGTGCATGACGGCCCTGACCGGGAGGATCTCATGGGCCACCATCCACGACAGGTCTCGGTGTCTGTTCATGAGGGCAGGGTGGGCTACGTTGCGCCAAACGGTGGAGGGCTCGCCGAATGCAAGCCCGCGCACCGGACTCACTGCTTCCCGCTCCTGCACAAGAGAAAGAAGAGAACGGTGTTTAATTAAAATAGCTTTGTTCTCATTCTCCATGTTATATCTTTTTTTAAAATTCTTGATAAAAACATATGCCGGTGGGAGATTAAAAGACACGGGTTCTCTCAAGTCTGTTTTTAAAAGTTGCAGCCGTCTCAGGTATGACCCCATCCAGAACCGTGCCATCGCTGTTGTTTTGTGATCTCTGGATGGGGCCAAGGCGTATGCCATATGTAGCGTAGTGTAGCGGCTGCCTAAAAACAGGTGGCGGTCTGGGAGTCCTTTCCCTCCGTTCTTGGGTGTCTTTTTTACCTCCTCCCTTTTCAGTCTCTCCCACTTGGACCCCCACAGGAAATAAAACATGGCTCGGTCCAAAGCTAAAAGAGTGGTTCGTGACGGGATAAAAACAGAACAGATTAGTAAAAGCACAGGTAAAATCACAGCTTTAATGATTAAAACGTTGCCTTCAAAAGTCAGTCGTCTGAGTCCCCAGTACCCCAGTCGCTGTCTAACTTTCCCTATCACGTCCTTCCAGTTCCCTGTCCCTCCCCCCTCCCTGTCAAACTTAACCCCAAGTATCTGTAGGTCAGTCTGTGTCACTGTCAGGGGGAGTCTGTCCACATCGGTCACTGTCCATGGTCCGTAAAATTGGGCTTGGGTCTTTTCTCTGTTTAATTTAGCCCCAGAGGCCCGTCCGCACCAGTCAGTCTGGTCCAGTGCTCGGTCCACAGATAAAAGGTCAGTGCATAAAAGGTTCACGTCGTCCATATATAAAACACACTTGGCGGTCAGTCCCCCACTCCCAGGAATGCCCACCCCACAGATTCGTTGATCCCTTCTCAAGAGCTGCGCCAAGGGCTCGATGCAGGCAACGTAGAGGAGGGGGGATAACGGACACCCCTGACGGACACCGCAGTGTATTCCCACCGCTTTTGTCAGTTGCCCATTTACAAGAATTCTGCTGGTGATGTCTCTGTACAGCAGTCCCACCCAAGCTAGGAACCTCCCTGGAAACCCCATTTTTTGCAGTACCTGGAAGAGGTACTGGTGCGAGACTCGATCAAATGCTTTCTCAAAATCTAAATTTAGGACTACCAGCCGCATGTTTCTGTCTCTCGTATAACAGATGGTGTCTCGGATCAGTACGAGGCTGTCTGTGATCCTCCTCCCCGGAATGGCGCAGGCTTGATCCGGGTGAATCACATCCCCTAAAAACAAAGACATTCGATTTGTTAAAAGTTTACTAAATAGTTTGCAGTCGAAGTCTAAAAGAGTGATTGGTCTGAAGTTCTTTAGGTCAGTCTCGTCATGTTTCTTGTGTAAAAGCGAGACTATCCCTATTCTAAAACTGTCAGGTAGTCTGTCAAGTCGTTCAAAGTCCATAAAAACAGTTAAAAGGTTGTGTGCTAAAATGTCCCAGAAAGTCAGATAAAACTCCAGGGGAAGTCCGTCTTGGCCGGGGGACTTCCCCTTCTTAAAATTCTTTACACATTTATCCAACTCTAAAAGGTTAAAATCCTGGGCTAAAAACACACCATCCCCTACTGTCTTATCAATGAACTTTAAAACTTCTCCCAAAGGTGTCATTGCAAATTTATTTTTCTTTATACAAATCCCCATAAAAATCTTCTACTACTTTCTTTATCCCTTCTGTGTCTTTTATTGTGTTTCCCTCTATATCTTTTAAATTTGATATTACCCCCCCTTTACTAATAATCTTCTTAAAAAAGTAGTTTGAGCATTTCTCTCCCTCCTCTATATCCCGTTCTTTACTTCTTAATATGACACCTTTGCTTTTTATTTCTGCTAAAATTGACATTTCTTTTTCCACCTCCTTTATTTCTTCATTAAAATCCAAACCCTGTTGAATTAAATTAAAATACCTTTGAAGTCGTTTTTGCAGTCCCAACATGCATCTGTTTTCCCTATCTTTTTTCTGCTTGCCTACCTTCCTAAAAAAGTTCCTAGTCCTTTCCTTCACCATCTCCCACCAGTGTGCTCGTGTCTGGAAACAGTCTTGAAGGGTCTGCCATCCACTGAACTGCTCCCTGTACTCCTTCACCACCTCCTTGTCTTCTAGGAGGGAGCAGTTCAGCTTCCACAGACCTCTTCCTACAGTCACACCCGAAGAAAGTGAGAGGGTGCATGTTAGCATAGCGTGATCGGAAAAGAAAACAGGGGATAATCTAGCATCAGTCGGCGGGCAGTCCCGTGTACAAATGTAGTCAATGCGAGAGGCTCTGGTGCCATCACCACTGAACCAGGTGAAGCCCTCCTCTCTTGGATGCATGTATCTAAAGCAGTCTGTTAGTTTGAAATCTCTACATAGGTTTTGCAATAAAACCCCTGCCTTATCTACTCTAAAATCCTCCCCTGCCCCTTTCCTATCTTTATTGGTTAAAACAGTGTTAAAATCCCCTCCTA
Organism: Nansenia antarctica; assembly: GCF_963989245.1. Taxonomy (NCBI): domain Eukaryota; kingdom Metazoa; phylum Chordata; class Actinopteri; order Argentiniformes; family Microstomatidae; genus Nansenia; species Nansenia antarctica. The sequence goes on from NC_137678.1 coordinate 15,122,707, forward strand.
GTCCTGTAAAAGGTCAAACCTGTCATTTTTATCATTAAAACCATACACATTCAAAATGTTAAAATCCTTTCCTAAAAATGTCAGATGTGTTAAAAGTGCCCGCCCATCAATCACCACAGTGCTGCCCTTCACCAGCACTTGGGGGTTTTTGATCAGGAGGGCCACTCCATCGGAGCGGTTGTTATTGGACCCGCTCCAGATGGAGGGCCCATGGTTCCATCTCCTCTCCCACTCCTGGTAAGATTTTAAAAAGAGTAGAGAACATTCTTGAAGTAAAAACACATCTGAATCACATTTACTTAAAAAGGATAAAACAGTTTGGGCTCTCACAGTCGACTTAACACTTCTAACATTTAAAGTAGTGACTGTGAGAGCCATTAATAATGATAAAAACAACAGGTTATACATAATCAACTATGGGTAAAAACATTAAAAGACTGCTTTAAAAAACACAATGTCTAAAAAAATACAAATATTAAAATGTATGAGATATTGTACATCTTTTTAACACACAAAAAACATTGAGAATGCCAATTCTCCGGGTACTAGAGAATACGGTTCATATTACTTTCCACAGAGAGAGGGGGTGCACCGTTCCTGGAGGTACTGCAATACCAGGTCGATGCGTGGAGTGGACGGAGCAAGCCCCTATTCCATCTCCCTGCTCCAAAAATCAATTTAATATATCGTCCCCGGGTAGGGGACGTATCAGATATTAAACTGATAAGAACAGATTGTTAAAGTATTTTATTTTCCTTTTTCCATACATGGGGAACATTGTTCCCCCTTTTCATTAAAACTGCACAAAAATAATCAAACACGTCCACCCCCCGTTCTTTTGTGGGGGGTTAAGGCGCAAACCAAAACAAACAGCACTTTCTTGTCACAATCACAATCAAATTGTATTAAAACAAAACCAACCCTGTTGCCCCCCATCCTTTTGTGGAGGGTCAGGATGCAAAACCTGCATATCAACTCAACAAAACAAGCAAAACAAACCGACAACCACACTCCTCAATGTTAAGCATAAACCAACAACCAATTATACATCACCCAGAGGGGACTGATAAGAACAGATTTTTTTTTTTTTTTTTTTTTGGCAGGAAATTATCTTGGAAAAACAAACCAATCAAAAACGTAATTAACTAAACAAACAAACATTTCATTCACAACTGAAAAGAGGGTGCGGCATCATCCACAACGTGAGATACTTATTTGAGATAATTTACATCTTTTTAACACAGCAAAACATTGAAAATGCCAATTCTCCGGGTACTACAGAAAACGGATCACTTAACTTTCCACAGAGAGAGGGGGTGCACCGTTCCTGGAGGTACTGCAATACCAGGTCGATGGGTGGAGTGGACGGAGCAAGCCCCTATTCCAGGGGTGGCCAACCCGCGGCTCGCGAGCCGCATGCGGCTCTTTGGCTGTCTGTGTGCGGCTCTTCAATCCATTCATTAAAAGTGTTGGTGTAGCGCTCTCTGACAGGCCGCGTTCGTAAATTCGCCGGAGCGCACACTGGGTTTAACGTCATAATGGAACCAAGTAATTTGATTGGACAAGAGACGTGGAGGCACCAACGTTCTCAGAGCGAATTTACGAACGCGGCCTCTGTCTCGCTCCACACTGCTGTAACCCGATACTTTTTTTTCAAGGATCATCTCGAGTCACTAACAATGTTGCCAGATTGGATTGATTTTTCAGCCCAACCAGAGTCTAAAAACCCACCCAGAGTGATCATAAGTAGCCCGATTGGGCTGGAATCAGCCATATCATGGCAACACTGTTCCCTAATTGTCCGTTCTGAGGAGAAGCTGTCACGTAACACGGCTTTTTGACAGTTCATTTATTGACAAATTACGGATAACAACAACAAAATAAAAATGTCAGAGAAGAAATGTACAGCTAAACGCAAGTATGGAGATGAGCAAAGGAAGTTTTTAGCCGAGTGGGAGAGTGAATATTTCTTTGTGGAGCGCAATGGAAAGCCATTCTGCCTGATATGCCAAACATCGTTGGCACATTACAAAGCTTCCAATCTCCAGCGCCATTTCATCACAACGCATGCTAACATTGACCAGGAGTTTCGAAAAGGAACCGAACTTCGCAAGGGTAAATTAAACAGCTTGAAAAGCCAGACACAAACACAGACCAAGTTGTTCCAAAGATTTGTTAAGCAATCAGAGACAGTGACACTTGCATCCTATCAAGTGGCCTGGAACATTGCACGTGCTAAAAAGCCATACAATGAAGGAGAGTTTATTAAGAAATGCATCATGAATGAATGAATGAATGAATGGTCTTTATTGTCATTGATATAGTACAGGTACCAAACAACGAAATTTGGGAGGGGGGGCTCCCCTGGTGCTGGAAAAAAAAGAAAAAAAAAGTAGTTCTGTTCGGATTGACACACATGTGAAGGAACTGCTTCGAGTGGCCACAACAGAATACGAACCAGATTTGAAGAGGATTGTGGCAAGCAAGGACTGCCAGAAGTCCCACTGAGTCAAAGGAGCAACAGGTAAGACAAAAATATGTGTCACATACACTGTTATTGTGAGGTAGGCTATTGTAAATTGTTATATTTCTGTGTGTGGAGAGAGTATGAGAGAGGGAAAGACTGTGTGTGCATGCTAACCTTGACAAGAAATAACAGAAGCTGCTTCCTCCCTCTCTCTCGTTTCAGATCTCCGAGGCAGAGAAGAGATGATATTTAGCAGCTTTCCCACCTGCTTTCATTTCATTCATGCATATTCAGTCGTGTGTGTGAGAAAGAAAAATAAATAAATCTGTCTGCAAAGTAGCCTATTGGAAATGTAGTATTGTGTGTGTGTGTGTGTGTGTGTGTGTGTGTGTGTGAGTAAGAGGGAGTGCTTTTGTGAGCCCGCATGTATGATGTGGCTCTTTGTGGTACCCCAATATTTTTTTGTGGCTCTTAGTCTCCGACTGGTTGGCCACCCCTGCCCTATTCCATCTCCCTGTTCCAAAAATCAAGAACAGAAACTACACTTAATCTTAGCCAAAAGGCCGAGAAGCGATACTTACAATGGATACGAGGGAGGGGAGTCATTCTCCGGCACGTTAATTCAGGTCATGGTTTAACAACAATAGGTTCTATATGCGTTCCACCAAATAATAAAACATAGTGTTTTAATACTGGTAATGTAGTCCTAACGTACAAAACATCCCCAAAATACTACTTTTGACCGCTCGAAATCAGGAAATTCAATCGGTCACGTGGTAACCCGTCTCCAATCGTAGCGAAAGAAGGCATTTGTTAATCAAAATCAAATTTACCGCAAACTGGAAACAATGACCAAGCGGTTACATGTAGTAAAACGTAATGTGATTATTATGTGACATTTTTGGATAAGGACACTTAGCTTTTCGCCTGAATATGAATGACACAGACACAAAGCCAACACACACACACACACACACACACACACACACACACACACACACACACACACACCGAGCCGATATAAAGACCTCTGTCGCCCTCTAGCGGTTATAACACATTATAACCAGACATCACTGATCTGTCCTGCTTCTCCCCGGTGAAGTTCAGCCCAGCAATTTATCGATAAAGTTTGTGCCATTCATAACCTACAGTTAAACCAACTGGTTGCACAGATATAACCTGTTTAATGCTAGTAACAGGGTAACACAACAATTTACTAGTTTGTACACTAGTACACAGTCTAGAACCTGAAGTGCAATCTTATCTGTTTAGAATATAAAGAAGATTACCGGCTACAAGTGGCTGGAGATCTGGAGACTAGTTGAACCGGTTCTTCAACAGCTTTGACACGGGGGCTCATTGTCTCCCTCCCCCTAGCTTCACCAACGACTCTCCACTCCGTCCTACACGCACATTTACATTTTTGGCATTTAGCAGACGCCCTATTCCAAAGCGGCTTACGGTGCCTTTTCCGTCCCCAGTACTAAATCATGTTGTATTTTGTCTAAATTTGGACAAATACTAATTCCATTAGGTTTTTCCATGTAGTCAATTGTTATTTATTATAAATACAATGATATGGGCTTCTAAGTTGTTGTTTTCTACATTTTAAAAGCTTTGGTTAAAGATGTAAATTGGATTTTGCATGGGATTTGGGATGTCCCCAGTGTTGTTCATTCAACTTCAATCCAAAAAATAACAATTAAAAACATATACATTTCCAAATATGTTATTATTATTTCATTTCCCTGATCAATATCTATTGAAATCAAATATAGTTTTTATCCTTTTTTTTATTTTGTACAAAACATTAAGGTTTTGCTTACAATATTGCTTGTCCCTGCGATCACTGTCCACCCTGTTATGCTGTGTTAATGTCCCTTTTAAAAGAAAACCATATTTCTCAATCACATCACTCTCATGAGGTGACATCACATCAGTGGAGGGGATTTTAAATGTGGTAAGCTGTGTGATTTTCTACCTCTTTTACCATCTGATTTTTATGTTTTTATCCAGTGAGTTTAATGTGGTTGACCATAACGTGTCCACCCTGTTATGCCTAAATATTGAGGAGATCAATCAAATTGAATAATTTCAAAAAAAGTATTTAGTGCAAATTAGAGTCCTCATCAAGTATTCATGGTGGTCATTCTAGGCATTATGCTAACACAGGCAGGCTAAAGGCTAACTTTAACTCAAAATGTCCACCCTGTTATGTGTCCACTCTGTTCTGGAGACACTCGCCCTATTCAACTACAGAGGGTATTCTAAATTGAATTAAATTAAGGTGCCTGAGCTCGACCACTATGTTATTCAGCAAGCTAGATATGTCCTTTATATAATAGAACATTAAAATATAGATAAATCAACAATTTATTTTTCACAAGTTATGAAGTCCAAATGGCACCATATAAAAAAATGACCCTTAAATAAATACTTTTGACTAAGCAAGTGAATCATCAATCCACCAGTCGTAGCAGGAAGAGTAATCTGGCTCTGCAGTTCTGACAGCCGTGGGAAGCTCACCATCCTTCTCCTTCTCCTTCTCCTTCTCCTTCTCCTTCTCCTTCTCCTCCCCCTCCCCCCAGCTCCTCCAGCCCTGCTCTGGTACTGAACCAGCCCCCCCCCACCGCCCTGTCTGGACCCATTCACACCTCTCACCTATCCACCAGTCGTAGCAGGAAGAGTAATCTGGCTCTGCAGTTCTGACAGCCGTGGGAAGCTCACCATCCTTCTCCTTCTCCTTCTCCTTCTCCTTCTCCTTCTCCTTCTCCTTCTCCTTCTCCTTCTTCTTCTCCTTCTCCTTCTCCTTCTCCTTCTCCTTCTCCTTCTCCTTCTCCTCCCCCTCCCCCCAGCTCCTCCAGCCCTGCTCTGGTACTGAACCAGCCCCCCCCCCCCCCCCCCCACCGCCCTGTCTGGACCCATTCACACCTCTCACCTACCCCTGTCCCATCCAGTAACCCACTTCAGCCCCCCTCCCCCTCCAGCACCACCATTTCCTCACTACACAACTCTCCAGCACCCCCCCATCATTCTGCCCCCCAACACCACTGCCACAGCCAACGACCTCCCCCACCGACCCCCACTCCAGTTTCTTCATCAGTCTGACTCAGGTGAAGAGAGAGTCAGGGAAACTCCGCACCAGGAAAGCTGCAGGCCCTGACGTTGTCCCTCCTAAGACCTCTTCATCCCCTCTACCCCCCCCCCCCCGTACCGTTTCTCTACTGTAAAAAAACAAACCAAAGAAAACAAAGTAATTCTTCCTTCTTCCAGCATTATGACTGCCAATGGAACCCAGGCCCAAGGAGAGATTACTTTTCTTGAGATGACTGACAGATAGATGATTCACTTACGCTTAGACAAGCGTATTGGTCGTGAATCGCTTTGGATAAAGGCATCTGCTAAATGCCAAAACATTTTAATCTCTAACCCTTCATTTCATGTTATCTAGTATATGTATACGTATCTTTGGGGGAAAACAGTTTTAACAAGCAGAAGAAGACAAGTTATTATGTTATTGCTGTACAGACCTCCTCACCCCCCACTACCCCCCTGTACAGACCTCCCCTCCCCCCACTACCCCTCTGTACAGACCTCCTCATCCCCTCTACCCCCCTGTACAGACCTCCTCATCCCCTCTACCCCCTGTACAGACCTCCTCACCCCCCACTACCCCCCTGTACAGACCTCCTCATCCCCTCTACCCCCTGTACAGACCTCCTCACCCCCCACTACCCCCCTGTACAGACCTCCTCATCCCCCTCTACCCCTCTGTACAGACCTCCTCATCCCCCTCTACCCCTCTGTACAGACCTCCTCACCCCCCACTACCCCTTTGTACAGTTTCTCTACTGTAAATAATATATTTAAAAAGTAATCCTTCCTTCCTCTAGCATTGTGACTGACAATGGCCCCTGGTCCTAGCATAGATTTTTCATTTTATGATGACTGATGTATAGATGATTAACTTACTTAGACAAATGTACTTGTTGTAAGTCGCTTTGGCTAAAAGCATCTGCTAAATGTAAAAAATGTAATTGTGTCCATGAAGCTCAACATTACAGTTTTTTTTTTTTTACAACTTTTTGGCTAGCTAATGGAAATGACTGCCCTGGCCTGAGGGGCTGGCTCGTTCACAACAAAACAATATCAAGTAAACAACAGTTACCATTGTACTAAAAGTTACTAGTTAATATCAAGTAAACAACAGTTACTATTGTACTAAAAGTTACTAGTTAATATCAGGTAAACAACAGTTACTATTGTACTAAAAGTTACTAGTTACCATCAGGTTGTATTGCTGTCATCTTTACTGTCTCTATTGTGTTGTTGCATTATAACTGTGCTTAAGTTTCTCTTTTGGCAGGACCTGTGACCATACTGGATGCAGAACGATGCAAATACAACACAAAATTTATGGACAGTGTGTACGCCGATAATATGCAAGGAATTTTTCCTGGATACATGGTGTACAGGTTTTTGCCCTTGCTTGCTTGCTTTGTGCCGGTGGTCCTGGCCTCCCCTGGGGGACCGCTGGGTACTGGTAAGCAAACTGGCTAGTAGTCGCTCTATTGGTAGAGGGCTGCAAGGGAATTTTTTCCTGGCTACATAGTATACAGGTTTTTTACTTTTGCCTGCTCGCGGCTCTGTCAGTATTGATTGATTGATTGACTGATTGACTGAACATTTTCATTGTGTGAAGCGCATTGAGTTGCATCTTGTAAGAAATGCGCTATACAAATAAAATTTGATGATTTGATTTAGTTAATATCAAGTAAACAACAGTTACTATTGTACTACAAGTAACTAGTTAATATCAGGTAAACAACAGTTACTAGTTAATATCAGGTAAACAACAGTTACTATTGTACTAAAAGTTACTAGTTAATACAGTGTTTCCTCTACATGCATTTCATCGTGGCGGTCCGCCACCATGCAATTTCCTCCGCCACCATGCAGATTTCTCAACCAAAAAAAAAAAAAAAAGATTTAGGCCGCTTTTCAGACCTTCACAGCGCTAGACACACCCACAAGCGCGAAGCGACGCGCTTGCAAAACTGTTTTGTGATTCCTCATTTAAATTACGTTGTACCTGTTACAATGACAATAAAGATCATTCATCTTCATCAAGATGAGAGATGGAGCGATCCGCTCACACAGCTGTCCCGCATCCGCTAATCAGCGCAGCACCGAACCGCCGGGCTCGTTGAGCGGATGCGAGGCAGCTGTGCCCGGGACCGGCCACTTCACATAAAGGAAGGAAGGAAGGAAGGAAAGAAAGAAAGCCGTGCACAAACGAGAGCTAAGTCAGACCGGGACGCTGCCAGTATGTGTGAGAGCCGGACTGCCGGCGTGAACATTTGAACCGTGTCATTTTATTTAATGGACCATTTCGTTGTCTGGTACCTGTACTGTAGCAATGACAAATAAAGTCCATTCCATTCCATTCCAGAGAGGGACGGACGGACGGACTACCCTTGTTTTTAATTTACAGGAAAACATTTTATTTTCGAGTTTTGGCTGAAATGACGTCGTTGTTTTGAGCGCGCGTGCGCGTTTCATGCGCGTGCACGCGAAAAAATCGCGCGCACAAGCTGCGCGCGTGCGCGGTCAGCACTACCCGCCACCATGGTAAAAATTCCTGGAGGAAACACTGTAATATCAAGTAAACAACAGTTACTATTGTACTACAAGTAACTAGTTAATATCAGGTAAACAACAGTTACTAGTTAATATCAAGTAAACAACAGTTACTATAAAGTACTAAACGTTACTAGTAAATATCAAGTAAACAACAGTTACTATAAAGTACTAAACGTTACTAGTTAATATCAAGTAAACAACAGTTACTATAAAGTACTAAACGTTACTAGTTAATATCAGGTAAACAACAGTTACTATTGTACTAAAAGTTACTAGTTAATATCAAGTAAACAACAGTTACTATTGTACTAAAAGTTACTAGTTAATATCAAGTAAACAACAGTTACTATTGTACTAAAAGTTACTAGTTAATATCAAGTAAACAACAGTTACGAATATCTCCGCGTCACAATGGGTTAGAATTCCAAACTAAAATTCTCCATGACCAGAATAGCATGCTGAACACACTGAACTTTGAATGTACCGTTAACGAGATAGAATAAGAAAAGCATATTTTTCTATACCGCTATGAGTACACGATGAATTGAGAATCAAGGACCCCAATTGAAATAAGCCAGTGGCTTTCTTGGGTTTTTATCCTGTTAGTTGACCTTGTATGTAATATGTACTTTCATGTACCTACTCCTGCAAATCTTCTAATAAAGTTTTCAATCAATCAATCAAAACACCGACCAACGCGACGCGGTCCGCGTAGAACGTAGAACTAGAACGTAGAACTATAAACTTGGAGACCCCTTACGTAGGCTACGTAGGCTACGCGCGTAAATTCGACGCAGAAGCTTAAATCGGCCTTAAGCAGTGCTTACCCAACGAAAAAATAAAAAAGGACCGTGAAAATATTAAAATAAAAGTGCATGTAACCGTTTGTTTGTTTTCATTAAAATAGTCATATTTTAGGTCCCAGGGCAGGAGGAGTCATTCATTTTGACGTTGCATTTTTAGCGCTCCCTACTCTGCATTGCGTTGCATATAAGCACTTCTCTCTCTGCTTTCCCTCGCGTACATTCGAATGCCTGAAAATGTCTTTTTTTTTTTTTTCGATGCCTCAGCCCGCTGTTTAATGTGGCCAGGGTAAGCATGCTTTCAGCCAGTTGTTTAATTCCGAATAAGAGCTACTGATTGGCTCTTATCACTTTCAAGTTCACTTAACATTTCACCTCTCGCCCGGCAGAATAGCTTATGCTAGCTGGCTCAAACGATCTAAATAATAATAATCAATAAGGATAACTTGCTTGATTTTGTGAATATGGACATTACTGTCAGCGACCTAAAGGGATTTCGTAGACTGGACTGGACTCCAGCAAGCCTGGTATGAGCGGTTTATATGATTTATATGATTCGCGAGGCTGGGGGCGATCTGTGCTTGTTTATATGGTTTGAGTACTGCTGCGCTGCTGTCCGTGCCAGTGGTTCTGGACCAAAGGTGTTTGAGAGAGATAGAGAGGGAGGGTTTGTGATGTGATGTCAAGTGCCTGTGTGACAAAGTGTGAAAAGAAAGTGTGTTGTGAGTTTACTATGGAGGATGGAAACGGTGTGTGTCTGTGTTGTGCGTGTGTGCTTTTGCGATGTTGAAACTGGACTTGTAGATTTCAGCAGGCTGGCTACTTGACAAGATCGAAAAAAAGATTGAACAATGAGCACCCCTGATATAGTCGAAACTGGCAAATGTTTTTTTTGTTTTTGGTAATCTGATCACAAAGTGACACTACAGTTTATTAGCGGGTTCTAGGGCATCAAAATGGCATTTCCTTGAAACTGCTTTCACTGATAGCGTGTATGTGTAATTACGTGTATTTCTATATCTTATGCTTACCCAATCTAAAAGCTCACAGCACGTGCCTGGAGCCAATGCATGCTCTTTTTGGCCTGAAGATCAGCCCTGCGACACTAAACAGTCTTTCACAGGCTGCTGAGGCAGGGAGTCCCGTATTAAGTTTGAGTGATAGCTGGCACACAGCTGGGAAGGTCTTCAGTACCTCTATTGTGTCTCCTGGGCACCCCAGGTACGCATCCAACTGCTGGGACGTTTCAAGAGGGCCGGTCTTCTTCAAGGAGGAAAATAAGTCCTCTTCCTCAGACGATTGGGAGCCCTCACTGAAGTGTTTCTCGGCCTGACAGTCCAAGTGGCTTCTGATATAGTGAAGGCCTGTGGAATAAAAAACAAAAATCATGACAATTTAGACTATATGGCAGTATTGTAACTGTGTATTGGATAGTGTTGTGTGTGTGTGTGTCATTCAATGTAATTTCAAACTAATTTCACTGTCTTCATAGAAATTACACATATTAAGCGGAAGTGAAACACTTACCAAGTTTGAGGATATTTTCGTCACTTGTCCAACAGGTCTTAAATTTGGGAACTAGAATGGCTGCGGCTATCAGTTCTGGATCTGCAAGCATCTCTCCGAAGCGTTTCTCAAGGCCTGAAAGAAGTGCAGCAATCAAAGGCTCACAGAACTTGGAGGCGACTTGAAGGTGCTGTAGCTTGGTCCTTAGCAGAGTTATGGTGGGGACCAACCATCCCATCTGCACACTGGTTTCTCCCTGAAGAACATCCAGTGCCTTTGCAACTGGGCTCATTGTCTTCGCATATTCTGCAAGAAATGCAAGTTCCACTGGAGTAAACCTGTACAAAGAAGAAGAGAAAAACACAACATGGAACATTAAGTCTACTTGATGTAGCACCTTCAACTGGAGGAACTGATCATTAAAAAAGAAAAATATTGTCATCTGAGACTTTTAGAAATGAAGTTGTGTTGTTACAAATCACATTCATAGTAAATATGGGGACTGCATATTGGCATAGTGCATACGTGTTCTACAGTATTCCAAGTATAAAACTGTGACTTAATCTATTGTTAATCACTTCATTAACTGTAAGGCAGAAAAACAAGCACTTACTTGGGTGTATCTAGTTCACTGCAGACAGCTGCAAGGGCTCCCTCGCCTTGTTCTCGTGTTATTCTCACTATTCTTTCTACGGCTGAGAAGAGTGAATTCCACCTTGTAGCAACAGGCCTTATGAGTTGGAGTTTGCAGTGGTCTTCAATTACTTCAGATGCGGTGGTTGATCTTGAACTTTTATTCCACAGGCTAGAGCATTTGGCAAATGTGGACCTTGACACGCGCTTGTACAGTGGGTTGACCTCTGCTTTTGAAGCATCAACTGTGGACACTAAATTGAGGAGGTGGCAGGCGCAGCGATGGTGCTTGGGTAACTGGTATTCTAAGTAGTCATCTTCTTCCAACAGGGCTCTGGCATCAACAAATTCAACACCCTCAAGGCTTTCCTCTTCTTCATCGTTATCATCATTTTGGCCACCATCCTCCTCTTCTCCATCACCCTCTCCTACAGGTTCAGCATTGTTGTTCTCGTCAGTCTGCCCATAAACTCTGAAGGCTTTCAGGAAGTTTGATCCGTTGTCAGTTGTAGTGCGAACGATCTTCTCTCTGACATTGAATTCTGTGTGAATATCATTTAGGGCACCAGCCAGGGCAGAAAAGGTATGTGACCCTTTAAGTTGCTTGCATGCCAGGGCAGCACAGGATCTCTGCATGGTCTGGGGGTTAAACCAGTGCGCAGTGACACCAATGAAACCGCGACGGTGTGCCGTCCAGCAGTCTGTTGTTGTTGCTATGAACTCAATTTCACTAAGGGCAGCTTTCAGTTTTCTTTTCATTTCAACAGAGGCCTTTGTGACTTTGTTAACAACAGTATTACGCGTCATGACATTTGTATTTGGCTGAAGATGTTGCACAAGCTCAATGAAGCCCTGTTGCTGAACAATGTGTGGTGGGTGCAAGCCTTGGACAATGAATTTGAGGACTACTTCATCCACACTTGCCTGGGACACTCTTCGAGCCTCCCACAGCTTGGTTTGTTTGGAGGGTGGGGTCAAAGAACCTTCAGTGGATGACTTCCTTTTGAGGGCTGTTGAAGAAAGTTGCGTGTACCTCTCTAGACGAGTGGGGTGTTTCTTCTGTGGAGAAAATGAATGCACAGGCACAGATTGAGATTCATATTATTTCTCTCAAACCACAAGCTGAGACTATCTAGGACTATCTAGGACTTCCGCTGGAAGTTCATGAATGGAGGTCAGACTACAAGTTAGGGAGCAGTTTCACTGGTCTATGCAATTATGTTGAGCAGACCAGAATATTGCCACTTAAAGCTGTTTTAGGACCACAAGCAGCTGCTGGCATGACTGAAAAGTAACATTATTGTTAATGGCACACACCGCGCACATTTCTTCTCCCGTGGGAACATAATTAACTCTTTACAGCAACAAACACGGTAAAACTCCGACCTCAACACATGAAGGATTACAAATGAAACATTGAATCATAGCCTACTGCTAGCAAGCAAACCATGGCATGTTCTTAGCCATAGCAAACATTGCAAATTTACCATTAGTACGTTACTAGGTTACTACAAAATGTCGACTGATAATAACAAACTTTCAGCTTACCTCAATATGCTTTTTCAAATTAGACGGTGAGTTTTTGAAGGCCATTAGCTCGTGGTACTTGGGTGCGCAGAGCTTGCAGCACATTCGAAAGGAGTTGTTTTTGCATCCAACCATTTCAATAAATTCTTCCAGGTACGGCCAGGGATGGAGAAGGGTTGGCTGATCTTCCTGGCTATCAACCTGGTTGATGCTGGTGCTTGGTTGGGACATTTCGCTGTTATTTTGAGTCTCTGGCACGGTCACGGACATCTTTGGCTACATACATCTGCTTTCCTTGCTGGAGTGTGATTTGTGTCATGTGCAGCAGATGGAATGCATCTCGTACAAACCAATAGGCTGTCGGAATGGTATAATGTTTATACTTCTCATCCAACCACAATCAAATTCACTCTATCCGGATGGCGCGACTTATCTGGATAGTTTTTTTTTGTGTGTGTGTTTCTTTTTGTGTGTGGGGGTGGGGGTGGCGGTGGGGGTGGGGGTGGGGGTGGGGGTGGAGGGACCACCTGGTCTCCTCCTGGTCTGTGTTGGCTAGGGCTAACGTAAGCCTCAGACCTGCTAGGACCTGCTGCTACACTGGATGGGGTAACAGCCTGGTGGTGGTCTGTGGGCAAAGTGGAAGAAGGCCCTGCCCCTGCATCAGCATCTTCTTCCAACTCCACTTCAATTGTTCTGGCTGATTTAGCATTTTTTTGCTAAAAAACTCAGAGATTCGTTTTTGCGCCATGTTGCACGGCACCTGATAGTTAGCTAACTCGGATGTCAAGTCCCTAGCAAGATATGACCATGTGATCACTAAAATTAAAACTAACAAACACATTTTTACATTTATTACAAAAAACACATTTATTTTTATTCCCAAAAGCAACAATATGTATTATATTGTTTTAAATTATTGTTTGAATAATATATATATATTTTTTAAATTCAGGCAGGAGGAGCTCCTTCTGCCTGCCGCTAGGGGGTGCTGCAGCACCCTCAGCACCACCCTTCCCGCGTCGTAATGCACATTTTTTCATGGCAATATGTGAATGGCCAAATCACTGAAAATGGGTGGGCATAGGAGGCCTGGCCTCCGTGTAGTACCTTTTTCCGCCACACGCGTATGAGTGCTGTTCTGCAGGATAAATATTAGAAATGGATGAAGTATTGTTCTGAATTGTATGTTGTGTGTCTGATTGACATAGTGTTTGAGTGCTTTTGACATGTCATTGATTGTATGTAGTATGTTGTGGTGAATGTTGTGAGCCTGAGCAGAAGGGACAATAGCTGCTGCAGGCGGACCAGAGATTCATGCCAATTGTTTTGTTTATTTGATGACCCATTGTGCAGGCAATAAAAGCTGCTTCATCCACAATCCCTTCAGTACCGCCAAACACAAATTAATAATTTTTAACAAAGACAGATAAGAAGAACAGGGAACATTCCATCGCGAGTGAAGCGAGCAAGCGGGGGAAAAAATGGCCTCCTCAATTCTGGAAGTCACCAGCCTCCACTGATACATACACTGTATAACACAGACAACAACAGACAGTACTACACATGACAAATACACAAGTACACACACTCAGAGCGCTCTATTATTTATTTTATTCATATTTTATTATTATTATTATTTATTATTATTATTATTATTATTATTTATTATTATTATTATTTATTATTATTATTATTATTACTACTCAATCTTTTCAGTTTGTAAAGCGTCTTTGAGTGTCTAGAAAAGCCCTATATAAATCTAATGTATTATTATTATTATTATTATTATTATTATTATTATTATTATTATTATTTAAGGCAACAAAGGCTGCGGGGATCAGGCTTTTGCCAAAGTGAGCCCTTTTGCACCTTAGTGTTCTGTACATAGTGTACACTCCCCTAAGGGAGTGTGTTTTATTTATTGTATTTTATTAGGGGAAGGCTCTCTGTTTATCTGTTTAGTGCCTCTGTCTCCCCTCCCTCAGGGTTAACACCAGAGCTGCCAGGACTATTGGTTGGCAGCTGGCAGAGATTGGGGACCAACTGGAGCGAGAGTGGATAGAAGACCTGCCAAACCAGTGGCCACCAACAGTCCACGTCCTCACCAGAGACCTTTACAGGTGAGAGGGCCTTGAGGCATAATAATACAGTTTTTCTCAGTCGCTTTGGTGCATTTCGTCTTTGAAGCCAAAAGAGATGTCACAGTTTAGAGTGAACACCCCTAAACCTTCCCGGCACAGAATATGTAATTCTCCAACACACACCCTCACACAGAAGACCAAGACGAGCGTATGAAAACAATCATCTTTATTACAAATTTCATATTACACATTGCTAAAATCCATATAAATTAACTACTTTAAAATCCACCCTTCCAACCCACCCCCAGCACACTCACTACCCTTCCCTGACTTACAATGTGGGGATGTCCAAGATGGCGTCGCGCTCAGTCGCGAGGCTTGGAGTGGCTTCTACGCTGGTGTTTCTTAGTGTTTTTAAGTACATTTGTATGTACACTTTTATTTTAGTACTTATAGGGAACAGTTGTGTAAATAGTACCTACAGCAGGCTCGACTTATTAGAAGTCGGCACGCAAAACGACAAGACAGTTACAGCGGAGTTCCTGAAGCAAAACAGGATATATTACGAGATCGCCCGTGTACCGGGAGAATCCTGGTACTCAGTCCCCTCCCTGAGGCGAAAACGCCGGCGGCGAGACCGTAAGCAACGACGGGGCCGCCGGGAAGGCCTGCTAGCTAGGCTAAGACGGAGCCCTGACAAACCTGCTTTGCCGAGTATTTTCCTTTCCAACGTCAGGTACCTGACGAACAAGATGGATGAACTGAGACTACAAGTTGCTAAAAATAACATTGTGGGAGATAGCTGTGTGATTATTCTGACCGAAACCTGGCTAAATGACACCATCGTGGACTCCGCAGTTAGCTTGGAGGGTCGGACACTACACCGGGCGGACCGCACGCAACTCAGCGGCAAGTCAAGAGGGGGTGGGATCATAATATCGACGAAGGATAGCTGGTGCTTAAACACGAAAACTGTAAGTAGCCACTGCTCCCCAGACCTGGAATACTTGACTGTTAAATGCCGACCCACATACCTCCCGAGGGAGTTCAACGCGGTGTTCATAACATGTGTGTACATAGCGCCTAGCGCGGACGGTAGCCTAGCATTGGCGCGGCTATATGACGTCATCAGTGGCCAACAAAGCACTGATCCACAGGCTATTCACATCATAGCAGGAGATTTCAATCATGTCGACCTGAAGGCAGTACTACCCAAGTTCTATCAGCATGTGAAATGTGCAACAAGAGGAGAAAAAACACTGGACAAGGTATACACCAACATCAAACGTGCTTACAAGGCTAGTCCGCTAGCTCATCTAGGCATGTCTGACCATGTGTCAATCCTCCTGATCCCTGCATACACTACCATGGGGAAAAGTGCTCCCATCACCACTAAGACTGTCAGAACCTGGCCAGAAGGGTCCGCTCCACTGCAGATCTGCCTAAATGACACCCTATGGCAGGAATATGAGCATGAGGACCTGGAACAGTACACGTCGTCGGTTCTGAACCACATAGTGAACTGCACCAACTCAGTCACCGTGGACAAACGGGTCCGGGTCTACCCCAACACGAAGCCATGGATGACTGGGAAGGTCCAAAAACTGATCAACGAGAGGGAAAACGCCTGCTTCGCAGGGAAGAGCACACCGCTGTACAGCTCCACCAGGGCCAACCTAAAGTGCGGAATCAAAGCGGCCAAGGCAGACCACAGAGAGAAGATTGAGGAATGCCTCCTGAGCAACGACTCCAGGCGGATGTGGCAGGGGGTTCAGCAGATGACAAACTTCAGAGCCAACAGGCTCACAGCCGCAGAGGACGACCCCCTGCTGGCGGGAAAGCTGAACACCTTCTACGCCCGGTTCGACGAGGGGCGAACGGAGGTAACCGCAACACAAACACCACTCTCTCCAGCTCTCAGCAGCCTCACCCTCACAGAGCATGAAGTGAGACGCGTACTGAAGGCGGTGGACCCCAGGAAAGCCTCGGGGCCGGATGGCGTCCTGGGACGGGTGCTGAGAGACTGCGCCGACCAGCTGGCCGGGGTTTTCACCAACATCTTTAACCAGTCCCTGTCCCAGGCCACCGTCCCACCCTGCCTGAAAACCTCAACTATCATCCCAGTCCCGAAGAAAAGCACGGTGAGCTGCCTAAACGACTACCGCCCGGTGGCACTCACACCAATCATCATGAAGTGCTTCGAGAAACTAGTCCGGGCCGACATAGTCACACGCCTCCCGCCCAACCTGGATCCATACCAGTTCGCCTACAGAGCCCACAGGTCCACAGAGGACGCCATCGCGACGACTCTCCACTCCACTCTATCCCACCTGGAGAGGGGAAACAGCTACGCGAGACTGCTCTTTGTGGACTTCAGCTCTGCCTTCAACACCATCCTTCCAGACAGGCTAGTGACCAAACTACTAGACCTGGGACTATCACACTCTATATGTGCATGGATCAAGGACTTCCTGTCCGACCGTCCCCAGAGGGTGCGGGTGGGCTCCCACACCTCCACAGCCCTCAGACTCAGCACTGGGTCCCCCCAGGGCTGCGTGCTAAGCCCCATCCTCTACAACCTCTACACCTACGACTTCACCCCCGTCCACCCCAGCAACTCCATCGTAAAGTTTGCAGACGACACCACCGTGGTGGGCTGCATCTCGGGGGGGGACGAGGCGGCGTACAGGGATGAGGTAGAGCAGCTGAGCAAGCTGTGCAAGGTTAACAACCTGCTGCTGAACCAGTCAAAGACCCAGGAAATCATCGTGGACTTCAGGAGGAAAAAATCTGAGGTCCAGCCCCTGCTCATCGACGGAGGGAGCGTGGAGTGAGTCTCAACCCTCCGATTCCTGGGGGTGCACATACAGGATGACCTGTCCTGGAAGAACAACACAGCAGCCATCATCAAGAAGGCACAACAGCGGCTCTTCTTCCTGAGAGTCCTCAGGAAGGACCACACCAGACAGGAGATACTGGTGGCCTTCTACCGCGCAGTGGAGAGTATCCTCACCTACTGCATCTGCAACTGGTTCTCCAGCTGCACAGCCGCAGAGAGGAATGCGCTACAGAGAGTCGTGAGAACGGCCCAGAAGATCACCGGCGCCCCCCTCCCCTCTCTGGAAGAGCTGTACAACACACGCTGCCTCAGGAAGGCCTCCAAGATCTCCAGAGACCCATCCCACCCTGGGTACGAACACTTTGCTCGGTTGCCCTCGAACAGGCGGTACAGGACCATGTTCGCAAGGACAAACAGACTGAAGCTCAGCTTCTACCCCAGGGCCATCCAGGCCCTGAACACAGCAAAGACCTAGGTTCTGGGCCCTGGACAGTCTGGACGGATTGATGGCAGCTGCTGGATTGAAAAATCAGGTGTAGTGCTGAGGCACAAATGTGTACATTTCAAGCCTGCAAACTGCGACACTTTAAATGAATAACACTATGTGCAATATGACACTATGTGCAATATGACAACCCTAGGGTACATAAGGTTGCAGAGAAATAGGAAATGTTAGAATAGGTATTGCATAGCATAGAGTACAGCACAGTGTTTTATCTGTACAGTATAGTATAGTGGATAGTGTACATAGCCTTTATTTATGTAAACCAGCTCCTTTCCCTTCTTGTCTTTTTAGTTTTTTTTTCTTTTTTTTTCTTTCCTAGCACCAGGGGAGTCACCCCTCCCAAATGTCGTTGTTTGGTACCTGTACTATAGCAATGACAATAAAGACCATTCACCATTCACCATTCATTCACCATTCACCATAAAGTTATGCTCTGTATATATATATGGTTATAGTACACTTACACACAGGACAAAGTGGCCTGGAACCCACAGTGGAAGGATAAGGGCATCCTTCTGATCAGCATGTTCCTGTTCAAAACCATGTACTGCATTTATCATTTTTATCCAACACTTAACTGGGGTGTGCATGATTATGAATTACATGATAATTTGATGAAGTCCTTTCTAATACATGTAGTGTTTTTTTGGCTTAGTGTTAGGAAACCATTTAATTTACCTTGAAGAAATAAAGTTAAAAAAAAGAAGGTATTTAGGACCAACACAGCTAATGTGCTGATGTCCCATGAAGGGCATGCCAATTGTAATGCTGGATACAATGTTGTCTACATAGCTGTTTATCTTATTCAAATACCGGCTCAATCATTTGACTTACTGGGAAATGGCTCATGGGATCACACAGTTGTGGGGCTGGACCCACGTTGCGGTTACATGAAGGTCAGCAATGTAAACCTCCTTTCCCTGTAGAATTCAAGTGCATCTAAAATTAGTCAATGCTAGAAAATGGTACGTAAAACATATGGCTGAGTTCCAGCTATCTATTAAAATCACAACAAGGCATATACGCCACAACATTACATTTTCATCCAGTCACTTCAACAATCAACTATCCTTAGTATAAACATTTCTTGCATAAATGATTTGAAAAAAACATACCGCCGTAAGGCGATGACGTAGTCTATGCAAATAAGCAGGCGCAATATGCAAATATGCAGGCGCGGTATGATGACGCGCTCCAACCACTCCAACCAAATATGGTCCATCAAGCGTCCGGGTGATAGGCGTGATGTCCGCAGCTGGATATACTTGGAGAGTGTTTGTAAGGCTGCCGGCCATCTTAGGTGAGTCTGGTTGCGTTGTAAGGCTGACGGCCATCTTAGGTGAGTCTGGTTGTGTTGTGTGGCTGGCGGCCATCTTAGTTGAGTCTGATTGTGTTGTGAGGCTGGCGGCCATCTTAGGTGAGTCTGTTTGTGTTGTATGGCTGGCGGCCATCTTAGGTGAGTCTGGTTGTGTTGTTAGGCTGGCGGCCATCTTGGGTGAATCTGCAGGGCTGCCAAGTTTCACCAAAAGTTTGGAGTGAGATTTTTTGGCGGTGGAGCGACCCAAAACTGTTTCAGTATGACTTTTATTAAACTGCAGTTCCTCCCGCGCACGCCCACATACAACATCCAGGTCTTACATGCAACATTATCAGGTCACCCCTAGGTGTCCCTGTAACACAAGCTACTAACATATGCCTATATGTAACAAAAACTGTGCACGTTTTGGCAGCGGCGGCCCCTCTCTCCCACCCAATTATTTGTGCTAGTTTCCTGCAATTTTACATGTTGTTCATAATAAACCAGCACAAGAAATGAAAATAATAAATAATAAATAATAACATTTTATAAAACAAGAAAAAAATTCAGACAATATATCATATTTATGAAATCTTAATAAACAAATACAGTAGCCTACAGACTCTAAAAGAAAAATGGGCCCCATCAACAGGACTCAGCCCCTTGGTCAGCAGCAGGAAGACCCGTGGTCATCATCTTATATACAGTGCATTGCTCATAGATGGCTATCATGTTATACAGTACATACCAGGGTTTTTCCTGGGTCCGAATGAGGGCTTGGTGGGTGATTTTGAGGGACCCCCAATTGTTGTATTTGTATTGTAAATTGTAATTATTAATTATTATTATTATTATTAATGTACCTGGTTATGTTACAGTAGAGAAACAAAAAACAGTTACCAAAACTGAGTAGCTAAGATTGGCAAAAGATTGGCGTGGTGCAACCGAAATTAGTAAACAACTAGTTTGAAACTAACTAGTAACAACTAGGGGTTTAGTAACTACTAAATGCCTGCATTTAGTAATGACTTAGGCCATATTGGTGCAACCCAGTCCAGTAGGCTACCAGATACGATGTTGTAATGTATGCACATATTTTGCTACCACGGTTGCCAGACGGAATTGACAATGTCCAGCCCAACCGGTCTAAAAGCTGCCGAATCCACCCGTCCAGTGTGACCAAAAGTAGCCCAATCTGGTGTGGCGGGTGGCGCCAATAGGAAAAGGGGAGGTGCCCAAAGGAAAGCACTTAGGGCTCACCTTAGGGGGAACGCCAGAGCGCAGCCGTGTGATCAGGTCGGAGGTAAGGTAGTTGCACACCTTACTCCATGCTGACAGGCAGAGATCAAGAGGTAGGCCGCAGCCTATGGCTATTTTCTGTGCGTAGCATTTTATATTATTTCTTGGATTGTATGTAATATTGATGGTGTGATGTATTACAGGTCACCTACTTCCCTGCTGGGTTAAAGGGGGTAGTGGTGGTCTAGTGGATAGTGAGTTGGACTTGTGATCGGAAGGTTGTGAGTTCAAATCCCGCCTGAAGCCACACCACTACTAGTGTGCCCTTGAGTAAGGCACTTAGCCCTCAGTTACTCCAGGGGGAATGTCCCTGTAATTCCTAATTGTAAGTAGCTTTGGATAAAAGCGTCTGCTAAATGGCAAAATTAATTAAAATTAATTAATTAATAAAAAAAATAATTGAAGGTGGCTGGTAGTCGCTGGTAGGACTCTGCCAGGTATTTTAATGTATTCGTCATGTAAATTGAATCATTATGTATTTTCAGTGGCGGGCGGTGCATTTCACACCTAGGCCTTCAGTGATGTCCGACACATTCCTACCTGAATTATTCTACCTCTTAATACCATCGTTATGACGCCATGGCTCTAGAAACTAGACAGAAACACAGTATAACCGGGCGTTGCATCACCTTAACATAGTCAGACAAGTACAACAGAGTTATATTAATATTTCCGAAGCATTTTTAATCAATAAATCCGCATTTACAATGAAGAGTGTTAAACTAACATCTTTAAGATCGCTACATTACCCACGTCTGTCGTCTCGTCCACCATAATAGCGACAAAGGGTGCCTTTTTAATCTCCATTTTGATCTCTTCTTCCATCACTTCAGCAATAGCAAAAATCAGGTCGTTTTGTATTTTGCCTGACGTCCCAGTAAACACTTTGTTTGTGGACAGGTGGTAATGTAAATCTGGGTTGTTTTCAGCCAGAAAAGAAAGAAGCTCAACGTAGTTTCCTCTGTTTGTGGACTTGGCGCTTTCATTGTGTCCCCTAAATGAAAGTTATTGTTTACCCAAAAACAGGACACAATCGATCAGTATTATCGATCAGTCAACGAAAGCTTTCGTTGTGAGGCTCCGTTTCCCTGCGCACGTTCAAAAGTTTCACATCTACCGGCATAGTTCCGCATCTCAATAGTGAATATCAATAGTGCGTATCAATAGTGCGTAGCAATAGTGCGTATCCAATCAAAAGACGTGCTGGGTGCTGACATCATTGAGCCTTCCAGCAGGCGCCGTTGTTGCTTTTGCTCGCATCTACGTAGGTTTACTAGGAACGCCACAGTTTTTCTCGTTCCAACGTTAAGATACAGGTCGAATCCGCGGCACCGTGGCACTGTGAAGGCGGGCAGATTTTTGAGCCCCCTAGCAACACATTTTGATTGGATAAAAGCTCTAACATAAAGGCCAGCCCTCCAAATCTCAATCGGAGACTGGAAGCAGCGCAACCAAGAGGAAAGCTATGAAATGAAGAGAATAGACTATGGGGAATCATTAATACATATTTGTGGAAAATATATATTAAAATAAAATGTATATTCTGATGATGTTTAGGCCAGCAGAGAAGGCCTTGCTGGCCCTGACGGCACACCACTGTGTATTTTAATATGTCGGTAATAGTGTTTTAAGATTGTTCATTTGTGTTTCCTCCAGAGCATCAGTGCGGCCAGCTGCTCTTGCCGTGAGACGTTTTGTTTGGTTAAAGTTTATGTTCTTATCTAGTCCGCCTGGGCAAGTGTGCCGGTAGCGGGGCGGACTAGTTTTTCTTTTTGTTTGTTTGTTTGTTTGTTTGTTTATTTGTTATTTAAATCCGCTTTTCCCCCACCATTGCCACTTCACCGGGTTAATCCCAGTTCGACCATCAGGGCAGGTTTGAGTGTGCTATATTTATAGATGATTGCAGTGAACAACCCTTTTCTACAGTGTGTAGCCTATGGTGTGCAGTGAACAACCCTTTTCTACAGTGTGTAGCCTATGGTGTGCAGTGAATATAACACCTGCCCTGGTAACAATAACTGAGGTTCTTTGGAGAGAGGTCAATGTGGGCCTGGATTGGGAACTAATGTAATAAAACTATTTTCTATTTAAAGTACATTCTCAACTGTCATTCTTATGCTAGGGACCTATATGGTGGGTGTAACACTGGCAACACTGCTTGCTACGTTCTTGCAGCTCGCGTGAACACAGGTTCTTCCATCAGCGCTCGCCTGCCGCTTCGATTGCAGACTCAAGTTAACGCGCGTGCAGAAAGATGCCACGAAACTCCGGTAGCTTTCTTTCAAGGAATTTCAAAAATAAAAGTCCCATTAAACAATTGTTATTTCTCGCCGTGAGAAATAGAGATGTGGCGTGAGAGCGTGAGAACTGGTTGAAATGCGTGAGTCTCACGGCGATTGCGTGAGACTTGGCAGCTCTGTGTTTGTTATCGCATAACCAGTCGTTCAGAATGCTCTCAGTATTTCCCCTACAGTTGCCTTGGGGTGGGCGGGCCAGACCTCCACACACAGCTTCGTGCCGCGCTGGAGAATGGTTTTGTTTTTGTTTTGTTTTGTTTTGACCGAGAGAGTTTTTGCAGGGTGAAAGCTCTGCAGAAGAAAGTAAGCAAGTTGAAACGTTAGCAAATATAATTACTGTGTTCTGACAGAGAAAGTTGGTTCAAATTAGTCGTTATTATTGTGACTAGAAAGTGTCTGATTATAGTTTCATGATGTGAATAATAGTGTCAAAGAACTAGCAAGCTAGCTAGCGTGCTCAGAGGTGATTAGATGAGCTAGTCTGCTGCACACATGCCAGCTAAAGAGCTAACTGGATGCACTTTATTATTTTACTTAAAGTAGATATACAATCTTTCTTATTCTGCTAGAATTGGGCTTTATGGTAATACCATAATGGTATATTTACAGTACATGGACAGTGGATTGAAGCATTGGAACAAACCCTCACTCATTGGAAATGTCTGTTTTTTGTAGTTGGACATACGATTTTCTTACAGGTGAGAGAGTAAGTAAAGACAGTATCTGACTGCATTGCCCACAGCAACCCAATATTCAATTAGAATGATGTTATGATTTGATATGAATTCAATGTATACCTCTTATTAAATTATAAATACTCTGGTTGTTATATTTGCCTTTTGGTTGACAGCAAAAGAGGTAGAGAGGAGGATAGAGAGGGAGAGAATGAGAGAGAGCAGGATGGTGTCGGCACACCAGAGAGACAGCAAGAACCAGGTGAGAAAGTGGACATGTAGTCAAGACCACATAAGTAGCCTTGAGAACCGATGGTTCTCGAGCCTAACGGCCCTTAAGGGGCAGGAGCCTATCTCCTGTTTCTGTAGCGTGAGGCAGCTTGATGTACAAGTACAGTCCATGCCACCCCCCCCCCCCCCCCCCAAGGCAGCAAACACCGGTGTAGATGCATACTGTATGCATAAGTGAGTGTGGTGGTGCTTATGGGGTGTCGCTACGGGACAGGTGTCGCTCTGACTGGGAGGGCAAAATCACAGTATACCCACTAGAAAAAACTAGACTACACCACTGTGTATCATTCATAACTGTACATAGGCTACTCATATCATAATATCTTATCACTATTGCATGGAACTTGGGTAAACCCGCTGTGAAAAAAAAAAACTCAGCTCCAACAAATCTGAAGGGATTGGGAGACATACTGTACAGTTTATCATTTTCATAACTGTCTGTACATATACATATCTTATGTATCACTATTGCTATATATAGCCTATATATAAACACATTATGTTACAAATATCAGTCTTATCCACTGTATCTAATTCAGCACTGAAGCCTGAAGGTTGAGCACAGTGTGTGCCCCCTTGCTACCTCTGCTGATATAAAAGAGAATTGCAGCCTTGGAGAAAAAGATGGCAGCCGAATCCCAAGGCAAATACACAGGCACACACAGAAATACTGCAAAATCGCTTTATACTAACTCGATTTTGAAAATGTAAAGATTCTGGGTGGTAGAACGCACATATCTAGGAAAAGTCATGAAAGGAGAATCCTGACATTTGATCAAGTGCAAAGGTAGACTTTTTTTTTCTCACTGGTGCCCGATGACACCTCACGGCTTTCCTAGTGTTAACAGGTTAGAGCAGCCATACAGCCCATGTTAGAGCAGCCATACAGCCCATGTTAACAGGTTAGAGCAGCCATACAGCCCATGTTAACGGGTTAGAGCAGCCAGACAGACGCGTGTCTCACGCTAGCTGCCGCGACACGCCATCTAGAGATTCGGACTCTCGCATATTTTTCCCGCGTGTGTGAAAATGATCTGTTGATAGTCATATTGACATCATGCCAGCAACATACAAGACTACAGTTTTAATGTCTACATCTGTAAATATGTTGTAATGTTTTTAATTTTTTTATCAACACTTCTGCTAGGCTATCTGTTGTTAATAAGTGAAAAAGAAGTGTAGATATTGAAGTTTAAAAATAATATAAATACAAATCATTTAGAACTGTGTAAACAAAATAAAAGTTATATGACATGTCTAAACAAGTCTCTCTCTCTCTCAACACTTTCGCTATTTGTTTCAAATTAAAAGCCGTATAGGTAGCCTACTATTATATTATAGTGTTGCTGAGGTAACTAAGTACTCTTGCTGTGAAAGAGGGTAAACAAAAACGACGTGACTGCTTTCTATGGAGAGTGGATCGTGCCACATTCAAATGCAATACACACATCGGAATGCAATACACACATCGGAATGCAATACACGTGTGTAACACTAAATACAATGCAAAAATACGGCATATTTGTGCCAAAATAAAATCAATGTGTATTACATTTGAGCGCAGCGTATTACATTTGGTCATGATGTGTATTCCATTGAGCATGTGTATTACATTTGGTCACGAGTGTATTCCATTGAACATGTGTATTACATTTGAGCGCAGCGTATTACATTTGGACATGAGTGTATTCCATTCGAGTGTCGGTGTACTCATTTGCATTGCTTTTCGATATCCGGTGTAATTTGCATTGTATTGCATTCGAGTGTTGGGTACTAATTTGAATTGCTTTTCGATATCCGATGTAATTTGCATTGTATTGCATTCCGATGTAGGTACCATATTTTCCTTCCGGTTCCGGCCATAGGTTCTGCCCTTTATTTATATATTTAGGTAAATAGTTGTCTGACTATTTGGTGATGTAGGACAACCACCTGGTTCATACCTCAGCAAATCTGAAGAGGAAAGGAGTGATCATTCTCAAGTTATGGGCTTTTTTGTCACCTTCCCCATATTCGGCCTGGTCTAATTTGGCTCTTTTTCAGGGATTGGGGTAGCTCTAAAGAACAACCAAAAAAACATATTTTCCCCCAAAATAAAATTTGACAACAATCAATTTCATTAATGGGAGACCCTAAATATAAGAAAATCATTGTTGTCATTTGCTCTACCTCGGGTAGGGGTATCTCAAAATCTGAGGGCCCTTCCTGCTAGACTATTAGCTTCCGAGGTCGGACGAGATCGGGCGTATTCAGGCTAGTATGGCCGTGAGCAACAGTACCATGACCCAAAGCATCCATAATACCCAGCCTGGAACATTGTTGTTGATGTAACTTTATTAAATATGCGGGATAAAGCACTCTATTTGTGGGTAGAATATGCACAAGGTGTCCTGGATGAAGGGAGAAGTGTGTTTCAATGAATTCTAACTTTATTGGGGGCATATGGCACTCTATATGGGGCTAAAAAGGGAATTGGAACTGCTGCTCTCAGTCGATGTAGGCCTCCATAAATGGCTAGACGCTGCACTCTTGTGGGTGAAAATGGTAGTGACAGCCCAGCACAGCAAACCATCGATAAGACCCAGCCAGGAACTTTGTCAATGATGTAACTTTATTAAATATGCGGGATAAAGCACTCTATTTGTGGGTAGAAAATGCACAAGGTGTCCTGCTTGAAGGGAGAAGTGTTTTTTCAATGAATTCTAACTTTATTGGGGGCATATGGCACTCTATATTGGGGTAAAAAGTGAATTGGAACTGCTGCTCTCAGTCGATGTAGGCCTCCATAAATGGCTAGACGCTGCACTCTTGTGGGTGAAAATGGTAGTGACAGCCCAGCACAGCAAACCATCGATAAGACCCAGCCTGGAACTTTGTCAATGATGTAACTTTATTAAATATGCGGGATAAAGCACTCTATTTGTGGGTAGAAAATGCACAAGGTGTCCTGCTTGAAGGGAGAAGTGTTTTTTCAATGAATTCTAACTTTATTGGGGGCATATGGCACTCTATATTGGGGTAAAAAGTGAATTGGAACTGCTGCTCTCAGTCGATGTAGGCCTCCATAAATGGCTAGACGCTGCACTCTTGTGGGTGAAAATGGTAGTGACAGCCCAGCACAGCAAACCATCGATAAGACCCAGCCTGGAACTTTGTCAATGATGTAACTTTATTAAATATGCGGGATAAAGCACTCTATTTGTGGGTAGAAAATGCACAAGGTGTCCTGCTTGAAGGGAGAAGTGTTTTTTCAATGAATTCTAACTTTATTGGGGGCATATGGCACTCTATATTGGGGTAAAAAGTGAATTGGAACTGCTGCTCTCAGTCGATGTAGGCCTCCATAAATGGCTAGACGCTGCACTCTTGTGGGTGAAAATGGTAGTGACAGCCCAGCACAGCAAACCATCGATAAGACCCAGCCTGGAACTTTGTCAATGATGTAACTTTATTAAATATGCGGGATAAAGCACTCTATTTGTGGGTAGAAAATGCACAAGGTGTCCTGCTTGAAGGGAGAAGTGTTTTTTCAATGAATTCTAACTTTATTGGGGGCATATGGCACTCTATATTGGGGTAAAAAGTGAATTGGAACTGCTGCTCTCAGTCGATGTAGGCCTCCATAAATGGCTAGACGCTGCACTCTTGTGGGTGAAAATGGTAGTGACAGCCCAGCACAGCAAACCATCGATAAGACCCAGCCTGGAACTTTGTCAATGATGTAACTTTATTAAATATGCGGGATAAAGCACTCTATTTGTGGGTAGAATATGCACAAGGTGTCCTGGATGAAGGGAGAAGTGTGTTTCAAAAGAGTACCTGAACATTTCATTACCATCTGGGTGGGCAAATTCTAGATGTGATTTTTTTATTCCTATACATCCCTAGAAAAGTCTGGGGAAATGCCTATTTTAAGTAGATAATGTATAATTTGTATATTTAAACTTAAAAATTCTGAAAACAATTACTAAGTAGCTAAGTAAGCAATCTAGCTGACTATGACTGGAAACAAAGTACTATCCAGTTAGAATTATAGAAGATCTAGTTGTGTTTTCCTGCTGGTCTCGCTGCCTGGGTTTGAACAGACTTGTGGTGACTAAAAATGGCTTTAAAAAATGCCTTTCCACCAAAGAATATATATATATATGCCATATATATGCGATATATCATACCTCCACTATGATTCATATGCCCTAACCCTTTTATTTATTTTAAAAACATGCTATGTGGAATGGAGTGTCTGCTCTCGGCTGAGGGCTTCATCATGTCTCGCGCAGTATCAACCAATGAAAATGCACAGGGGCAGGGGCGTGGACAACATGCTGCATACATTACTGATAATGCATACATTACTGATAATGCATACATTACTGATAAAGCGAAAGACAATGTTGTTTTCACCTAGCTATTCACATAGAATAGTTTGTCTTTGTCATTGTCAGATGTGTATGCAAATATAGGGGCGTATCTTAGACACACTCTACGCATTTTCATTGGTTGATACTGCGCGTGACGTGGTAAAGCACTCAGCCAAGATTACCTGAACATTTCATTACCATCTGGGTGGGCAAATTCTAGATGTGATTTTTTTATTCCTATACATCCCTAGAAAAGTCTGGGAAAATGCCTATTTTAAGTAGATAATGTATAATTTGTATATTTAAACTTAAAAATTCTGAAAACAATAAATGTACCCATCCATGGGTTTAGGGTTAGGATTAGGGTTATACATTATATATCATTTGTATTGTAATCTGTAAAATATACAGACTTTTCCAGAATAGAAATCTAATCAGTAAAAACTAATCTAAAACTAATCTAAGCAAGCCTTTAGAATATGGATAATAACACATACAATACATACAAATCTCCTACAGATACAAATCTTACTTACTCCTCTTACTGTAGGCTATTGTCTTTATATAATGTGTGCATATAATGCACTTTGAATTGCCCTTGTCGTATGAAATGTGCTATACAAATAAACTTGCCTTGCCTAAACCCTTTTGGAAGGTTTTGTTTATGTCCAGGTTTCACACATCTCTGTAGTTACATGTTCAGTGAGTCTAGTTGCTGGTGACCGCTAGGACTATAGGCAGATGCCTTGTTGGTAAGTAATTTGTATCTAGTGTTCTTTCTCAGTCAGAAAATAGCAGAAGTGTATTTATTTCTCGTTGTCTTCCTCCAGATGTCAGGCCTTTACAGTGAAGTGCTGGACCGACTGGACAAAGCCAAGAAGAACCTGGTCATGGAGGAGTGATCTGCTGTAGTGTTCTCCATGTGGTGGACAGGGGTGTGGGCCTGTCTCTCTGCCCCTGTAGAATGTGTCTTGGGGGGTTAGTCTGCTCCACCGGGACCCCCTGCCTCACCCCTTCTGTACCGGTTAATAAGGACTCAGTTTGAGTTTTTGCATTTTGTAACTTCTTTGTACTATGTTCTCTTCTCTTATGCCTCCTGGATATCACATTCATATGAATTTACCTGAACATCTCATTTATTATATTGATAATTAAACATCTATAATCAGAAAAGACGCATTTGTGGTTTGAAAGAAACAGAACACATAAAAACCATTACCGAGTCACATATTTTATTATTTCCAAACAAATAAACTTGTCCAGTCCAAAAAAAATAAAAAATAACCCCAAACAAAAAAGTTGCAGGACTGTGTTCCCTCATGACTAGGACAGTGAAGACCGTGTGGCCCAGTGTCCTGATGGGCTCAACCACCTGCAGTGACAGGGAGGAAACCACTGTACAATCAAAGGGTTCATGTTCGCAAGCACTTACTGCACAGGTGTGCTGTCACCTAAACAACTCATCACCCCAAAGGACAAACCAGAACCCCAACCCCAACCTCCCCCCCCCCTCCCAAAAAAGCTTATGTCATCATGTCTCTCACTGGAACATGGACCCTCATCAATTATACACACACAGAAGCATTCAGGTTCAATCTTGTTATAACCGCAACCTCAATGGAAAGAGTCAAATTAAATCAAGTTCTTTGGGCTTCATTGACATGGCTGACCGAGGTATGAATACCAGACACATTGTTTTAACAGTCAGCTGTGTTTCAACTTAACACCAGAGAGGACCAGTTCTAGGACTTCTAAAATGACATTATTGATTAACGCTCCTGGTTTCTGGAATATCATCTTGTTGTAGGTTGCTGCCTGCCTGCCTCTCATTTTTCAATATTTTGTACATTGTTTTTAAATCTATAACACCCAGACAAGTTCCACAAGAAAATCACATGTAGACAGGCCCTACTTAAGGGAATTAAATTCCCAACTGACTACAAAAAGTGTTCCAATAGGAAATGTATGGAAATGTATAGGATGTATTTCCGTATGGAAATTATATCTCAGAATAGCTCAAAGTTTACTTACCTGACATTTGTGATCTATAAAACATGTTTGTCCCAGTTTGTTGTCACACATGCATGAAGCACAGG
Source organism: Nansenia antarctica (assembly GCF_963989245.1). Taxonomy (NCBI): domain Eukaryota; kingdom Metazoa; phylum Chordata; class Actinopteri; order Argentiniformes; family Microstomatidae; genus Nansenia; species Nansenia antarctica. The sequence continues at coordinate 15,153,023 of NC_137678.1, forward strand.
TGAGGGGGATCTGCTGGGGGCATTATTTACATTTGACAGCTACCACACCCTTTGAAACAGTCTGTAAGCAGTTTATAAATGGCTCTGTTCCCTTCGGTTATTCCCTGAACTCTGGTTTTTGACACAGGTAATGACAGCTGGTTTAGCAGTGGTGCCTGGCAGGTGGGCACACCTGTTCAGAAAATGCCTGCATGTACAGGTGCTTTGGGGGGTGAGGGAGCAGGGGACCCACGGGGCTAGGTTACCATTTCCTGTGGGCATTAAGAAGATGGTCTGGCTTTGATGGCTGAGGAAAAGAAAAGAAGGGAAAAAAAACTATAAACTTTCCTCTGAAAAAGCATAAAAAGGAGGAGGAAAATAAAGTGTTCACAGGTGTAGGGGACCACAGTACTCCTTCTTCAACAAGTCAACATGTCCCCTCACATGTACACAAGTCAACATGTCCCCTCACATGTACACAAGTCAACATGTCCCCTCACATGTACACAAGTCAACATGTCCCCTCACATGTACAAGTCAACATGTCCCCTCACATGTACAAGTCACACGTCTCGTCACATGTACAAGTCAACATGTCCCCTCACATGTACAAGTCAACATGTCCCCACACAAGTCAACATGTCCCCTCACATGTACAAGTCAACATGTCCCCTCACATGTACACAAGTCAACATGTCCCCTCACATGTACACAAGTCAACATGTCCCCTCACATGTACAAGTCAACATGTCCCCTCACATGGACAAGTCAGGCATGTCCCCTCACATGTACACAAGCCAACATGTCCCCTCACTTGTACAAGTCAGGCATGTCCCCTCACATGTACAAGTCACACGTCTCCTCACATGTACAAGTCACACATGTCCCCTCATATGTACACAAACACACAGTGTCAAGATCCGCAAAGGAAGATGGGGCGGGTCATTTCAATCCTGTTGGATCCATACAGCCAACTCATGCAAGGGTTACCACAGAGGTGGTCTTGACAAAGCTTCACCACATCTTAAGAAAAAGATAAGACATAATACATCCGCTTATTAAAATTGTTCAATTGCAAATGCCTTTAAATCACTCAGAGACAACACAGGATGGATTTCAAAATTGTATAGATATACAGAGCATATAGGTTTAATATCAAACCCATCGTTAGTGATCTTTTGGGTGAGGGAGGGGGGGAAGGGGACAATCCAAAACAGGTTATATTGACTCTTTAATTGTTAGAACGACATCCAATACAATTATTGTCATGTTCTACCCGTTTTAAGGCCACCTTCATGGTGGCATACAGGACAGTACAGTGTGACCATTCAATCAGAAGAGAATCATCTTGGAAGGCAGAGAGTGTAATAGGGTGGTCTGCTGCTCAACATGGGTGAGGGAGCTATGGCTGCCCAAATTGGAATCCAATAATTCTTCTTAAAATACACAGGAAAAGGGTTAAAATACAGTGGGTGGGGATAGGATCATACAGAGGTGAGTCTGCGTTTTGTCTATTGCACTCACAAGTTAGGCCTCCGGGAAGTCGGAGGGTAACACAGAGAAAGTAATAATAAAAAAATAAAAATAAACGTTTTTGTTTTTCCTCGTCAATTATTTGTAACTTCCCTCACAAAGTACAGGTAGTAATATGTGATAGGTTCGAAAATGTTTTCATAATGTTAAATAACGAATTGATCAAACACAGTGTCCAAACACCTGGACATTGAAGAGTGTGTTTCTGTTACAGCCTGTCTCTGGGCTCTGTTAATGATTGTGTGACCCTTGTACTCTGGACACTGTTTGTGAACTTTCTCTCCCCTGCTTATCAGATTTCCATGACACTTTCTGCTAATGATTCGTTCTGAACAAACACCCCACTTTTCTAGGACTCTGATAGGATCACAAACTGCCTCCGCCTTTCCATTCTGTATGA
>NC_137678.1:15159934-15217434 GCF_963989245.1 Nansenia antarctica
AAACTCTTGTTCCAGCTTAATCGCCTTGTCGAAGACTTTATTAGCCTGCTCATACGTCTGCCTCTTATTCATCTCCCTGTAAGGAACAGTCACGGTTAGTAGGCATGGTTACTGTAGACATGGTTATTGTACAGTTATTGTACAATTACATTTATAAATCAACTACTTCCAGGTAAAATAATATCACCAGTCACCACTGCCATAGGTTACAAAAACTCAAAACTCACATTAGAGCTTCAATGGATTTTGGTTTGATGAAAATTGCGATCGAATAAAGTTGTGCTTGTTGCAGTCGCTTTATAGCATTCCCAGACACATCCAGGATACAGTGTTTTCCCTGCAGGAAGAGGAAGGAGAGAAAGGGGCTTAGTATGAACAAAAATACCACATTCTTCCTTATTTCTAGGCACAGATAAGGCCCTGTATTCATAAATAATGTATTCCTATACAGTTCTGTTCCGTGGATATACTGCAATTATCAGCACTTCAAAGGCCATGTTTCAATTTCAGGCGTTATGTGTGGGGCACAGTGTACTTCTTAGTGATTTGCTTCACACATCTCAGCACAGAAACCTGTGATATCACCCTAAATGGAGTGTTAACAGCAGCATGTCAGTGTGGTGGAGTGTGGGTTGTTCACCCTACCCTCTCAGCCACTGCTCTGACAGACAGGATGCTGCTGGTCCCGTAGAGGTTCTCCTTGAACTGGCCCGCTTCTATCAACTTGTTGTCCTGAATGTCCTTCTCCATCTGCTCTCGCGAGCCCACAAAGTGGTAGTCCTGCCCGTCCATCTCAGTCTCCCGCCTCGGACGAGTCGTGTCTGTGGAGAGAAAGCAACAAACACCTCGGTCAACAGACCGTTAGAGAGGACGCGCTAAAGGCTTTTTCGCCATGGCAGTTCTGTAGGTTGCTACGGTGATGTGATGGGATGGTGGAGCCGAGTTACTCACGAGGAACGCAGGAGCCAAATTTGTGAGGGAACTCTGAGATGAGGTCATCGTTTACTCTGTCTTTCATTGGGCCCAGGATGATCACAGGCCTTGTGTAATGAACTACGAATGAGAGGCGAGAAAACGGGTCAAGAACAAAATGGCTGCGAAAAACACTGGAAGAAAAAACTTTGAACGTTTGTTAAGTCTCAGACCCTTGTCTCAGACGGAGGTGAACACAGATGTTGACCTACTCTCCTGTCGAATCACCGGCTCATAGGAGAGAATTGTGTCTTCCTGGCCCTCTGCAAAGCAAGGAGGAAACAGAATTAGTCTACGGCAGGGCTTCTCAGAACCCGGCCCAGCCCATTCCTTGTGTTATGAATACAACACTGTAACGAACCTGTATAAGGCCCGTTGGCAGCTCTGCCAAAGGGAGTTAGCTTTCTTGGTGTTGCGGTTAGCGCGGCCGGTTGGTAAGCGGGATATCGGGGTTCGAGACCCGCTTGGGGCGAGTTACTCTACCCCGACGTTTCGCTACATTTTGGTAATAAATGTAACGTTTTCTATTTTGAGAAAGTGTACAGTGTACCAACTCAAGACACTGCTGTGCTCATTAAGCTTTAGCTCCACTTTACTCCCAGTAAGCCATGGCCTTTCAATTACAACAGCCAGCCGATCCCATTAAGAATGGGATTTGGACTTGTTAGTGTTAAAAGGTTTTTAGTGCTGCAGTCCAGTTAATGAGTGTCTTGTTCTGAGGGTCAGTAACTAGGATATGGACTGGGACTAACAGCCGGGCCTGGGACCCTGGAGCAGCACAGCATTACTGTGTTAGTGGAGCCACACGCACGCACGCACACACACACACACACACACACACACACACACACACACACACACACACACACACACACACACGTCTCCACACACACGCACACGCACACACACACACACACATCCACACACCTGCCTGCAGCACACACCTTGAGTCTCCAGTAGAGGACAGACAGACAGACAGACAGACAGACAGACAGACAGACACCAGAGAGAGACTAAACCCTGACCCCCCCTCCCCGGGGTGTAGGTCCTCTCTGGGTCAGAGTGGGTGACAGAGGGAGGGGGCCAGCAGCCACTGCCCTCTCCCAGAGGTGAGCGTCCACAGAGACATGAAGTTGAGAGAAGGATGAAGCATGAAAGGAAAGCGCGAAAAACCCTGTTTATCTAGCGGTCGCTCTCTATCACACACAGGTACTCACGTTCAGACTCCACCAACTCCTGCACAATATTCTCCTTGCTCTTGTAAAACGGGAACTTGCGTGAGAGGTTGAAGCTTTTTTTGCGCTTTACTTTGATTGGCTGCTTGGAGATGTGCAGATGGAGGGAGGGGAGCGATGAAACAAAAACAGAACAGAATGGTTTTCAATGAGGAGGACACCAAACACACGCATGCAAAACTAAATCAAAACAGAAATGGATGCAAAACGAAAATAATGAACAACAAAATATGCGGCAAATAACCAGGGTGAAATGAATGGAACATTAATTCAATGCAAAGGGAAGATGCTTCATCCATTTTGGATCCTAATTGAATAAGATTTGCATGTGTCTTCTTATGGTAACCTGTTATCAAAAGGTCTGTGAATAACTGTGGCAAACAAGAATATCACGTGATAGATTTGGCCAATTCATATTTTCACAATGAGAAAACCTAACATTTGGTAAAAAACCAACTGAGTTTCAGATTTTCGGATATCACACAGCAATAACTACGCCTTAAATATTGCAAATGGTCCAAATGTAGCCAGGCACAGTTAGGTGTCTTTTGCTAGGGGTCCTTAGCTAGGGGTCGTTAGCTAGGTGTCCTTAGCTAGATGTCCTCTTAGCAGTGGGTGACTGTCTGTACTGGGTAACATGAGCCTGTCTGACTGTGTTCAGGTGCCTGCTCCTGTTCCCACACTCTGGGGAAGTGGGTCAGCTCCCTGGTCCCCAGGAGAGACAGACACAGGAGGAGGAGAGGAGGAGGACAGGAGAGAAGAGAGGGTGGAGCCCTCCCAGTCCCAGCTTACCCTGTTGGATTCGATCATGCCCGTCCTGGCGTGGAACTTGACCGTTTTTAACCTTGCGCGCTCTTTCTTCTCCACCCTGTACGGAAACAAAAAGACATGTTTTAAAGCGTCTCTCGTGGGTGGGCCATGTTGGACTACACCACAGAGAGAGAGAGAGAGAGAGAGAGAGAGGGCGGCGTGAGGAGGACGTACCTTTTCTTGCTCGGGATGACCCCGATCTGCTCGCTCTCCCCGTGGGGCGTGACCAACCGCGCCTGCCACCACTCGTCATCGGAGGCGTTGATTACATGCAAGATGTCCCCGTAGGAGAAGCTCAGGCCCTGGCTAGGCAGGCAGCTGTCCCTGGTCCGGTCGAAGTCAAACAGAGCTCTGGAGGGAGGGAGAGAGAGGGAGGGAGGGAGGGATAGAGAGGGAGAGAGAGGGAGGGAGGGATAGAGAGGGAGCCACCTAAGCGCCTCGCCAGTCTGCTTTCTCATCCAAACATTTAGCCAGTCTGCTTTCTCATCCAAACATTTAGCCAGTCTGCTTTCTCATCCAAACATTTAGCCAGTCTGCTTTCTCATCCAAACATTTAGCCAGTCTGCTTTCTCATCCAAACATTTAGCCAGTCTGCTTTCTCATCCAAACATTTAGCCAGTCTGCTTTCTCATCCAAACATTTAGCCAGTCTGCTTTCTCATCCAAACATTTAGCCAGTCTGCTTTCTCATCCAAACATTTAGCTAGTCTGCTTTCTCATCCAAACATTTAGCCAGTCTGCTTTCTCATCCAAACATTTAGCCAGTCTGCTTTCTCATCCAAACATTTAGCCAGTCTGCTTTCTCATCCAAACATTAAGCCAGTCTGCTTTCTCATCCAAACATTTAGCCAGTCTGCTTTCTCATCCAAACATTTAGCCAGTCTGCTTTCTCATCCAAACATTTAGCTAGTCTGCTTTCTCATCCAAACATTTAGCCAGTCTGCTTTCTCATCCAAACATTTAGCCAGTCTGCTTTCTCATCCAAACATTTAGCCAGTCTGTTTTCCCTCTCTATTGCATTATAATTAATCTAATAACCAGTGCACACTACTACTATTATCCCAATCCCAAATCACAAAATTGCGGGAAGATTTGCGTACACACGTTTTTGGGCGGATGCAAGCTTTATAAATGAGTCCCCTGGAGAGCTCCCAGAATTGTACCTGATTGGTTGACTCCGATTCCAGTGGGAAACTTAGATTAACAGCTTTGTACACTTGAGTTTCATGCAGCAAGAGTTCAAGTATCAGGGTTCACCAGTCTGAAAGCAGCTGACAACTTAATTAACCCCTGAGGACTGATGCCAATGTGTCTCTCATTCACTGGATATCATTGGAAACCGTATTGACTCCGACTTTGATGTAAAAGCACCTTTTCATCCAGGGCTGGTCGGCCCCCTGTTGTAGTTTTATGTCAAATACACTGAGAGTTGACGTCTGTATCTCTACATTCTGGGAAATCGTAGCTAACAATTCAGTCTGCCTGGGGACAGTGCCAATGACTTTTTGCGCACTTACTAAAGTCTAGTTTTCTGTCACCACATTTGTTTGCCAAGATTAGTGATCTCATAAAGGGTGTCGACTTTGTATATAAGGGGTGTGCTCAGAGAAGGAGGAGGCTCTGAGGCTCTGGGGCTCTGGACGTTGCAAACTCTAGACTCCTGTCATGTAACTTTATAAATAAAAGGCTTCAAGCTAAGTTGGTCAATCTCCTTGTGTTCAATATTCAATATCAATAGAGAAGAAACCAGATTAAATCCACTACACCCCACTTACCCAGTGTTGAGCACCCATCCAGGGCGGAGCTGAAGCTGCAGGCGTAGGTGTGAACAGGGACGTAGGAGGCAGAGGTGTTCCACACGGGATCCCTGACGGTCACAGAGTAGATCACACCTTGCCCTGGGATGGAGCTAAACGACACTGTTGTTTTCTCATCCGAAGACAGTGTAATGAGCTAGAGAGATAAAAAGGAAAGAGGGTAGAGATAGAAAGTAAAGAGAGGGGTAAAAAGAAAGGAAAGATTAAATTAAACATCATGGAAAGGAGGAGATATTATCAAAATGTTTCACAAGAGTATTTTAAGCAAAACCAGCAGTTGTGTACTATTTCTACCTTCTGAAATGACGGCTAGGACTGGTCATATCAAGCGAAAGGTTCTTTATATGCAAATCTGCTGACATACACTTGTGATCACTTTCTTTTCAATAAAACAAGCTATTAGATATTCACTTTCAATTCTGGATGTACAATTCGCATTTCTCAAAAACAACAAACTGTCAACTTTCAGGCATTCTGGAACCTGCAGTTCTACCCATTCTTAGTACAACAGAATTCTTATACAACAGAAATGTACTTCTTTATATAGACCTGTCTTTTGACAGGTAGCAATTACAAAGAAGCAATTACTCAATCAATAATTGATAAGGACACCTACAATTGGTGCTACTACCTCAAGTCGAGTCGTTTCATTTTGAAAATGTAATCATCAGCCCACCCACTTCTGACTGCTCAGTCACCGTTGAGCAAGTTCTGTTGACAGACTCCAAAGTACGGTGTGTGTCTGGCCTCAGACCCACTGAATCAGCCCCTGTATAGCAACTGTATAGATATAACTATATTTACTGTCAAAGAGACAGTTCCACTGTAGTGGATTCACACCCGTCACCCTCAGCTCACCCGTTTCCCATGATCTCTCATGCTCTGCACGTTAGCTACGCTCTGGATGGCGGTGATGAGGCTGCGTTCTGATAGGTCACTCTCAGGCAGGAAGTACTGGTAGATGTCGTACTGCAGGCGGAAGCGTTTGGTGACACCCACGGCGGTGTCACACGCCGGCGGACTGTCTGTCACCCCTGAGTTGGAGGTGGAAATGGTCAAAAGTAAATGGGAGTCAGCCTAAAATAGCACCATAACAACCTCAGGTAAATTCGGAGCACAATTGGAATTCATAGAAATGTTGTCACATTCGGCTCTGCTGGTCTCTGACAGGGACATATTGCAGGTGGAAAAAGCGCTAAGCACTGAACTGAGTAGAATCTGCATCTGGCTAGCTGACAATAAACTATCAATACACCTAGGTAAAACTGAAACCATCCTATACGGATCCCCATCTAAACTCAGAAAGGCTGAACATTTTAAAATAAAAGTGGGTAACATTAATATCACAAGAAAAGAGGATATTACATACCTGGGCTCCATCTTAGAGGCAAATCTTTCCGGAGATAAAATGGCAGCAAAAGTAATCAAAAAAGTGAACCATAGAACTAGATTCTTGTACAGGATATCCTCACTTGTCAGTAAAAACACACTGAGGACCCTATCAGGAGCTCTCATTCAATGTCACTTCGACTATGCCGTAACATCATGGTACTATAGAACCACAAAGGCCCATAAAACAAGACTCCAGACAGCCCAAAATAAACTGGTTAGGCTTCTGCTAGGCCTCAACCCTAGGACACATCTAACCGCTGCTCATTTTTTGAGCCTTGATTGGCTACGAGTAGTTGACAGAGTGCAGCAGCTTGCACTGGGCCTGGTCTTCAAGATACGCTACACCACAAAGACACCCAAGTACCTGTCAACATACTTCCAAAAAGTGAACAACGTCCACACATACAACACCAGAGGAAGCTCCACGAACCACGTTCAACCGCGTTGCACCACAAACAAGGGGTTAAACTCATTTGCAAACTATGCAGTAAAAATGTGGAACGCCCTTCCTATAATCTTAAAGGAGTGCAAAACACTGCCCACCCTCAAAACCACTCTCAAAAAACATTTACAGGAGGCTGCAATCCGTAACTGGACCCTCTAAATCAAAAATCAGATTAAAAGACCCGAACTACCCACTGTACATACTTTGTGTTTTGTCCCCCGCCCCCACCTGTGGTGTATGTCCCCACCTGTCCTACCCGCTGTACATACCTTATGTTTTGTTGTATTGTTCTTCCCATGATGGATGTATGTTTATCTTGTAGATAGTAATAGTTATTTGTCTGTATTATCTTGTAGATAGTACTAGTTTTTTTGTCTGTCTTACATGTAACGATGAATTGAGAATCAAGGACCCCAATTGAAATAAGCCAGTGGCTTTCTTGGGTTTTTATCCTGTTAGTTGACCTTGTATGTAATATGTACTTTCATGTACCTACTTCTGCAAATTCTTCTAATAAAGTTTTCAATCAATTCAATCAATTTTCAAAACATTATTTTCCCCCAAAATGCATGAAGCAGAGAAAGAAAAGAAATGGAGACAGAAAGGGGGGGGGCACTACATAAATGAACCATCTGGTTAAAGTCTGAATTAGCTGGCTGACCACCTTGTTAACAATGTAAACAAATCTATGTGTTGGGTTTGTAAAAGTAACCAACACCATTCTGCTGTATTGAAGAGACTGACCTTAACACTAGAAGAGCCGTGAGAAGTCACGGTGACCCCTGTGAGTAATAAAAAAATCTATCTTCTCACTTGATCAAATTTCAGGACCCTCCTTTCATGACTTTTCCTAGATATGTGCGTTCTACCAGTTTTTCTGTGTAGAAGGCAGGCTAAAAAAAGAAGCGCCCTCTAGTGATCTGTGTGTAAATAGCAGATTTACATTCTAAAAAGGGGGTATATTTGACCCCCAAGGCGGCTCTACTAGTAGTAGTACTAGTAAAATAGGCACAGCTGTTGTAGTGTTAAAACAATATATTCTGAGGGTAAGTAAGGTAGTAAGGTTTTAGTTTACAGAAGCACACAGATAATCTGCAGCACTTTGTTTACACATGTTATCTTCGACTGCAGCAGAGCAAGGAAGATGAACACTGTCCTCAGGTGACCTTACCTAACCCTAACCTGTCCTCAGGTGACCTTACCTAACCCTAACCCAAACAGGTGACCTTACCTAACCCTAACCTGTCCTCAGGTGACCTTACCTAACCCTACACAGGTGACCTCAGGTGACCTTACCTAACCCTAACCCTACAGGTGACCTTACCTAACCCTAACCCTACAGGTGACCTCAGGTAACCTTACCTAACCCTAACCTGTCCTCAGGTGACCTTACCTAACCCTACACAGGTGACCTCAAGTAACCTTACCCAACCCTAACCCTACACAGGTGACCTTACCTAACCCTAACCCTACAGGTGACCTTATGTAACCCTTAACTGTCCTCAGGTAACCTTAAACTGTCCTCAGGTGACCTTAGCTAACCATAAACTGTCCTCAGGTGACCTCAGGTGACCTTACCTAACCCTTAACTGTCCTCAGGTAACCTCCTACACTGTCCAAAGGAGGTGTGACAACAGCTTGATTTGGAGGTATGATATACCCTATCTAATGTGTCATTCATTACCTTGGATATCCAATATTTGCTGGTGCGAAGCGGATAATGGTCTCAAAAAGGTTATAATGGAGATAGACATTTGGGTCAATGAGCAGGTCAAACTCCATATTACAAGCTCCAGGGACTGGATCTTAAAAAAGGGAGGGGGGGGGGGGGGGGAGAAAACAGATTTCCATTAGATAATTGCTGTTTTTCTTAGGGTATCATTGACAGTGGTGCAGTAGACTGCTGACAGTAGAGCTGGACATACTTGTTGTTTTGTCCCCCCGCCCGAACTACCCATTGTACATATTATATGTCTGTCCCCCTGCCCGAACTACCCACTGTACATACTTTGTGTTTTGTCCCCCGCCCCCACCTGTGGTGTATGTCCCCACCTGTCCTACCCGCTGTACATACCTTATGTTTTGTTGTATTGTTCTTCCCATGTTGGATGTATGTTTATCTAGTAGATAGTACTAGTTATTTGTCTGTATTATCTTGTAGATAGTACTAGTTTTTTGTCTGTCTTACATGTAACGATTAATTGAGTATCAAGGACCCCAATTGAAATAAGCCAGTGGCTTTCTTGGGTTTTTATCCTGTTAGTTGACCTTGTATGTAATATGTACTTTCATGTACCTACTTCTGCAAATCTTCTAATAAAGTTTTCAATCAATCAATCAATGGCCTAATGTGTACTTGTGTAAGAGTACAAATAATAATAATAATAATAATAACTTGTATTTGTATAGCGCTTTTCCTGCAAACGTTACAGCTGAAAGTGCTCCAATCATTATATAATCATAATTTAATTATTTAGTCATTTAAAGGCAATATTAAAAACATGGGTTTTTAGTCTTGACTTGAACATATTTGCTGAGGTTGCATCCCTAATGTAAACTGGCAGTGCATTCCATAATTTGGGTGCATAAAATGAGAATGCAGCCTCACTCTCTTCTTTTGTACATGTGGTACACAGAGAAAGCCAGCGTCAGAAGACCTGAGAGCTCTACTGGGCTGATATGCTAGCAAAAGGTTTCAGATGTTATTTTTCTTTCAGATGTTCTGGTGCTGTGCCAGTGAGAGCTTTAGAAACAAGCAGAAGCCAGTTGATGGGGGAAATAACGTTGTTCCTGAGTAGCAAGAGAGCGGTTTAGAATGTCAATACATATGTAGAAACGCTGTGTGAAGAAAGAGAGAGAACAAGAGAGAACGTGCTGATAGACAGACAGACAGCACGGAATCAATAGCAGAGATAGGGAACCACGAGAGAATTTAGTAATATGAAAAAAATAAAAATAAAATAAAAAGGAAATGATAAAACTCCCAAAATGTGGTCTTGTGATTCTAACATCATTTGACAAGGGGCACTTGCCTTACAGCGCAGCATTATATATTAATATTGTGTATCGTGTAAAAGAAGAGATTTGGTGAGGCTGCATTCTCATTTTATGCACCCAAATTGTGGAATGCACTGCCAGTTTACATTAGGGATGCAACCTCAGCAAATATTTTCAAGTCAAGACAAAAAACCCATCTTTTTAATGACTAAATAATTAAATTATGATTATACAATGATTGGAGCACTTTGAGCTGCAACGTTTGCAGGAAAAGCTCTATACAAATAAAAAGGTATTATTATTATTATTATTATTATTATTATTATTATTATTATTATTATTATTACGTCACATCACAAAGCATTCACACAGAACAACAACATGTCAACTAATTGTGGGGATGTGTGTACCAGTGCTGGTGTAGGATGACCGCTGTGAGAGTGTGTACCATCAAGGCCCTTCACAATCTTGCACCCCCATATCTCTCTGGGGGCCATTCCACTAAAGGTGGATCAGTATAGCGGCGATATAAATAAATGCGGCGCTCAGGCAACTCGAGATTGGAATTCAAGCCTCAGGTGATTCCTCGAACGAGGATCAGCCTTGTGTGATGAGTGTTCACAGAAGACAGGCTTACAAATCTTCGATATGGGCGCGTGCACGCAGACATAAAGAGCCCAGAAGAGTCGATCTGTCGAAATGAAGATACTTCACTCTGCAGGCGTACTACATTTGCGCAGCATTCCCGAATTATTGATCTTTAAGACGGAAAAATAAGATGTAAAATAGTGCAATACTGCCGCAATTAACAAGGCGAGGGAAATGGTTTGGCAAGAAATTGCTGACCGATTAAATGCGTAGGTCATACTAGCCCCAGTTATTGTTATATGTTCATATTTTAATAAATGAATATTACTACTGTGGTGATATCAGCAGCAGGCTACAAACCTTCATATCGCCACAATGGCCTAGTGGTATCGACCGCTGCCACAGGATTTATTCATCATTTTTAGACGTGGTTCGAATCCCTCTTCCGACACACTTTTTACTGCAATTTCGTTGTCTGAATCTAATCTAAAATCTAATCTAAAAAAGTATGCAGGCTATAAAATTATGGTGCAGGCTAATTTACAAGAACTGACACGATTACAATGGTGTTTGAAGCCTTTGCATGAAGGCTTCGGTTAAATGTAAAAAAATAAAAAATAAATACTTAGTCAAGTCTCGAACTCGCAACCTTTGGGACTCCAGCCGGCTGCCTTACCACTGCGTCAACCAGACAGCTGTGATAACATAACAGCAATGCAAGTTGATAGACATACCTATTCATTTTATTTTATTTTTTACACTTTTTAATTTATGTATCCATCGATCTATCTATCTATCTATCTATCTATCTATCTATCACACTTTCAAAATATCTAGTTATCTATCACACAATCAAACTATCTATCGATCACACTTTCAAATTATCAAATTATCTATCTATCACACAGTCAAACTATCTAATCTATCTATCTCGTGTGAAGTGGGAACTAATATTTCCTAAAAGACACATGAGGAACTGTCGTTCGGGGTTTAGTTTCCGCCTGTGAGCCTTTTTTTAGCTCACCACATGACCACAGCCGTCAGTATCCACAAATCTCACAAGACTCCACCGCGAGTGGGTCAGCAGAGACCGCGCGCGTGCGTGCGTGCGTGCGTGCGTGCGTGTGTGTGTGTGTGTGTGAATAATAGCAAGACAGAACTAGAACCACCTTCCTCTCAAAAGTGCTGGAGTGTGCTGTGTACAGTCAACTCAACCTCCCTGCCTCCAACAAGCTATTCAAGTATATAATACAGTCAGTTGAAAAAGAATTAGGACACCCCATGAAATATGTTGTCCTAGTTATTTTGAAGAAATATGGACATATCAATATTTTGATCTTCTTTCAAACAATATCTATAGAAGGTGATGTACTAATTGGAACCAAAAACAATGAACATGTAACCTTGGTTATCATTTATTTCACAAAAAAAGAAGAAAGATGTCAATTCCTACTGAGGACAAAGTTAGGACACCTTATGCCCTAATAGGTGGTATTGGCCCCAGGCTGAAATGACCTGAAATATAAGTTTTCTATAACTGTCTACCAGTCTCTGACATCGACTGGGAGAAGGTTTTTCCCACTCCTCCATGTATAATTCTTTCAGCTGTGTGATGTTTGAGGGGTGTCTTGCATGCACAGCCCGTTTCAAAATCACCCCACAGCATCTCAATAGGATTAAGATCCGGCCTTTGACATGGCCATTCCAGAACTCTCCATTCCTTTCTTTTGAGCCATTCCTTGGTGGATTTAGTTAAATGTTTTGGGTCATTGGGTCGTTGCATGGTCCACATACACTTCAGCTTAAATCTTTGGACAAAGCAGACCCAAACCATGACATTTCCACCCCCATGCTTCACAGTAAAGGTTAGGCCTTGACTGCCAGGGTTGCCTGGGTTACCCAGTTTTACACACATCAGTTCAATGGGAGGGGAGGGTTGGCACAGAACGGAGACTGAAGACCCATCTCTTCAGGTTACACCTTAACTGCTCCTCCTGAGACATCTACTACCCCCCAGCACTGCGTCTCCTGAGACACCTGCTTTTCCCATATACTGTATCCCCTAAGACTTCTACTGCCCCCCTTCTACTTTCTCTGTTCTCCAGTGTCTATATATATTATTATGTTTTACTTTTTTTTTTTCTATCACAGAGACTGCCAATGGCCCCGGGCCTGAGCTAGATTACTCTTCCTGCTGCGACTGGTGGATTGATGATTCACTTGCTTAGTCAAATGTATCGATTGTAAGGTCACTTTGGAATAAGGCATCTGCTAAATGCCAAAAATGTCAATGTAAATGAGTGAACAGAGTGGAAACTCTGCCCCTTTTACAAAGACCCCTTTACCCTACCATGATGACTACTACTAGCACGACTCCTACTGTAGGTCAGCGGTACGCGCTAATGTAAGCTTACCCAATACCTGAACGTATTCAGAATGAAGTTGAGGATGCAATGGGGATAGTAAGGCCCAGACCACACCGCAGACGTCAAGCTCAGTAGCGTATGTGCGTTTCATTTCGGCGGCCATGTTAACAGGTTAGAGCAGCCATACAGCCCATGTTAACGGGTTAGAGCAGCCATACAGCCCATGTTAACAGTTTAGAGCAGCCATACAGCCCATGTTAACAGGTTAGAGCAGCCATACAGCCCATGTTAACAGGTTAGAGCAGCCATACAGCCCATGTTAACAGGTTAGAGCAGCCATACAGCCCATGTTAACGGGTTAGAGCAGCCATACAGCCCATGTTAACGGGTTAGAGCAGCCATACAGCCCATGTTAACACTAGAACAGCGACGTTTTTTTACCTACTTTTAGCGCAAAGAGGTGTCGAATCACACGACCACTCTTCACAATGGGGGAGTGTGTACTGACGCACAAAAATCGCTGGATGGCGATGTCACACAAGAAGAGAAAATGACAAGACACTACCTCTAAAAATGCATAAAGTTCCAGAGAAGTGGGGACAGAGCAGAGAGTCAGCTGAAAAGGAACATATATATATATATATATATATATATATATATATATAATAACGTATGCATGCCATTGTAGATGTAACGTAAGTGGAGAGGAGATTGATCTAGGAGATTGATCAAGACTGCGGGAGTTTTCATTACTAACGAATGAAAGTTGAAAAATAATAATAACTAATATATAATAACTGTTGT
The DNA here is from genome assembly GCF_963989245.1 of Nansenia antarctica. NCBI lineage: Eukaryota > Metazoa > Chordata > Actinopteri > Argentiniformes > Microstomatidae > Nansenia > Nansenia antarctica. Next base: position 15,173,360 of record NC_137678.1, read on the forward strand.
CCCTTTCACACATAGTTCCATGTCATTTCCTTGGAATCCCAAGCTGTGTTGACCAGGTATCTGTAATGTTCACATTTATATATAACAGTAATAAATGACAGCGCTGTAAATAGTGTTATTCTTGCACAATTGCACCCACAACGTGCTATTGCCGTCCGGAGTTGATCAGCTCCAGATTGAACCAAGGTTCTTCGCTACAGAAACATTTTCACACAGTGACAAACATGTGATGCGTTTTATATAATATTCTTTGAACAACAGAACGGGACAGGCGCCAGAAACTGCCATAATATACCATACATACTGTATATCTGGTCATATATCGTACCTCCGTTTTATATTGAGAAATATGATGATAAATACATATAGGGCGGAGGTATGATATGTGGTGTGTTTAGTTGGCGAGCGGACAATTGGCTACTACAATGTACAATGTTGCCAAAATCAACTAGGCCTATCTAATGTTCGAAAACGAATCTACAAATATTAATCTGCGTACTGTATATCTATGGTACAACCGTCTTGCCTGTTGTGTATTATTATCATTGCCGACACAGGTCTATGAACATCTGATAATAAGGTGAAGGGCAGTATTATTCATCTTTACTTTATTGGGTGAATAAACTCAATATTAATGATTGAACAGTTGTCTATAGGCAAGAATGGGCTTTAGTTGGCGAGTGGACATGCCACATATCATCCCCGTACCTCCATCCCACATGTATTCATCATCATATTTTTCAATAGTGACACAGCCCAATGAAAAGGGCTACCTGTAGGCGAAATCATTTTTCAGTTTTTTACATGTGCTTAAACTACAGATTGTAAGCTTTCAAATAATGCATCATACATTGAAATCGGAAACAAATTGAAGACGACATGAGTATTTGAAAGTTACTACACCGGAAATCACTAAGCACATAAAATCCCCATCAAAGATAATGAATCCCCATCAAACAACAAGAAACGAAGTCATTGTATTATAGATTACACTTATTTAATGAACGTAAAACTGTTCTGAAAAATAACGAGTGGGTACTTCACATCTTCGAGTTGAATGTTAGCTAAAAAAACGAAAATCTGAAAAAGAAAAAAAAACTTTAAAGACGAATTTGCGTCTTTCTCATTTCCGAGAGGTGTCCAGAAACACCAGGAGCAGTCACTTAAATCTTGTATTGTCTGAACGAACATTTATTTCGCCATATTACGTGACTTATGCACCTTAGGTTTTTGTGAACGGGACGATCAGAAAGAGATTTGTTTACCACGAAACAAGGAATGCAAAATAAAAAAAACAACGCATTACATTGGCCGTCCTATTGAGATGATAACAGTTTACAGATTGAACTCATATCTCTTGAGTATGTTTGCATATGAACACACTTATTCCTATGTAGCCTATTGCATTATTTTCATACATAATACTGTAACGTCCCAACTTGGACAGTGGTGGAATAACAACAGATAGCTTCTCTCTTGTAACTGATTGTTTAATTGTTTAACTCGCATACCAACTTTCTCAATTAACCGGAGTTCTTCCTCTCTCCACGGTCTCAACACAACAACCCCCACACGCATGCGCCCACCTCCACCAATCACAGGGGTGCATTGGCACACATGACACAACACAGTAACAGGGTTGCTACACTGCTCCCCCCTTACAAAGGCCCTCGCCCCGAGGGCTAAACAAAGTCTCTGAGGTGACCCGGGGCCCGTCTCAGTCTCGGAGGTCGTTGTCCTGGTAGTGACACAGGCGGCTCCGCCCGTTGAGTGGGACTACCCTGCTGCATGGCAGGGACTTGGGGTGGTGAATAGGGGAAATGGGGGGTATCAATGAGGGTGGTATCAATGGGGGACATAGGCAGTGAATCTGGGGAATTGGGTTCAGGGGTACTGGGGCTCCTGCCCACTGCTGTTCTAAGGCCCGTTCTCCTTGGCCTGTGCGTGTCATTAGTGTCCCTGTCTCTCCGGGAGGGTGTCGGTGGCTCAGGATGCTGAGGGGGAAGAGAGTCCCCTCTGTATGGGGCTAACCTGTCTCTGTGAAGTACCACCCGTCTTCCCCTGGGTGGTAGCTGGACCCTGTACACTACCTCCCCCACCCTCTCCAGTACCTTACAGGGCCCCACCCAGTGACAGTCCAACTTAGGGCATCGGCCCCTCTTTCTCCGTGGACTATACACCCACACCAGGTCCCCAGCCTGGAAGTGCTTTCCTTTGGCCCTCACGTCATAATTCCTCCTCTGTCTCATACCCGCTTTCTCCAGCTGATTGCGAGCAAAGCTGTGAGCTGACTCCATCCTGTCTTGGAGTCTTCTGGCGTACTCCCGCCCCGGGGGAAGAGTCGGAGTGTCCGGGGATTTGCCAAAAGCCATCTCTGCCGGCGTCCGTAGTTCTCTCCCCAACATGAGCAGGGCAGGTGTGCAGGAGGTGGAGTCCTGCACAGCAGATCTGTAGGCCATGAGGACGAGGGGAATATGCATGTCCCAGTCACGCTGGTGTTCTGCGGTGAGGATGGCGAGCTGCTGTGCTAAGGTCCTATTGAACCTTTCCACGAGTCCATCGCTCTGGGGATGTAAGGGTGTGGTCCGGGTCTTGTGCATGCCCAGACGCTCACACATAGCAGCGAACACCCGCGACTCGAAGTTCCTCCCTTGATCGCTGTGGATGGTCTCTGCTGCTCCAAACCTGGCAAACATGCCCTCTACTAGAACATCTGCCACAGTCTCTGCCTCTTGGTTGGGCAACGCGTATGCCTCTGGCCATTTTGTAAAATAGTCCATGGCCACCAGGACAAAACGATTGCCCTTGTCCGTGCGGGGAAAGGGGCCCATGACATCCACTGCTACTCTCTCCATGGGAGCGCCCACCGCCAGCTGCTGGAGCAGCGCGTGGGACTGATCCGGAGGACCCTTGTGCGCAGCACAGAGGTCACAGCGGCGACAAAAGTCTTCAACATCCCTTTGGAACTGCCCCCAGTAAAACCCTTGACGGAGGCGACGAAGGGTCTTGGAGACTCCAAAATGTCCAGCCCCTGTGGTTCCATGAGAGGTTCGGAACACGGCCTCTCTCAGCGCTCGGGGGACCACCACCTGCCACTTGCTCTCTCCTGTAGCTGGCTCTTTCCAGGCTCTTTGCAGCACCCCCTCACTCACACGCAGGGTCTCAAACTTTGCATACAGTCCCTTAGTTGCAGGTGAGCTCCCTGCTACCTCAGGCCACGGTGGTTTCTGTCCAGACTCCACCCACTGCAGCACCGGTTGTAAATCGGTATCCTGCTCCTGCTGTGCTCTCCACTCCGCTGAGCCGATAACCTGCATCTCTCTGCAGACCGGCTCACTCCCCTCGTGCATGGGACATATCCCCTCCTCTTCCCGGAGCTCTCTCTCACGTGCCTCTCTGCGCTCGCAGTAGCGACACCCGGCTGGCGCACAGGGGCGTCGGGACAGAGCATCGGCATTGGCGTGGCGAGCGCCGGCCCTGTACACCACTGTGACGTCGTAGGACGCCAGCTGTTCCAGCCAGCGGGCGATCTGCCCCTCCGGTTCCTTGAAGGACATCAACCACTGGAGAGCTGAGTGGTCGGTCCTGACAGTGAAGGGCAGGCCACAGAGGTAATATCGGAAGTGGCTTATTGCCATCACAATGGCCAGAAGCTCTCTACGTGTGACGCAGTAGCGGCGCTCTGCCTTGTTGAACGTTTTGCTGAAATACGCCACAACTCTCTCTCCCTCCGGCCCCACCTGACTCAGCACCGCACCTGTGCCAACGTCGCTGGCGTCCGTGTCCAGGACAAATGGCAGGTTGGGGTTCGGGGGAGTGAGAGTGGGGGACTCTGTCAACGCCTTCTTGAGAGAGTTGAAGGCCTGTTCACACTCCGGCGTCCAGATGAAATCCCTGTCCTTCTGCTGCAGGCGATACAGGGGGGCAGCTAGGCAGGAGAAGCCTCGCACAAACCTTCTGTAGTATGAGGCCAAACCCAGAAAGCTTTTTAGCTCTCGCTGGGTAGTGGGGGTGGGCCAGTCTTGTACTGCATGCACCTTCTCATCCGTTGTGCTGATGCCTTCTGCCCCCAGCTTGTGCCCCAAAAACTCCACTTCTCTCCTCATGAAGCAACATTTGTCAGGGTGGAGCTTCAGACCCGCCGCTGCTATCCTCTGCAGTATCTGCCTCAGGGTCCCCAAGGTCGCCTGGAAGGAGCTCCCATGAGCCAGAATGTCATCCAGGTAGACCAGGCATTCTTGGCGGGGGATGCCAAGCAGCACCTCTTCCATCAGCCTTTCGAACGTGGCAGGGGCATTGCATAGGCCAAAGCTGAGGACACGGAACTGCCACAACCCCCTGCCCGTACAGAAGGCGGTCTTCGGCCTGGCCTCGGGGCTAAGGGGCACCTGCCAATAGCCACTGCGCAGGTCTAGTGAGGAGAACCAGGATGAGCCGGACACCAAGTCCAGTGACTCGTCGATGCGGGGCAGTGGATACGAGTCTTTCCTGGTCACGCTGTTCAGCGGTCTGTAATCCACACAGAATCTCATTTTCTGGCTCTTTTTTTTGTTGACCATTACAACCCCCGAAGCCCAGGGACTGTCAGAGGGTTCAATGATGCCTGCCCTCAGCATCTCCTCAATCGCACTGTCGGCAGCCGCCTGATATGCCATGGGAAGACGGCGGGGACGCATCTTGATGGGCCGAGCATCCCCGGTGTCTATCTCATGCTGCACCAGATGTGTCAGTCCCACTTCCTCCTCTGTCAGGGCGAAAATGTCTTTAAATTCAGACAACACCTGCCATAGCTCTTCTTGTTGCCAGGGCTCCAACGTGTCACAGTTACGTTTCCATATTTCTCTCACTGCCGACAGTCTATCCACCTCTTCCGTTGTGGACGGCTGGGTCGGGGGAAGGGGGCCCAAACCTGTAGAGGGAAGTGTTGCCGGAGATGGAGACTGTCCACCAGTGGGGGTGTGGGGCTCAACCGATGGGCTACCAAACATCGAGGGGATGGGTGAAGGGGGGGGTGGGGGGTTTGGGCGGGAGAGTGGGGCGCCATTGTCCTCAGCCGAGGGGTCAGGCCCATAACATTGCGTGTCTGTGGCTTTCACGGACAGTGGTTGTGGTCTCGGGACCAGCGAGGGGGATATCATTTTACTAGTGGGGCCCCCAGGGAAGCTCAGTGTGTCCTTCCCCAGGTCCAGCACACAGCAAGCAAACCGTAGGAAGTCCAGACCCAGTATACAGGGGTCCTGCACATCTGCCACCCATACACTAAATGTCACTGACAGACCTCCCACATTTATAGCCACCCTCCCTCTCCCCCGCATAGGGGCTAGTTCACCTGTTACTGTTCGCAGCTGCACAGCAGTTGGCTCCTATTGTGTCCCCACTGGAACGACGTCGGGCCTCATCAGTGTTGCAGTGGAGCCGGTGTCCACAAGGGCCGTACAGGGAGTCCCAGCCAGGGTGATGTGGACATGACAAAAATCCCCAGCATGAGTCCACCCTACCACCCTTGCGGACTCCGCGGTGTCATTCGCTTCTGGGGGGAGTGGAGCCCCACTCCCCCGTCTGTGCTGCTGGGCTCCTGTCAGAGGTGGGGCAGCATGGGATGCGGCGCCAGGGGCCTGTATCGTCCCATCTATACAGGCCCCGGGGCGTTTCCCTGGTCGCCAGCGAGCTTGGGGCACCGCCTGCGGATATGGCCAGCTTGGCCACACTCCCAACACACAAAAGGGCCCTGGCGAGGCCGCATGTCACCCCAGTCATTTCGATTGCGCGGGCGTGTGTCACTGCGTGATGATTGCAGCGACACAGCCCGGATCAGTTCTGTCAGCTCTGTCGCCCACGCAGGCCTCTCTTGGGTTAGGCTGTTATCAACTGCGGTTCTCACAACAGGGCTGCTGACCGCCAGACTGCTCTCTGCTGTCCCAGCTCCCACGATCTCTCTTTCCAACGCCAGCTCGAGTGCCTCTTGTAGCGTGCGGGGGTGTGCCAGTTGGGTCTGGATGCGCAGCTCCCTTGGATTTATAGCCTGGATAAACTGGTCTCTGGCGAGCTCACTCTGCACCCCGGGGGGCATGTGGGCATAGGCTCTCCTTGACAGGGTCTCAATGTCATTGGCTAACGCCCGGAGTGGCTCCCCGGGCTGCCTGCGCCTGCTACACAGTTCAGAGCGCAGGACACCAGGCTGTTCACATTGTCCAAACCGCCTCTGCAGAGCGCCAACTAAAGCCCAATAGTCCCCTCTCTCATCTGGGCTAAGTAGTAGCAAGCATGCTAATGCTTCATCTGTGAGGCATAGAGCCAGCTGTAGAGCTTTATTGTCCTCAGACCAGCCCGCCGCCCGCGCTAATAGTTCAAATTGGGCACGGAAAGCCTCCCAGTCTGCCTTACCAGAGTATTTTGGTGTTTTAACAGGGACATGATTCCCGCGGGGGCCGCCATCTTTGTGTACATAGTCTCTGCTGTGCGTCGCTGCGCTGGAGGACAAGCCCAGTCCTGCATCGGCAGCTAATCTCCTGACTGTGTCCCTCAAGTGAGCCTTGTGTGCTGAAGCACTCCCACCTTCCTCCGCCAGCCTCGAAGCATAATCACCTCCCTCCTTCTCTCCATACTTCTCCTCCTTCACTTTCGGACGCGTCCCGGTCCCGTCCCGCTGCATGGCCATTATGTCCGCGGCTGTAGCCGCTAGCTAGCTAACTGTACACTGACCAACGAAGGGTGACGAACGGTCGTTTTTTCTTTATTTTTTTACTTCTGACACCAATGTAACGTCCCAACTTGGACAGTGGTGGAATAACAACAGATAGCTTCTCTCTTGTAACTGATTGTTTAATTGTTTAACTCGCATACCAACTTTCTCAATTAACCGGAGTTCTTCCTCTCTCCACGGTCTCAACACAACAACCCCCACACGCATGCGCCCACCTCCACCAATCACAGGGGTGCATTGGCACACATGACACAACACAGTAACAGGGTTGCTACAATACATTCAATGCGCAGCTTTCCGAGAGCCCACGGCACATGAGAGTAATGAGAGTAAAGTTAAAGTTTTATATTATAGTCTTTGAACAACAGAGCGGGACAGGCGCGAGAAACTGCCATAATATATCATACATCTGCCATCCCACACCTTACCTCCATCCCACATGTAGCCTATTTATCATCATATTTTTCAATATACCTCCATAGCAGTCTACACGATTTAGCTAGGCTATATCTATAATTATATTATGAGAACATCAGTATTTTATTATGAGTGGGACTGCTCAGAATAAAAATAATAATACATTACATACTGTAGGCCTATTATAAATATCCGCTCGTTATATAATATTCGTTGATGATTACATAATCAAATGTAGCCCGCAGCGCAAAGCGCAATAATGTCTTATTGAGTCAACACGAGTTGACTCGCTGGAACGAGACAGACTGATACACACCACACCTCTGCCATATCATACATCGGTCCCACATGTATTTATTTACCATCATATTTTTCAATATAAAACGGTATGATATGGCAGATATATATGGTACATTGCAGTCGTCCCGCTCCAGTTCTAGTAGATCGCCGACATCATGTTATTTGATGTACACATTTCACGGCAAGAGAATTCCGATTTGTGGCAAGAGACAGTTTATTCACCCAACAATTGTTCGTTCACTAAACATTATAACATGAACACAGTGAGGATTCAAACAAACAAAATAATTAATACACTCTGCAATTGGCTACTACAATGTTGCCAAAATCAACTAGGCCTATCTAATGTTCGAAAACGAATCTACAAATATTAATCTGCGTATATCTATGGTACAACCGTCTTGCCTGTTGTGTATTATTATCATTGCCGACACAGGTCTAATCATAACTGAACATCTGATAATAGGATGAAGGGCAGTATTATTCATCTTTACTTTATTGGGTGAATAAACTCAATATGAATGATTGTACATTGTTGTCTATAGGCAAGAATGGGCTGAAACAAAAGTAGTTACAGACTCGCTCAAACTGTAGCGAGATTAGGAGACTACTAATTGTAAATAGTAATCCACAATTATGGTTATTACTGGTGGCCTGAGGTGGTCCAGTGGTCTAGCACCGTGGTCTACAGTGATATACAAAAAATACATTATATACAATATTATAAATATCTGTTTGTTATATAATATTCATTGATGAGTACATGCATAATCAAACGTAGGCTACTGCAATTACTTTGCTGCGGGAGCTATGCATGCACCACACAACTTGATAGGTACATACTGTGCATTGTATCATTCATAACTGTACATAGGCTACACATATCATAATATCTTATCACTATTGCATGGAACTTGGGTAAACCCGCTGTGAAAAAAACCCTCAGCTCCAACAAATCTGAAGGGATTGGGAGACAACTGTACAGTTTATCATTTTCATAACTGTCTGTACATATACATATCTTATGTATCCCTATTGCTATACAGCCTATATATAAACACATTATGTTACATACATATCAGTCTTATCCACTGTATCTAATTCAGCAATGAAGCCTGAAGTTTGAGCACAATGTGTGTCCCCTTGCTACCTCTGCTGATATAAAAGAGAATTGCAGCCTTGGAGAAAAAGATGGCAGCCGAATTCCAAGGCAAATACACAGACACACACAGAAATACTGCAAAAACGCTTTATACTAACTAGATTTTGAAAATGTAAAGATGCTGGGTGGTAGAACGCACATATCTAGGAAAAGTCATGAAAGGAGGGTCCTGACATTTGATCGAGTGCAAAGGTAGATTTGTTTTTGTACTCACTGGTGCCCTATGACACCTCACGGCTTTCCTAGTACATGGTGGTGGGCTGCATCTCGGGGGGGGGACGAGGCGGCGTACAGGGATGAGGTAGAGCAGCTGAGCAAGCTGTGCAAGGTTAACAACCTGCTGCTGAACCAGTCAAAGACCCAGGAAATCATCGTGGACTTCAGGAGGAAAAAATCTGAGGTCCAGCCCCTGCTCATCGACGGAGGGAGCGTGGAGAGAGTCTCAACCCTCCGATTCCTGGGGGTGCACATACAGGATGACCTGTCCTGGAAGAACAACACAGCAGCCATCATCAAGAAGGCACAACAGCGGCTCTTCTTCCTGAGAGTCCTCAGGAAGGACCACACCAGACAGGAGATACTGGTGGCCTTCTACCGCTGCGCAGTGGAGAGTATCCTCACCTACTGCATCTGCAACTGGTTCTCCAGCTGCACAGCCGCAGAGAGGAATGCACTACAGAGAGTCGTGAGAACGGCCCAGAAGATCACCGGCGCCCCCCTCCCCTCTCTGGAAGAGCTGTACAACACACGCTGCCTCAGGAAGGCCTCCAAGATCTCCAGAGACCCATCCCACCCTGGGTACGAACACTTTGCTCGGCTGCCCTCGAACAGGCGGTACAGGACCATGTTCGCAAGGACAAACAGACTGAAGCTCAGCTTCTACCCCAGGGCCATCCAGGCCCTGAACACAGCAAAGACCTAGGTTCTGGGCCCTGGACAGTCTGGACGGATTGATGGCAGCTGCTGGATTGAAAAATCAGGTGTAGTGCTGAGGCACAAATGTGTACATTTCAAGCCTGCAAACTGCGACACTTTAAATGAATGTGCAATAACACTATGTGCAATATGACAACCCTAGGGTACATAAGGTTGCAGAGAAATAGGAAATGTTAGAATAGGTATAGCATAGCATAGAGTACAGCACAGTGTTTTATCTGTACAGTATAGTATAGTGGATAGTGTACATAGCCTTTATTTATGTAAACCAGCTCCTTTCCCTTCTTGTCTTTTTAGTTTTTTTTCTTTTTTTTTTCTTTCCTAGCACCAGGGGAGTCACCCCTCCCAAATTTCGTTGTTTGGTACCTGTACTATAGCAATGACAATAAAGACCATTCACCATTCACCATTCATTCACCATTCACCATAAAGTTATGCTCTGTATATATATATATGGGTATAGTACACTTACACACAGGACAAAGTGGCCTGGAACCCACAGTGGAAGGATAAGGGCATTCTTCTGATCAGCATGTTCCTGTTCAAAACCATGTACTGCATTTATCATTTTTATCCAACACTTAACTGGGGTGTGCATGATTATGAATTACATGATCATTTGATGAAGTCCTTTCTCATACATGTAGTGTTTTTTTGGCTTAGTGTTAGGAAACCATTTAATTTACCTTGAAGAAATAAAGTAAAAAAAAAAAAGAAGGTATTTAGTGTGTTGTTATTATAGTACATAATATTGGTTCCGCCCTATGTGGTTGTACCCGGACCGGGGACCCGAGTAGAGCTCCAGAGTGTCTGGAAGACGGATGAGCTACGTGTTAATAAAAGCCAGCTCAGAAACCCTAGCCTGTTTATTAATAGTTAGGAACACTGGAAATAACAAACATAACATGGTGTCAGATAATGGGACTGGCAACGCGGAGTTCATCGACTTATGAAAAAGGAATGTGCTGGATTCCGAAAGCACACATCTGCGCACTGCTAGCAAGAGGAGCGTCATGCGAGCATGTCTAGCGAGAGTGGAAGTGACAGTGATCAAGCTAACGTGAGTGAAAACGTTTCGAACAATCAACAAGGAGACCAAGAAAATCCTGCACCCGTAGTGTTCCCCATCATGGATAAACTCAGTCCTCCCACACCCATGCAGTTCAGTGGCAATCTTGCTGATAATTGGAAGAGATTCAAGCAGAGATTTAATATTTACTTGGCCGCGAGCGGGGCGGGGGGAGGAGATGAAAAGCTAAAAGCTTCTATATTTTTGCATGTAATAGGAGAAGATGCATTGGACATTTACAACAGCTTTCAAATAGATGAGGGAAATTTAACATTGACTGAGCTAGTGACAAAGTTCGAGGAGTACTTTGTGCCCAGTAAAAATGTCACTTTTGAGAGATATACGTTTTTCTCTGCCGCTCAGAAGATAGGTGAGAGTTTTGATCAGTACTTAACTGAACTACTTACTTTGAGCAAGTCATGTGAATTCGGAGATTTAAGAAACTCATTAGTCAGAGATCGAATAGTATGTGGGATTCCTGATAATGGGCTTAGAGAAAGATTACTACGTGAACGTGATTTAACGCTAGAGAAAACAGTTCACATGTGCAGAGCAGCAGAAACCACTCGCGCACAAGCAAAGGAGCTGCGCATGGATGAGTCGGCAGCAGTGCGTGCCGTGAAAAGAGAGGGACAGCGCCCAAAACAGTTTGGAAAGCAAAAGCCTACAGAGCAAAGTCCCAAGAGTCCAAACAGTAGATGTGGAAGATGTGGAGGCAAGCATATGCCTAGGTCATGCCCTGCTTATGGAAAAGTCTGCCACAAGTGTGGGAAGGATAACCACTTTGCGAGGTATTGCAAAGCTGAGGCTTCAGGGATGAAAGTGGACACAGTGGAAGAAGAGCCAGAGGAGTTCTTGGTTGACTCAGTACAGTCTAGCACAGCAGATGCGGCCAAATGGTTAGTCCCATTAACTGTGAATGAGACCATAATTCCATTCAAGATAGACACTGGTGCACAAGTGAACCTTATGTCCATACATGATTACAAGACCCTCACAGTTAAGAGCAAAATACACCCGGTGAAAGTAAAAGTGACAGGCTATACAGGAGAGACAGTTCCAATTAAAGGTTGTTGTATAGTGACTCTAAAGCACAAGGGACAGCAGTTAAAGACACAGGTGCTCATAGTAGAGAAGAGCTTACAGCCAATCCTAGGTCTGAGTACCTGTGAAAAGCTTGACTTAGTGAGAAGGGTGTTTGTAGTGAATTCCCAGACTAGCACAGACCACAACGCAATTATGCAGGAGAACAACGATGACTTTGAGGGACTAGGATGCTTGCCTGGTGAGCACAAAATATGTGTGGATGACACAGTGACTCCTGTAGTTCATGCGTGCAGAAAGATTCCATTTGCACTGAGAGACAAACTCAAAGAAGAGCTAGCACGCATGGAGAAGATGGGCGTCATAAAGAAAATAGACGAGCCAACAGATTGGGTGAGCTCACTAGTGGTTGTGCAGAAGCCAAGTGGAGCTCTACGCATTATGTCTTGATCCACGGGATCTAAACAGGGCTATAAAGCGTGAGCATTTCAAGCTACCAACAAGAGAAGAGATCATGTCACAGTTTGCTGGTGCTAAATGGTTTAGCAAGCTGGATGCGTCAACAGGCTTCTGGCAGATGAAGCTTGATGAGGCAAGCTCAAAACTATGCACGTTCAACACACCAGAAGGACGGTTTCGCTTTCTGCGTTTACCTTACGGTATTCTGTCTGCGCCAGAAGTTTACCATAAAACAATCCATATGATCTATGAGCACATAGAGGGAGTGGAGACCATGATGGATGACATCATTGTGTGGGGATCCATAAGAGAAGAACATGATGCACGGCTGAGGGAAGTACTGGATCTGACACGCAAGTCCAATCTGAAATTAAACCAGAACAAGTGTGAGTTTGCAGTGAAAAGCCTTACCTTTGTGGGAGATGTGATTTCAGAGCAAGGTGTCAAGCCAGATCCAAGGAAGACGTCAGCCATAATGAACATGGAACGTCCACAGAACAAAGAAGAGGTGAGGAGATTTCTGGGAATGGTCACATATTTGGCTAAATTTATCCCCCAGTTGTCTGCCCAGTCAGCACCACTCAGATGGCTTCTAGAGCAGAAGAACGAGTGGGAATGGTCCCATGAGCAGGAAGAGTGCTTCCATAAGCTGAAGGAGATCTTAACCAAGGAGCCAGTGCTCAAGTTTTATGACCCAGAACGGAGCACTAGGATCTCGGCAGATATGGAGGACCAAGTCCGCCAAAATTAACAATAAATATATAGACACATAAATGAATGTATGAACAAATACACATACAAATACACACAGTATACCGCAATACATTTCTATATGTATTTATTCTTTTCCACATTTATTCTTTCTTTTCCACATTCATTCTTTCTTTTCCACATTGTTTTCCACATTCATTCTTTCTTTTCCACATTCATTCTTTCTTTTCCACATTCATTCTTTCATTCTTTCTTTTCCACATTCATTCTTTCTTTTCCACATTCATTCTTTCTTTTCCACATTCATTCTTTCTTTTCCACTTTATCAGTAATGTATGCAAATATATGGGGGCGTATCTTGCATGTTGTCCACGCCCCTACGCATTTTCATTGGTTGATACCACGCGTGACGTATGAAAGCAGCGACACTGTTATTACCACAGACGGGTAAGACGAGAGTCTATAGCCCCGTTCTCTCACAGCGTCTTTCTCCCTATAATTTCCATGGAATCCCAAACTATGTCTATGACATCCCAAGCTATTCCCGTGTTGTCCCCTTTCACACATGTCGGCAATGGTCTATACTAGTCCATCAGCACTGTATGGGAGAACTTGGTGATAACCACAATACCAGTTGACTCAATAACGCTCTGTGCACACCGCGGACCGTGACCCACCGTTCTGGCGCAACCTGGTGGGATGGACTTGACGTACTTCAACGTGCGATGCAGATGCAAAGCTCTACTCGTGTTGCTAGCGAAGTTTCCCACAGAAGTGGGGGAAAAAACGTCAGATCAGATATATAAACGGGTTATTTTGATAAACTGGACACATTTTGTGAATATATATGGTTACTTTCTCGCCTGAAAACATATAAAAACTTCATAAAATGACATATTAACACTTGTAGAGCCAAATTACAGATTTTAGCCAATGGCGGCCAAAATTGAGGATTTAAAATCTGAGGCGAGAGCTGAGGGCTTCATCACGTCTCGCGCAGTATCAACCAATGAAAATGCGCAGGGGCGTGGACAACATGCTGCATACATTACTGATAAAGCATACATTACTGATAAAGCGAAAGACAATGTTGTTTTCACCTAGCTATTCACATAGAATAGTTTGTCTTTGTCATTGTCAGATGTGTATGCAAATATAGGGGCGTATCTTGGACGCACTCTACGCATTTTCATTGGTTGATACTGCGCGTGACGTGGTAAAGCACTCAGCCAAGATCCAGGTACTAACACGGCCCAACCCTGCTTAGCTTCCGAGGTCGGACGAGATCGGGCGTATTCAGGCTAGTATGGCCGTGAGCAACAGTACCATGACCCAAAGCATCCATAATACCCTCCTGAAGTTTGCAGACGACACCACCCTGGTGGGCCTCATCTCCGGGGGGGACGAATCTGCCTACAGGGGTGAGATCGAGGGGCTGCAGAGCTGGTGCAGTTTAAACAATCTGGAGCTAAATGCTCTGAAAACAGTGGAGATGGTGGTGGACTTCCGAAGGAAAGCAACCCTGCCCCCTCCCATCACGCTGGGAGGTACCCCGGTGCAGTGTGCAAATTAAATCACGGTGTGCGGGGGAGCCCAGGGATTAAAGCAAAAAAAATAAAAATTAAAAATCTCCTGACGGAAAAAGAAATTCAGGCCAGATCGGGGCCGGTGGCTTTCCGTGCGCAAAGCGCGCGTGCGATTTTCCGTTCTACGTTCTAATGCTTTGACTTTTCTTTCGAAAAATGTGAATACATTTCCGTGTTGTCGAAAATCAATGACACATCGCTAGTCAACTAACACGGCTTGTTTTATGAGCCTGCTAAAAATGTAAAGTAGTGTTGTAGTTAACTAGGTAGCAGTCCAATCCATTACGTTGCAGTATTTTGGCTTGACTAGCAAGTTTGTGTTGTGATTCTCAACAACGTTGAAACCTAGTTTCACCCTTTTCCATATTTTTGAATAATAAATGTGTGGACTGACGATGTAGCGCAGCCTAACTTATTCTAATAATTATTTAACATAGTTTTATTGTGATAATTATTCCCCCCTCCTCCCAGACTTACAAGGTCACATTATTATTGGATTGGTTGTTTGCGTGCCGGGTGAAGTTAGCTAAACATTTAACCTGCTAGCAAGAGAAACATCATGTCACTCTCCAAAGGTCTAAAGAGGAAAGTTGACGGTGGAAACAGGGCATTTAGGAATGGACAGTGAACTATGCGTTCATCCTACCTGGTTTCATCAATGCAAAGCCGTTGTGAGACTCACATTTTCCGTGCTCACAATGAATGTTCCCTTCCACCTATACATGCGAGTCGTCCTTTTCATCAATTAATGTGATAAAGACGCACTGACTAGAGGAATCGATTGGTGCATAAAAACCTTGAGAACTGCCGGATTAAAGTGACGTCCATAATAATAATAAATAATAATAATACATTAGACTTATAGCGCTTTTCTAGACACTCAAAGACGTCCATATCACCAGATAGCCAACAAATAGTGACCGATGGGAGATGCCTTTTTTTTTTTTTTTTTTTTTGCGATTTAGTTGTCAATGTTTTTCATAAAATTAAACTGCATTTGCTTTGTTACTGTTCACATGTGTGGTGCAGTCACATTCACATAGCCTATAAGTAAACATTAAGTTTGAATTATTTACTGAGCTGGCGTTACTTTTTTTAAACCACACACCGCATGTCGGCTATTTCAGCACCACGCGTTGTCCACCTACTTATCACTATGAGGGGTTCAGCGTCAGTGCACCCCGCTCTGTTACCTTCGCATAGTTGAAGCCAATAAAGGCCTATATGTAGGCTATATAGGCTATTATATATCATTTATATACCTAATACCAACATCAAAATAGATTGTATGCCTCTACAAATCATATTACACCAGGTAAAATCCGTCACAACTTGGAATAAATCCATCGCAATTTGGAATATTTTAGAGCTCCCCCAAAATTTCACAAACCATGTTTCCAGGGGAGCTCATGTCACCACTAGGGGAGCTATAGCTCCCCGAGCTCCCCCTTATTTCGCACCCTGCCCCGGTGGCCTCTGTGGAGTCATGCCACTTTCTAGGCATGACCATCTCCCGGGACCTAAAGTGGGAGCAGAACACCGAGGCCCTCACGAAGAAGGCCCAGAAGAGGATGTTCTTCCTCCGGCAGCTGAGGAAACTCAGGCTGCCGAGGTCCATGATGGTCCAGTTTTACACGGCCATCATAGAGTCCATCCTCACCCACTCCATCATCACCTGGTTCCCTGCTGCAACGGCCAAGGACAAAGCCAAGTTGCAGCGGGTGCTACGTTCAGCAGAGAGGGTGATCGGCTGTCCCTTGCCCTCCCTCAACTCCCTGCATGACACCAGGGCTCTGAGGAGGGCAAGGAAGATCATGGCAGACCCCTTCCACCCCGGCCACGGCCTCCTCACCCTGCTTCCCTCTGGAAGAAGGTTGCGGCTGCCAAAGGCACTGAAGGCCCACCACAGGCTCAGTTTCTACCCCTCAGCCGCCAGGCTGATAAATGACTCTGGCTTCCCCCTCCCCCCCGCCCCCAAGTCCGCCCAGGACTGAATATGCACTGGACTCACTGTTAAAACTCTGCACTGCACTTTATACCGCAATATCCAATGCACTGTTGTCTGTCCTGTGTTGTTGTTGTTGTGTTGTCCTGTTTTTGACACGTGAAAAAAGTATAAACGCACTTGCTGTGGTGACGAAGCAAATTCCTATATGTGTAATGCATAGTGGCAATAAACGTTATCTGAATCTGAATCTGAATCTGAATCTGGAACATTGTTGTTGATGTAACTTTATTAAATATGCGGGATAAAGCACTCTATTTGTGGGTAGAATATGCACAAGGTGTCCTGGATGAAGGGAGAAGTGTGTTTCAATGAATTCTAACTTTATTGGGGGCATATGGCACTCTATATTGGGGTAAAAAGTGAATTGGAACTGCTGCTCTCAGTCGATGTAGGCCTCCATAAATGGCTAGACGCTGCACTCTTGTGGGTGAAAATGGTAGTGACAGCCCAGCACAGCAAACCATCGATAAGACCCAGCCTGGAACTTTGTCAATGATGTAACTTTATTAAATATGCGGGATAAAGCACTCTATTTGTGGGTAGAAAATGCACAAGGTGTCCTGCTTGAAGGGAGAAGTGTTTTTTCAATGAATTCTAACTTTATTGGGGGCATATGGCACTCTATATTGGGGTAAAAAGTGAATTGGAACTGCTGCTCTCAGTCGATGTAGGCCTCCATAAATGGCTAGACGCTGCACTCTTGTGGGTGAAAATGGTAGTGACAGCCCAGCACAGCAAACCATCGATAAGACCCAGCCTGGAACTTTGTCAATGATGTAACTTTATTAAATATGCGGGATAAAGCACTCTATTTGTGGGTAGAAAATGCACAAGGTGTCCTGCTTGAAGGGAGAAGTGTTTTTTCAATGAATTCTAACTTTATTGGGGGCATATGGCACTCTATATTGGGGTAAAAAGTGAATTGGAACTGCTGCTCTCAGTCGATGTAGGCCTCCATAAATGGCTAGACGCTGCACTCTTGTGGGTGAAAATGGTAGTGACAGCCCAGCACAGCAAACCATCGATAAGACCCAGCCTGGAACTTTGTCAATGATGTAACTTTATTAAATATGCGGGATAAAGCACTCTATTTGTGGGTAGAAAATGCACAAGGTGTCCTGCTTGAAGGGAGAAGTGTTTTTTCAATGAATTCTAACTTTATTGGGGGCATATGGCACTCTATATTGGGGTAAAAAGTGAATTGGAACTGCTGCTCTCAGTCGATGTAGGCCTCCATAAATGGCTAGACGCTGCACTCTTGTGGGTGAAAATGGTAGTGACAGCCCAGCACAGCAAACCATCGATAAGACCCAGCCTGGAACTTTGTCAATGATGTAACTTTATTAAATATGCGGGATAAAGCACTCTATTTGTCGGTAGAATATGCACAAGGTGTCCTGGTTGAAGGGAGAAGTGTGTTTCAAAAGAGTACCTGAACATTTCATTACCATCTGGGTGGGCAAATTCTAGATGTGATTTTTTTATTCCTATACATCCCTAGAAAAGTCTGAGGAAATGCCTATTTTAAGTAGATAATGTATAATTTAATGTATATTTAAACTTAAAAATTCTGAAAACAATTACTAAGTAGCTAAGTAAGCAATCTAGCTGACTATGACTGGAAACGAAGTACTATCCAGTTAGAATTATAGAAGATCTAGTTGTGTTTTCCTGCTGGTCTCGCTGCCTGGGTTTGAACAGACTTGTGGTGACTAAAAATGGCTTTAAAAAATGCCTTTCCACCAAAGAATATATATATATATGCCATATATATGCGATATATCATACCTCCACTATGATTCATATGCCCTAACCCTTTTTTTTATTTTAAAAACATGCTATGTGGAATGGAGTGTCTGCTCTCGGCTGAGGGCTTCATCATGTCTCACGCAGTATCAACCAATGAAAATGCGCAGGGGCGTGGACAACATGCTGCATACATTACTGATAATGCATACATTACTGATAATGCATACATTACTGATAAAGCATACATTACTGATAATGCATACATTACTGATAATGCATACATTACTGATAAAGCGAAAGACAATGTTGTTTTCACCTAGCTATTCACATAGAATAGTTTGTCTTTGTCATTGTCAGATGTGTATGCAAATATAGGGGCGTATCTTAGACGCACTCTACGCATTTTCATTGGTTGATACTGCGCGTGACGTAAAGCACTCAGCCAAGATTACCTGAACATTTCATTACCATCTGGGTGGGCAAATTCTAGATGTGATTTTTTTATTCCTATACATCCCTAGAAAAGTCTGGGAAAATGCCTATTTTAAGTAGATA
Source organism: Nansenia antarctica (assembly GCF_963989245.1). Lineage (NCBI taxonomy): Eukaryota > Metazoa > Chordata > Actinopteri > Argentiniformes > Microstomatidae > Nansenia > Nansenia antarctica. Next base: position 15,192,059 of record NC_137678.1, read on the forward strand.
ATGTATAATTTGTATATTTAAACTTAAAAATTCTGAAAACAATAAATGTACCCATCCATGGGTTTAGGGTTAGGGTTAGGGTTATACATTATATATAATTTGTATTGTAATCTGTAATATACAGACTTTTCCAGAATAGAAATCTAATCAGTAAAAACTAATCTAAAACTAATCTAAGCAAGCCTTTAGAATATGGATAATAACACATACAATACATACAAATCTTACTTACTCCTCTTACTGTAGGCTATTGTCTTTATATAATGTGTGCATATAATGCACTTTGAATTGCCCTTGTCGTATGAAATGTGCTATACAAATGAACTTGCCTTGCCTAAACCCTTTTGGAAGGTTTTGTTTATGTCCAGGTTTCACATATCTCTGTAGTTACATGTTCAGTGAGTGAGTCTAGTTGCTGGTGACCGCTAGGACCATAGGCAGATGCCTTGTTGGTAAGTAATTTGTTCAAAGCAAAAAAACAAATAAAGTGTGTGTTTACCCCTTCAAATAAATTAACTTAGCCCCAGTCAGATCCATATTTAGAGGTAAGTTACCTCAGGTAACTTTAGCTAGCAAGCTAGTTTAGAGTTAGTGGTAATGTTTATCTAGCTAGTTACTAAGGGTTTCTTAATAGGACTGGTTGTTAAAATCCCTAAATATTCAGCACTACAATTGATGCAATCAAGCATCCTTATTACATTTATTTTGAACTTATATTCTCAATTGACTTTCACATTGATCTAATTACAGTTTTTCCCAATTGCTAAAACACAAAAGCCAATTCTCTAAACCAAATGACCAGTTCTCTAAACACATTTAATAAAACTAGCTCCCATTTGCCAAAACCATAAACACATTTCACATGAAGACACAATTCACAAAACACAATCTTCCTTTTCTCATAAGTCTAAACACATTGTGTCTTGCTAAAACACAAGTTGCAAAAAACTCTGCTCAAATTCTCAAATTAAAGCTCATGTGATGCAAAATGCTTGCCACAGTCAGCAAAATGTGAACACAATGAACACACCTGGCTTCATTCATTAAACATAACGACTCAACATTTAAGACACTTGTTGCAAATGATTGTGGTGTGTGTGTGTGTGTGTGTGTGTGTATGTGTGTGTGTGTGTGGTATAGTTCCATAAATAAATAAAAAAAACATCACACCCTGAACATTGTTTTCAGTGAGTATTGTTGTGTGTAATGGATCCTCTGTAGTGTTTGCATTGAGTTGTGATACAGTACAGTAGTGTACATGTTACGGTACATGTGGGAATACAGTACATGTGGGAAAACTAGGGTTAGGGTTAGGTGCTAGGGTGCTAGGGTTAAGGTTAGGGTTAGGATTAGGGGTAGGGTTAGGGTTAAGGTTAGGGTTAGACATGCCAGCATGTACCAAGTCACCCTAGCACCTAACCCTAACCCTAGTTTTCCCACATGTACCATATTCCCACATGTACCGTAACATACATACTGTATTTTCTGTAGATTTACATATTGTTCATATGAAACACACACACATCTATGAATGCCCAATACTCTACAGTGATATATTCTGAGAACAGATACTGTAAGGTTTCTAAAAATGTGCTTTGGCAGTTGTGAAAAAAAAGAACATTCTCACACACTGAACATTGTGTTTTCAGTTGTTTTGTTGTAGTCTGTAATGATGCATATAGTGTTTACATTTTTGCAGGCTTTGAGCAGCTGTTTTGGTGTGAAAGTTTGAGTTTTGAAGAGAGAAGGTGTGGTTTTGCTTATGTAGCTTTAGAAAAGCGTGTTGTGTTTAGAGTTTTGGGAAAATGGAGGGAAGTTTTGTGAAATGTGTTTTAGCAATTGAGAAAAACTGTATAATCAAAGCTGTAAAGAAAATACAGGTGATGAACAAGAATAGAAATGAAAGAACCAAACTAAAATTGTTTTCGCCAATAGCTATGAAATACATCTCTTAAAAATGTCTGCAAATGCTGAATCACAAAACACGGACGGAATGTACACTGTTTTCACTGTCACTGTCGAAATACAGTATTATGTCTGTAAAATCTCAAATAATTCTGAAATAACACTGGCTACAATTGTATGTGCATGGGTATGCCTGTCTACACAACACATGAAGCACAGAATGTGACAGTGCGTGTACCTCAAATGTACTTTTTGAAGTTGCTGCATACTTTCTGTACAGAGCAAGAACATTAAGAAATGGTCACATCTAATGTCTTCCCAGGCAATGCATCTAGTCTATTTCATTTCATTGTATATATTCTGCTAATATTTTCTAGACATGTCAATATGATTACTGCAAATAGTGAAAATACCACCGCTCATCCATTATCAGACTTTGCTGAGGTGCTGGAACTGAAGAGTGTCAATAGAGTGCAAAATAACAGTCACTCAAACACTGTGCAAAAAAACAGTTTATTGTGAGCTTTCTGTCATATATGATAGGAATATGATTACTGCAACAATGCACCAAATCATTTTGTTTTGAACGTGTTCTTCACCGTTTTGAACACAGTATGTTAACAATGAAAAAATGTCAACTTTGTCGCTTTTACCACGTCACGCGCGGTATCAACCAATGAAAATGCGTGGGGCATCAACCAATGAAAATGCGTGGGGTGAGGACAACATGCAAGACACGCCCCTATATTTGCATACATTACTGATAATCGGGGAAAGAATGAAAGCTTGAATGTGGAAAAGAAAGAATGAATGTGGAAAACAATGTGGAAAACAATGTGGAAAAGAAAGAATGAATGTGGAAAAGAAAGAATAAATGTGGAAAACAATGTGGAAAACAATGTGGAAAAGAAAGAATGAATGTGGAAAAGAAAGAATAAATGTGGAAAAGAATAAATACATATATAAATGTATTGCGGTATACTGTGTGTATTTGTATGTGTATTTGTTCATACATTCATTTATGTGTCTATATATTTATTGTTAATTTTGGCAGACTTGGTCCTCCATAGGCAGATGCTTCTCAGTACGGCCTAGGGGCAGTACTGCTACAGATGTATGACAACAGCTGGCAGCCCGTAGCCTACGCGTCTCGTGCATTGACAAGTGCTGAAGTTAGATACGCACAAATAGAGAAGGAACTTTTAGCCAGCACATATGCATGTGAACGTTTCCATCAGTACATATATGGAAAGGCTTTTGAAGTGGAAACAGACCACAAGCCCCTAGTATCAATAATGTCCAAGCCCCTCAATGATTGTCCTCTGAGGATTCAGCGACTGTCAATCAGACTGCAGAAACATGACGTGAGAATGGTCTATACACCAGGAAAATTCATGTTTGCTGCTGACACGCTCTCACGCGCAGTCAACAAGATGGAAAGTCCAAATGAACAGAAAAGCGTCGAAATAGAAGCCTATGTTGATATGATTGTCACATCACTTCCTGTGTCTGCGGAGCGGACAGAGAAGATCAGGAAAGCAACTGAACTAGACGAGACACTGAAAGAGCTCAAGAAGACCATAGTGAAAGGGTGGCCTGTGCAAAAGCGTGATTGCCCAAGTCAGATCCAAGATTACTGGGCATGCAGATCAGAGCTCTCAGTTGCTAAGGACATTGTCTTCAAAGGAAGCAGGTTTGTCATCCCGTCATCCATGCGCAAGGAAATGCTGCAGAAAGTGCATGAGGGACATTTGGGTGAGGAAAAATGTAAACGTAGAGCGCGTGAAGTAATGTACTGGCCAAGGCTCAACCAAGACATCAGCCACACCACAGCTGCATGTGAAATATGTCTCACCTACAGGTCCAAACAACAAGCAGAGCCGCTCATGCCCCACCCTGTACCTGATCGCCCGTACCAGAAGGTCGGAGTGGATTTGTTTGACTGTAACGGTAAAAGCAACATTGTAGTCACAGATTACTTCTCCAACTACCCGGAAGTTGCAACACTGCAGTCAACATCCAGCAGAACAGTCATAGCCTACCTTAAAACAGTCTTTGCGAGACATGGAGTTCCCTGTGAGGTGTTTTCAGATAACGGGCCACAGTTTTCCAGCAGCGAGTTTGCTGGTTTTGCAGAGGACTGGGGTTTTCACCATGCCACCTCAAGCCCTAACTACCCGAGATCCAATGGGCTCGCAGAGAGTTCAGTCAAGGTTGTCAAGGCTCTCATGAAGAAGGCTCAAGATGGACAGGAGGAGTTCCAGAGGAGTCTGATGGTATACAGGAGTGCCCCTTTGGAAAATGGTTTGAGCCCAGATGCTGATGGGAAGGCGCTTACGCACTAACCTTCCTATCCATGAGAACCTGTTGACACCTGTAGGAGCGCACACAATTAGGACAAGGAAACAAGAACAAAAAGAGAAACACAAGTTGCAACATGACAAGAAGGCAAAACACTTACCAAGCCTCAAGCCAGGCGATACAATCAGTATCCTGGATCACACAAAATGCACATGGAGGCAAGGAGGATGCATGCAAAGAGAAGTTGCACCACGCTCATACCTGATCCAGACAGACCATGGTGCAGCTCTGAGACGAAATCGTGTGGATCTAAGACCACAGGTAACGGTCCCAGAGACAGATTCTCAACAACAAAGCACTGCAGAAGTGTTAGATGCTCCCAGGAGTGAGCAGTTTGGTCAGAGTTCTCCGGACCGCAGTGACTCTGTCATGCCAAAGGGGGGCAGCACACCCTCTGAGACCTGTTGCAGGCCTAAAAGGACTGTTAAACCTCCTGAGAGACTTATTGCACAGTGCTGAAAACCATGTGGACTGTGGGCAGGAGACAGAGTAAAGAAAAGAGGACACTTATTGTTGAGAGTTAAATGTAAATGAAAATGTTTGTGAAAAAAAAAGAAAAAAGAAAAGAAAATGGTTTGTAAAGAGATATGTGATACATATGCTTATTATTTGAATGCATAGGTTCATGTTTGAAATGCAGGTTTATTATTGGAATGCACAGATTTAAGAACAGTCAGAAACTAATGTTTTGTTATATGACTACAAGAAAAGAACAAGTTGTTTTGTTTTGAAAGAAGGGAAGATGTGTTGTTATTATAGTACATAATATTGGTTCCGCCCTATGTGGTTGTACCCGGACCGGGGACCCGGGTAAAGCTCCAGAGTGTCTGGAAGACAGATGAGCTACGTGTTAATAAAAGCCAGCTCAGAAACCCTAGCCTGTTTATTAATAGTTAGGAACACTGGAAATAACAAACATAACATTTAGGACCAACACAGCTAATGTGCTGATGTCCCATGAAGGGCATGCCAATTGTAATGCTGGATACAATGTTGTCTACATAGCTGTTTATCTTATTCAAATACCGGCTCAATCATTTGACTTACTGGGAAATGGCTCATGGGATCACAGTTGTGGGGCTGGACCCACGTTGCGGTTACATGAAGGTCAGCAATGAAAACCTCCTTTCCCTGTAGAATTCAAGTGCATCTAAAATTAGTCAATGCTAGAAAATGGTACGTAAAACATATGGCTGAGTTCCAGCTATCTATTAAAATCACAACAAGGCATATAAGCCACAACATTACCTTTTCATCCAGTCACTTCAACAATCAACTATCCTTAGTATAAACATTTCTTGCATAAATGATTTGAAAAAAACATACCTTCGTAAGGCGATGACGTAGTCTATGCAAATATGCAGGCGCAATATGCAAAAATGCAGGAGCGGTATGATGACGCGCTCCAACCACTCCAACCAAATATGGTCCATCAAGCGTCCGGGTGATAGGCGTGATGTCCGCAGCTGGATATACTCGGAGAGTGTTTGTAAGGCTGGCGGCCATCTTAGGTGAGTCTGGTTGTGTTGTTAGGCTGGCGGCCATCTTAGGTGAGTCTGGTTGTGTTGTTAGGCTGGCGGCCATCTTAGGTGAGTCTGGTTGTGTTGTAAGGCTGGCGGCCATCTTAGGTGAGTCTGGTTGTGTTGCAAGGTTGGCGGCCATCTTAGGTGAGGCTGGTTGTGTTGTATGGCTGGCGACCATCTTAGTTGAGTCTGGTTGTGTTGTAGGCTGGCGGCCATCTTAGGTGAGTCTGGTTGTGTTGTTAGGCTGGCGGCCATCTTGGGTGAATCTGCAGGGCTGCCAAGTTTCACCAAAAGTTTGGAGTGAGATTTTTTGGCGGTGGAGCGACCCACAACTGTTTCAGTATGACTTTTATTAAACTGCGGTTCCTCCCGCGCACGCCCACATACAACATCCGGGTCTTACATGCAACATTATCAGGTCACCCCTAGGTGTCCCTGTAACACAGGCTACTAACATATGCCTATATGTAACAAAAACTGTGCACGTTTTGGCAGCGGCGGCCCCTCTCTCCCACCCAATTATTTGTGCTAGTTTCCTGCAATTTTACATGTTGTTCATAATAAACCAGCACAAGAAATGAAAATAATAAATAATAAATAATAACATTTTATAAAACAAGAAAACAATTCAGACAATATATCATATTTATGAAATCTTAATAAACAAATACAGTAGCCTACAGACTCTAAAAGAAAAATGGGCCCCATCAACAGGACTCAGCCCCTTGGTCAGCAGCAGGAAGACCCGTGGTCATCATCTTATATACAGTGCATTGCTCATAGATGGCTATCATGTTATACAGTACATACCAGGGTTTTTCCTGGGTCCGAATGAGGGCTTGGTGGGTGATTTTGTGCGCGCACGGCGCGCCCATATTTTTTTTGAGGGACCCCCAATTGTTGTATTTGTATTGTAAATTGTAATTATTAATTATTAGTATTATTATTAATGTACCTGGTTATGTTACAGTAGAGAAACAAAAAACAGTTACCAAAACTGAGAAGCTAAGATTGGCAAAAGATTGGCGTGGTGCAACCGAAATGAGTAAACAACTAGTTTGAAACTAACTAGTAACAACTAGGGGTTTAGTAACTACTAAATGCCTGCATTTAGTAATGACTTAGGCCATATTGGTGCAACCCAGTCCAGTAGGCTACCAGATACGATGTTGTAATGTATGCACATATTTTGCTACCACGGTTGCCAGACGGAATTGACAATGTCCAGCCCAACCGGTCTAAAAGCTGCCGAATCCACCCGTCCAGTGTGACCAAAAGTAGCCCAATCTGGTGTGGCGGGTGGCGCCAATAGGAAAAGGGGAGGTGCCCAAAGGAAAGCACTTAGGGCTCACCTTAGGGGGAACGCCAGAGCGCAGCCGTGTGATCAGGTCGGAGGTAAGGTAGTTGCACACCTTACTCCATGCTGACAGGCAGAGATCAAGAGGTAGGCCGCAGCCTATGGCTATTTTCTGTGCGTAGCGTTTTATATTATTTCTTTGATTGTATGTAATATTGATAGTGTGATGTATTACAGGTCACCTACTTCCCTGCTGGGTTGAAGGCGGCTGGTAGTCGCTGGTAGGACGCTGCCATCGACGTACCAGGTATTTTAATGTATTCGTCATGTAAATTGAATCATTATGTATTTTAATATGTCGGTAATAGTGTTTTAAGATTGTTCATTTGTGTTTCCTCCAGAGCATCAGTGCGGCCAACTGCTCTTGCCGTGAGACGTTTTGTTTGGTTAAAGTTTATGTTCTTATCTAGTCCGCCTGGGCAAGTGTGCCGGTAGCGGGGCGGACTAGTTTTTCTTTTTGTTTGTTTGTTTGTTTGTTTGTTTATTTGTTATTTAAATCCGCTTTTCCCCCACCATTGCCACTTCACCGGGTTAATCCCAGTTCGACCATCAGGGCAGGTTTGAGTGTGCTATATTTATAGATGATTGCAGTGAACAACCCTTTTCTACAGTGTGTAGCCTATGATGTGCAGTGAACAACCCTTTTCTACAGTGTGTAGCCTATGGTGTGCAGTGAATATAACACCTGCCCTGGTAACAATAACTGAGGTTCTTTGGAGAGAGGTCAATGTGGGCCTGGATTGTGAACTAATGTAATAAAACTATTTTCTATTTAAAGTACATTCTCAACTGTCATTCTTATGCTAGGGACCTATATGGTGGGTGTAACACTGGCAACACTGCTTGCTACGTTCTTGCAGCTCGCGTGAACACAGGTTCTTCCATCAGCGCTCGCCTGCCGCTTCGATTGCAGACTCAAGTTAACGCGCGTGCAGAAAGATGCCACGAAACTCCGGTAGCTTTCTTTCAAGGAATTTCAAAAATAAAAGTCCCATAAAACAATTGTTATTTCTCGCCGTGAGAAATAGAGATGTGGCGTGAGAGCGTGAGAACTGGTTGAAATGCGTGAGTCTCACGGCGATTGCGTGAGACTTGGCAGCTCTGTGTTTGTTATCGCATAACCAGTCGTTCAGAATGCTCTCAGTATTTCCCCTACAGTTGCCTTGGGGTGGGCGGGCCAGACCTCCACACACAGCTTCGTGCCGCGCTGGAGAATGGTTTTGGTTTTGTTTTGTTTTGTTTTGACCGAGAGAGTTTTTGCAGGGTGAAAGCTCTGCAGAAGAAAGTAAGCAAGTTGAAACGTTAGCAAATATAATTACTGTGTTCTGACAGAGAAAGTTGGTTCAAATTAGTCGTTATTATTGTGACTAGAAAGTGTCTGATTATAGTTTCATGATGTGAATAATAGTGTCAAAGAACTAGCAAGCTAGCTAGCGTGCTCAGAGGTGATTAGATGAGCTAGTCTGCTGCACACATGCCAGCTAAAGAGCTAACTGGATGCACTTTATTATTTTACTTAAAGTAGATATACAATCTTTCTTATTCTGCTAGAATTGGGCTTTATGGTAATACCATAATGGTATATTTACAGTACATGGACAGTGGATTGAAGCATTGGAACAAACCCTCACTCATTGGAAATGTCTGTTTTTTGTAGTTGGACATACGATTTTCTTACAGGTGAGAGAGTAAGTAAAGACAGTATCTGACTGCATTGCCCACAGCAACCCAATATTCAATTAGAATGATGTTATGATTTGATATGAATTCAATGTATACCTCTTATTAAATTATAAATACTCTGGTTGTTATATTTGCCTTTTGGTTGACAGCAAAAGAGGTAGAGAGGAGGATAGAGAGGGAGAGAATGAGAGAGAGCAGGATGGTGTCGGCACACCAGAGAGACAGCAAGAACCAGGTGAGAAAGTGGACATGTAGTCAAGACCACATAAGTAGCCTTGAGAACCGATGGTTCTCGAGCCTAACGGCCCTTAAGGGGCAGGAGCCTATCTCCTGTTTCTGTAGCGTGAGGCAGCTTGATGTACAAGTACAGTCCATGCCACCCCCCCCCCCCCAAGGCAGCAAACACCGGTGTAGATGCATACTGTATGCATAAGTGAGTGTGGTGGTGCTTATGGGGTGTCGCTACGGGACAGGTGTCGCTCTGACTGGGAGGGCAAAATCACAGTATACCCACTAGAAAAAACTAGACTCAGGCTGAGTGAACGCAAGCTACAGTTCAAGCTCAAAGCCGTACACTTCCACGGCCATATTCTGTCCTCGGAGGGACTGAAAATCGACCCAGAGAAGACACGGGCCATGCTGGAAATGCCGACACCCACCGACGTGAAAGCAGTGCAGCGCTTTATTAGGTTCGTGACGTACCTTGCAAAGTTTCTGCCAAAGCTCTCGGAGGTCTGTGAGCCGCTCCGCAGGCTCTTGGATAAGGACGTCATGTGGCACTGGTTGCCCAAACACGAAGATGCAGTGTGCGGAGTGAAGCGTATGGTCACCTGCACGCCCGTCCTCAAGTACTATGATATCACAAAGCCTGTCACGGTCCAGAGCGACGCCAGCATGACCGGGCTGGGGGGCTGTTTGTTACAACGGGGACAGCCGGTGGCTTTTGCATCGAGGGCACTAACGCCGACAGAGCAAAACTACGCTCAGATTGAGAAGGAGTGTTTGAGCATAGTCTTTGCCTGCCAGAGATTCCACCAGTACCTGTATGGCAGGGAGGCTATCACTGCAGAAACAGACCACAAGCCGCTTATCACAATATTCAAGAAGCCCCTCCTGAGCGCACCGAAACGTCTCCAAGGCATGTTGCTGCAGCTGCAAAGCTACAATCTGGATGTTGTGTACAAGCCGGGCCCCGAGATGTATGTCAGCGACACTCTGAGCAGGGCCACGCCCCCGTGCCGTGGGTCTGACACCCCGTACGTGCAGCATGCTGTGTGCGCCGTGAACAGCACCCAGGCCGGGTATTCACAGCTGGACCAGGCGCAGCACCTGGACGTTACGGCTTTCAGATTCCACCAGATTGTGCAGCACACAGAGACGGATGATGTGCTTCAGGAGCTGGCATCTGTGATCCTCAGTGGCTGGCCAGACTTTAAAGAGGACACTCCGCTGGCAGTGCGGGAATACTGGCCCTTCAGAGACGAGCTGAATGTTCAAGACGGAGCGTTGTACAGGGGACAGTGCGTCGTCATACCAAAAGCCATGAGATCTGAGCTGCTCAAACGCATACACGCTAGCCACATTGGTGGGGAGGCGTGTTACAGACGGGCCAGGGATACGCTCTTCTGGCCGAACATGAGAGCGGAGATAAAGGACTTTGTGGCGAACTGCTCCGCATGCAATGAGTACGCACGGGTCCAGCAGAAGGAACCGATGATGTCGCATGACATACCGGTGCGCCCGTGGCAGGCAGTGAGTATGGACGTCTACTCATATGCAGGCAAGGACTTTCTCGTCATTGTGGACCAGTATTCGGATTTCTGGGAAATCGACCAGCTGCCAGATCTGTCTGCTGACACGCTCATCACGCGCTGCAAAGCTCAGTTTGCACGTTATGGGCAGCCAGAGAGGGTGGTCTCGGACAACGGCCCACAGTTTGCATGCGAACGGTTCAGGAAGTTTGCAGCGAGCTGGGGGTTTGCCCATGTCACATCCTCACCCCGACATCCTCGATCCAACGGCAAGGCTGAGTCGGCCGTTAAGATTGTCAAGTCACTCTGCAAGCGGGCGAAATTGGATGGCACGGATGCGTGGATGGCCATCCTTCACTGGCGCAACACACCCACAGAGGGGTTGGACAGCAGCCCGGCCCAGCGCTTAATGGCACGCAGGCTCAAAACTTCACTGCCCGTCGCGGACAGCCTGCTTCTACCACGTGTGGTGGACGGAGTGGCAGAGAAGCTGCGGTGGAAACGGCGGGTCGCCAAGTCATTCTATGACACGTCTGCCAGAGACCTTCCAGAGCTGGATGTTGGAGATCACATTAGGATGAGGCCTCTGCCAGGTGATCGCACAGGGCGGTGGCGACGAGGCCAGTGCCTCCAGAGAGTCGCTCCCCGCTCGTTCGTGGTGGATGTGGACGGCACACTGTACAGACGCAACCGAGTGGATCTGCGTGTTGCAGAGCGCTCAGCTCAAGCGCAACAGACAGACATTCTACGGCCTGAGCGGAGCAGTCCTGACCAGACCCAGGTCGCTGGGGAGACTGCCTCAGCCGAGACACGGATTGTCTCAAGTCGGGGGGAGACAGGCGGCGAGGTACATCCTCGTACACCAAGGGCACCGGCGACGCCGGGGGGTCCTGCCACGGCAGGCCAGGGTGTCTACTCACGGAGTGGTCGCCTGTCACGGCCGCCACAACGACTGGACTTATGACTTTGAAAAAAAAGAAGAAAAAAAAAGGAAGGGGTGAGTAAAGGGACAGCTCTTCTCGGACTGTTTTGACTTTGCCTCAGACGGCTGTACTGGACTGTTGTTCTTTGTTCAGAAAAAAAAAAGGGGAAAAAAAGGGAAATAATGCAATGTTGTAATGCTATTGTTAATGTTTGGGATTGTTATTGTCAACGGAATTGCAGACGGAGATGCAAGCATGTCATTTGCAAACAGCTAAAGGAAAGGAGATGTTACATATAGGCATATGTGTGGTGGCCTGGGAAAACCCGTCGGATGTCGCTGGCGTTCGTTTGTGGCAAAGAGCAAAAATAGATGGAAATGTCCTATTTCGGCGATTTTGATATTATGTGGTATTCTAGTACTTTGAACTCCATACTACATTATGGTGAATAAACATTTTAAGAAAACAAAAGAGAAAGTACTTATTTTTATGTTTTTGTGGTGGGTAGTTTGCTAGCGAAACAACGTCACGTTGAACGTGTCTCATTCTCAGTTAAGCAACGCACGCACACATGAGCGAAAGGAGAGACGATACTTCCACCTGTGTTATTGCCAGTTTACTGATGCTCACAATAAGCATAAAGTAATACAATCTTAACTAGAAGACACATGGATCTGTCCCTCGCATACCGACGAGGCGAGCAGACTAACACCGCATCACAAGCAGACAAACGAGACCGGCCGATCTGCATAGGCTCCTCCCCCGACCCGGAGGAGAAAGGGGTCGGGGGCAGCATGGGGGCAGCATTTTTCACCTTTCACTTTTTTTGACATGATACATTAAAATGCTCATAACTTTTTAAAATAAAGGGCTATCTCAGTCATTCAACCAGTTATGAATAGCTGAGAACTTCTAATTTATGGAAATATTAAAACATGAAAATGTCAAAATGCCACCATGTGAAGGGTTTAGTAGCCTGTGTTACAGGGACACCTAGGGGTGACCTGATAATGTTGCATGTAAGACCCGGATGTTGTATGTGGGCGTGCGCGGGAGGAACCGCAGTTTAATAAAAGTCATACTGAAACAGTTTTGGGTCGCTCCACCGCCAAAAAATCTCACTCCAAACTTTTGGTGAAACTTGGCAGCCCTGCAGATTCACCCAAGATGGCCGCCAGCCCAACAACACAACCAGACTCACCTAAGATGGCCGCCATCCTTACAACACACACAGACTCACCTAAGATGGCCGCCAGCCGTACAACACAACCAGACTCAACTAAGATGGCCGCCAACCTCACAACACAAACAGACTCACCTAAGATGGCCGCCAGCCTTACAACACAACCAGACTCACCTAAGATGGCCGCCAGCCTTACAAACACTCTCCAAGTATATCCAGCTGCGGACATCACGCCTATCACCCGGACGCTTGATGGACCATATTTGGTTGGAGTGGTTGGTGCGCGTCATCATACCGCGCCTGCATATTTGCATAGACTACGTCATCGCCTTACGACGGTATGTTTTTTTCAAATCATTTATGCAAGAATTTAGTTTATACTAAGGATAGTTGATTGTTGAAGTGACTGGATGAAAATGTAATGTTGTGGCTTATATGCCTTGTTGTGATTTTAATAGATAGCTGGAACTCAGCCATATGTTTTACGTACCATTTTCTAGCATTGACTAATTTTAGATGCACTTGAATTCTACAGGGAAAGGAGGTTTTCATTGCTGACCTTCATGTAACCGCAACGTGGGTCCAGCCCCACAACTGTGATCCCATGAGCCATTTCCCAGTAAGTCAAATGATTGAGCCGGTATTTGAATAAGATAAACAGCTATGTAGACAACATTGTATCCAGCATTACAATTGGCATGCCCTTCATGGGACATCAGCACATTAGCTGTGTTGGTCCTAAATACCTTCTTTTTTTTTTGTAAATTAAATGGTTTCCTAACACTAAGCCAAAAAAACACTACATGTATGAGAAAGGACTTCATCAAATTATCATGTAATTCATAATCATGCACACCCCAGTTAAGTGTTGGATAACAATGATAAATGCAGTACATGGTTTTGAACAGGAACATGCTGATAGGATGCCCTTATCCTTCCACTGTGGGTTCCAGGCCACTTTGTCCTGTGTGTAAGTGTACTATACCCATATATATATACAGAGCATAACTTTATGGTGAATGGTGAATGAATGGTGAATGGTGAATGGTCTTTATTGTCATTGCTATAGTACAGGTACCAAACAACGACATTTGGGAGGGGTGACTCCCCTGGTGCTAGGAAAGAAAAAAAACTAAAAAGACAAGAAGGGAAAGGAGCTGGTTTACATAAATAAAGGCTATGTACACTATCCACTATACTATACTGTACAGATAAAACACTGTGCTGTACTCTATGCTATGCTATACCTATTCTAACATTTCCTATTTCTCTGCAACCTTATGTACCCTAGGGTTGTCATATTGCACATAGTGTTATTGCACATTCATTTAAAGTGTCGCAGTTTGCAGGCTTGAAATGTACACATTTGTGCCTCAGCACTACACCTGATTTTTCAATCCAGCAGCTGCCATCAATCCGTCCAGACTGTCCAGGCACATATAGAGTGTGATAGTCCCAGGTCTAGTAGTTTGGTCACTAGCCTGTCTGGAAGGATGGTGTTGAAGGCAGAGCTGAAGTCCACAAAGAGCAGTCTCGCGTAGCTGTTTCCCCTCTCCAGGTGGGGTGGAGTGGAGAGTCGTCGCGATGGCGTCCTCTGTGGACCTGTGGGCTCTGTAGGCGAACTGGTATGGATCCAGGTTGGGCGGGAGGCGTGTGACTATGTGGGCCCGGACTAGTTTCTCGAAGCACTTCATGATGATTGGTGTGAGTGCCACCGGGCGGTAGTCGTTTAGGCAGCTCACCGTGCTTTTCTTCTTATATGCAACATATGACATCCACAGTAGTAGATTATAAAGACATACAATGTAGTTGAGCATTTCTCAGCTTTAACCTTCATATGCCATTTGTTTGTGAGTTTGTGTCTATTGTATTACCCCCAGTGTCCTTTTTGCTTATTGCACTAGGAAAGCCGTGAGGTGTCATAGGGCACCAGTGAGTACAAAAACAAATCTACCTTTGCACTCGATCAAATGTCAGGACCCTCCTTTCATGACTTTTCCTAGATATGTGCGTTCTACCACCCAGCATCTTTACATTTTCAAAATCTAGTTAGTATAAAGCGTTTTTGCAGTATTTCTGTGTGTGTCTGTGTATTTGCCTTGGAATTCGGCTGCCATCTTTTTCTCCAAGGCTGCAATTCTCTTTTATATCAGCAGAGGTAGCAAGGGGACACACATTGTGCTCAAACTTCAGGCTTCAGTGCTGAATTAGATACAGTGGATAAGACTGATACGTATGTAACATAATGTGTTTATATATAGGCTATATATAGCAATAGGGATACAAGATATGTATATGTACAGACAGTTATGAAAATGATAAACTGTACAGTTGTCTCCCAATCCCTTCAGATTTGTTGGAGCTGAGGGTTTTTTTTCACAGCGGGTTTACCCAAGTTCCATGCAATAGTGATAAGATATTATGATATGTGTAGCCTATGTACAGTTATGAATGATACACTGCACAGTATGTACCTATCAAGTTGTGTGGTGCATGCATAGCTCCCGCAGCAAAGTAATCGCAGTAGCCTACGTTTGATTATGCATGTACTCATCAATGAATATTATATAACAAACGGATATTTATAATATTGTATATAATGTATTTTTTGTATATCACTGTAGACCACGGTGCTAGACCACTGGACCACCTCAGGCCACCAGTAATAACCATACTATATCCAGAGTAGGGTATAATGTTTATATATACAATATATATACATGTCCAACATGGTATAATGTTTATCTGGTCTGATAAAGGTCTGATAAAGATCTGATAAAGGTCTGATAAAGATCTGATAAAGGTCTGATAAATGTCTGATAAAGGTCTGATAAAGATCTGATAAGGGTCTGATAAAGATCTGATAAAGGTCTGATAAAGATCTGATAAGGGTCTGATAAAGATCTGATAAGGGTCTGATAAGGGTCTGATAAAGATCTGATAAAGGTCTGATAAAGATCTGATAAGGGTCTGATAAAGATCTGATAAAGATCTGATAAAGGAGATATGTGAAGTCCTTACATTTTCTAAATCACATCAGGATAAGCTAGTATGAAGCTATTTTGCCGTTTTTCTGTGTAGGAAGAAAGCAAACTTCTGGTATCTGGTTTTCCTCAATAAGCATTTACGGCCTGTGTGTGTGTGTGACACGGAGTGGGTAAAATGCTTTTTTTTCACACACGCAAACATCTCGTCTCAAATGATTTTCTTTTAGACTATCCTAGCTGCTCCGTAAGCCCTGCTCATTGTGTTTAAATTCTTTCAATCGCTTTTTTCACTGTAAAGTCAGTGAGGAGCTTCCATAGGTAAGCTAGTTCACATTTCTTCGTTCACGTTTGATTTTAATACGATTTATTATTATAATATAATTAGTCAGCTAACTACCTAGCTTGCTAGCTATCCCAAGGTGATTAGCAGCATTCATGTTTCCTCTCACAGCCCTGTGAGCAGCCCCGTCACATGACCTCATAGCTGTGTGTTGATCACATACGCAAACACAATCACATGTGTGCTGTTTGTCTTCGCAGACAAATCCTGTCTTGGAGGGGATGCGGGCGTCTCTGGTACGCCAGTGACACAGACACACAGAGAATCTTGTCACTTAACAGTAACGCTTAAGTAGGTATGCAGTATGTAGTAGGTATGTAGTATGTAGTAGGTATGCAGTATGTAGTAGGTATGTAGTAGGTATGTAGTATGTAGTAGGTATGTAGTAGGTATGTAGTATGTAGTAGGTATGTAGTATGTAGTAGGTATGCAGTATGTAGTATGTAGTAGGTATGTAGTATGTAGTAGGTATGTAGTATGTAGTAGGTATGTAGTATGTAGTAGGTATGCAGTATGTAGTATGTAGTAGGTATGTAGTATGTAGTAGGTATGTAGTATGTAGTATGTATGTAGTATGTAGTAGGTATGCAGTATGTAGTATGTATGTAGTATGTAGTAGGTATGCAGTATGTAGTAGGTATGCAGTATGTAGTAGGTATGTAGTAGGTATGTAGTATGTAGTAGGTAGTATGTATGTAGTAGGTATGTAGTATGTAGTATGTATGTAGTATGTAGTAGGTATGTAGTATGTAGTAGGTATGTAGTATGTAGTATGTATGTAGTATGTAGTAGGTATGCAGTATGTAGTAGGTATGCAGTATGTAGTAGGTATGTAGTATGTAGTAGGTATGTAGTATGTAGTAGGTATGTAGTATGTAGTATGTATGTAGTATGTAGTATGTAGTAGGTATGTAGTATGTAGTATGTATGTAGTAGGTATGTAGTATGTAGTAGGTATGCAGTATGTAGTAGGTATGTAGTAGGTAACCAGAGACCCAATTATCAATATAATGTACCATACAGAGTAGGGAGCTCTAGTGCTTGATTGGAAGTGCCGTTTGTAAAAAGACATCTTCTCACACGTACAGGCACACAACAAGTACAACATGTTGCATTTATATGCCATTAGGCAACTTGCTTCCTAGCATAGCAGGTCCCTGCTAATATATAGCAGTCGCGTGCAGGGCCTCTGGGGTGAAAGTTGACATGGTACAATGTCCCATGAAGGGGAAGGAGTGTGTACAGTTTGGTGAGTGTTGTCGTGTTTCGTAAGTAAACGCGTGAGACAACTGTTAACTATATACCACGTACTTTATTAACCATCCAGTTCCACCATTCATTCCACTCTGCCCGCTTTCCCACTGCGCATGCTCTCCCCTGTATCCCCAACTCATTCCCATTGGTCTACAGCATAAGCGTCACACCATATATTAACATAACACCACATCTCCCCTTTCTAGAGACAAAGGGTAGACTGCCTTTGCCTCGTCAGACCTTAGAGGATTATTCTGCCTCTTTTGTTGTAAAGGTCTGTCCCTGTGTAAATCCTGAACATACGTTACTATAGCGGTTTGATCCATAAATCTCAAAACTAACAGGGCTACTAAAAGTGCTCAAACTAGACCCCATCCAACGTAACATGGAATAACTTTTCCTTAAATACAACAGTAACATTACCCATATACTCCTTTTTTTTTATTTTTTTTTAGGGTAAACACTTATACAAACACTTGTCCACATTTCTCAGTTACATGTCAAACCTCCTAGGTTTAACCACTGCTCTCCCCCCCCTTGTTCTGAGCGTGGGAGTCTCTGCAGGTGGGGCCTGTGTTCCGACTGCAGGTGACATGGGAGCCTGCCCAGGGGTCGGGTCTGGGGCCGGCTCCGGGGCTTGTTGCTGCGGCGGGGAGCCCCTGTCTTGTGTAGGTGTGTGTAGGGGTATCAGATGCTGTCGGTTGCGTCTCACCACCCCCTGGGGCAGGCCCACCAGGTAGGACCTCGGAGTAGAGTGGTTTCGGAGCACAGTTCCCGACGTCTTAGCATCCGTGACCCATACCTGCTCTCCCGAAGACAGGTCACAGAGGGGTCTTGCACGGTGTCGCCGGTTGTAGTTTACCGCATCCGACCTCCCTTTCACCTCCTCTTTCTGCGCGAACGCGTCGCTGTCCGGCAGTGTAGGGACCAGTCGAGAGGGCAGCACTGGCACCGTGGTGCGCAGACGTCGGCCCATGAGGAGCTGGGCCGGGCTGTACCCACTCTGAAGGGGTGTGGCTCGGTAGGCGAGTAGAGCCAGGTAGGGGTCGCTCGCTTTTTTCAGGAGGTTTTTCATAGTCTGGACTGCCCTTTCTGCTTCACCATTACTCTGTGGAAACCTTGGGCTGCTGGTGATGTGTCTGAACCCGTACGCAGCAGCAAAGGAGGTGAAGGCTTGACCAGAAAACTGAGGCCCATTATCTGACATCAGGACCTCCGGGATGCCATGGCGGGCAAACATGGACTTCAGATGTACAATAATGTCAGTGGACCTGGTGTGAGACAATTGGGCAATCTCAACATACCTGGAGAAGTAATCGACGACGAGTAGGTATGTGTCTTTTCCCAGGACGAACAGGTCGGCCCCCAACTTCTGCCATGGTCTTTCAGGGCACTCTGACGGCATGAGAGGTTCTCTGGGATTCTGTCGCTCCTGAATGCATGCCCTGCAATTGAGCACCATTTCATTTACCTGTTGGCTGAGTCCAGGCCACCACACAGACTGGCGGGCACGCTCCTTGCACTTCACAACACCTTGGTGTCCTTCGTGTAGTCTGGCCAGCACGTCGTTCCTCATTACTGAAGGTATCACCAGTCGTGTGCCTTTCAGCAGTAGACCGTCTTCCACTGTGAGCGTAGCTTGCTCCCGCCAGTAGCTCTTCAGCACAGGTTCCTGGCTTGCGTGGTCAGGCCATCCCTCTGTGCACAGCATCATAACACGTGAGCAGACACTGTCAGCATTTAGCTCCTTCCTCAGGTTTTCCATATATGAGGCACCAACGGGTAGATTGTCCATTACACAGTCCACATATATATTGGTGCTCTCCATTAGCTCCTCTTCTGATGTAGACCTGGATCTTGTCACTGGGGAGCGCGACAGCGTGTCTGCTGTCCAGAGTGATTTTCCTGGCACGTGCACGATAGAATATGAGTAGCGCATCAACCGCATCCTGAAACGCTGGATTCTTGGCGGCAGAAGATCCAGGGCTTGGCCTCCCAGTAAGCTGAGAAGGGGTTTATGGTCGGTCTCCAGGCAGAAGTGTTTTCCTATGAGGAAATCCTGGAACCGTTCGCAGGCCCATGTGAGGCCCAGGGCCTCCTTCTCGATCTGTGCGTATCGTTGTTCTGTGGGAGTGAGGGACCGAGACGCGTAAGCCACAGGCTTCCATTCAACCCCCCACCTCTGGAGCAGAACACCTCCCAAGCCGAACGAGGATGCGTCGGCTGACACTTTGGTGTCTCTCTTTTGATCATAGACCGCCAGCACTGGAGGAGAGGACAGGGCTTCCTTCAGTGTTCTGAATGCTGTCACCTGGGCCACGTCCCAGGCCCAGCTGTTTCTTTTCGAGAGAAGGTCACGGAGCGGCTTGTCCTTTTCTGCTAACTGGGGAATGAATTTTCCCAGTTGATTGACCATTCCAAGAAAGCTTCGCAGCTCGCTGACGTTTGCGGGCTCCTTCATCTCCATGATGGCCTCCGTCTTCCTCGGATCTGGGCGGACCCCTGTAGCCGTGACGATCTGGCCCAGGAAGACCACCTCACTCTTTGAGAGTTCACATTTGTCCATATTCAGGGTGATGTGGGCCCTTTCCACCCTTTGCAGTACTGCGTGGAGTCGAGTATCGTGCTCTTCCTGATCCCGCCCCCACACCAGCAGGTCATCGATGTGGCATATCACACCTTCCAGCCCCTCGGTTACCTCCGCCATCATGCACTGAAAATGTTCAGGTGCTGAGGCAATTCCGAAAGGAAGGCGGTTGAAATGAAACCTTCCGAATGGGGTGATGAACGTAGTGTACTTGGCTGATTCTGCTGCAAGTGGAACCTGCCAAAACCCCATGTTTGCGTCCAGTTTACTGAAAACCTTTGCTCCGGCAAGCATCCCGAGGCTCTGCTCTATCGACGGCAGAATGTACTTCTCCCTGCATACAAACTCGTTCAAGCCGGTCAGATCCACACATAGACGCACTGATTTACCGTCCTTTTTGGGGACGACCACCATGGCGGCGCACCAGTCGGTTGGCTCTTCCACGCGGCTGATGACACCCAGGTTCTCCATGCGCTGGAGCTCATCTCTGACTTTCCCCATCATAGGCAGCGGAATCCTCCTGGGGGTTTTCAAGGAAAATGGCACAGCACCCGGTTTGAGTTTTATGGTGTATGCTTGTTGTACCTCACCCAGGCCACTGCACAGCTTGGGGTAGGTCGTCTTGAGGGTCTCCATGTCTATGCTGTTGACACGGAGGAGTAAGCCCAGGGCTACGATGGCTGGCCTCCCAAGCAAAGGCGTGCTCAGGTTATTCACCACATAGACCTTCTCCGTGGTCTGCTTGCCTCCTCTCCCCAGCTGCAGCTTGGTGAACCCTGCCACGTCCAGCGGCATTCGTCCTGGACCAAACAAAGGTTTCTCTGCTTTGTGGAGAATGGGTGGCTGTGTGTTAGAAAACATGTTAGCAAAAACAGCCTGTGACACAACAGTGACATCGGCTCCAGTATCGAGCTTGAAGGTGACCTGTTTTCCCATCACTTCTATTTCTACAATCCATGGATCAGCCTCTGACGTCACAGAACCAAGGAACCAGCCCTCCACCTCTTCTTCAATACCGTGCACAGCTTTACCTGCAAGGCACACACGCTTGTAGTGACCCATTTTTCCACAGGAGTGACACTTCACCTCGTTGGCAGGACACTCCAGCTTGGGGTGTGGCGCGCCACCACATTTGTAGCACTGGGAGCTGCTCTGGCTGCTGTGTGCCTTTGCTCCAAAGCTCTTATACATGTTAGGTTTGGGCTTTTCCTTTGGCCTCCCTTTAAACACTCTGTCTACAGAGCTGACGTCCATCTGCACTGCACTACTGCTGCTGTCACTCCTCAGTGTGCTTTGCTGCTTTTTGATCTCCTCTGATTGTCTCGCCATGTTGATAGCTTTTTCTAAGTCCAAGTCTTTTTCCATTTGCATGCGTTCTGAGAGCCGCAAGTCTGCCAGCCCTACCACTAACCTATGCCTGATCAGTTCATCATGCAATTGTCCATAATTGCAGTGCTCTGCCAATGCATACAAGGCAGTGACAAATGCATCCACGGTCTCATTTGCTTCCTGTTTGCGCATGTTAAATCGCGCACGTTCGTACACAATGTTCTTTTTCACTACAAAGAAGGATTGAAAGCCATCCCTCACTTTACTGTACAGATGCAGGTCTCCCTCGCTGAGTTTCAAACCCCTCAAAACATCGTCGGCCTCATCTCCCATACAATAAATCAAAGTGTTCACCTGATTATCATCAGAGCTGGCGGCTAGATTGCTTGCCTGTCGGAACCTCTCAAATCTCCGTATCCACTTTGTCCACTCGAGCGGCTTAGAAAAATCAAAAGGCTCCGGCGGCTGAATGTTGAACGTCGCATTTGTAGTAGCCATTCTGCTAGCTTCCTCTTCCTCTTGCGGCACGTTGTCGTTAGCCAGCTGCTCGCCTTCTTGTCCGCTAGCCAGCTCGCCGTCACTGTTAGCCAGCTCGCCGTCACTGTTAGCCAGCTCGCCGTCACTGTTAGCCAGCTCGCCTTCAGCATGTAACGTGGAATCGCTCATACAGCCTGTCGATTAGGCACATCTCTGTACTGATTTAGTTCAACAGCACTTCTGACACCATGTCGTGTTTCGTAAGTAAACGCGTGAGACAACTGTTAACTATATACCACGTACTTTATTAACCATCCAGTTCCACCATTCATTCCACTCTGCCCGCTTTCCCACTGCGCATGCTCTCCCCTGTATCCCCAACTCATTCCCATTGGTCTACAGCATAAGCGTCACACCATATATTAACATAACACCACAAGTGTGACTCTTTCGCAGCCCCTTCCCTGGGCCCAAACGTACCCTTTTCTCCACAGACACACACAGTGGCCATATAAAGTCATGGAGGTATTTCAAAGTCCAAATGGACCTGCTATGCTAGGAAGCAAGTTGCCTAATGGCATGAAAATGCAACATGTTGTACTCGTTGTGTGCCTGTACGTGTGAGAAGATGTCTCATTCCAAACGGCACTTCACATCAAGCACTAGAACCTCCCTACAGTTGTCCTCCGCGTCGCGTGAATACGTTAGTTTACACCTGCGTTCGTCCTGCTCAGGACTTGTTTAATTATTGTCATTTCGCAGAGTCATTTCATTAAAGCAAATGAACAAATGGAATATTGTTCTTATTTATAATTAAACAACGTGATGCAGTCAAGCAGACAAATCCAGCAAAGAGGAAGACGCATGTATTCGCGGACGACTCACACAGACATCGGCAAATAACGCCACCCCGGAATCTGTAAGCAAATGGTATATTGTTCTTATTTAGAATCTATGTCATGGTATTTGATGTACTGTACATGACCACAGATTGCGTAGTTGTAGGCATCTAGTAATTTATATGCTCTCAATTTCTCACGGGCCTACACGCTAGGCAATGCAAACGTTTCATACTTTTCACAGGCAGGTAATGGCCAGGTAATGGATTGGAACAATATCTCGTTAACTCCGACCACTCCCCCAGATTTGTTTGTTTAAAGAATAAATATGGGAGTTTAATATTACATCCGAATCCTGACGTCTGCCGTGTGAGACCAGGTTGCATTTAGACTATATGGTGTAGTGACTACATTATGGGTTCATGTTCTCCTCTTACTGTTGGTTGTGTAGTGGGAGGGAACCAGTTCTGGCACTAGGGGCAGAGGGGAGGATTATTAACGTTGCAACTTCCTGTTTAGACACAACAGTTTTGGTGATCTATTTTCTGGTCCTGTACTGAGAGTACAAGTTGTTATTTTGATTAAACAGTTATCATTACGTTGCCTACGTCTTTCCTTTTTCCTCCGGCACTACACTGGTGACCCCGACGTGGATTTTTGTTAACGTAATTGTGTACAAAAACCAGCGAACGAACATTACAATCCTGCAAAATGTCCGGGCGAGGAAGACGTTCAAACCAGCGGCAGCCATCACCATCCCCTGTCAGGGTAACGCGTGGTGCGCACACTCCCACTCTCAAGCTACCAGAGTTCTGGGACTCAACGCCTGCTGCATGGTTTGCTATTGTAGAGGCACATTTCAACAAAAGTGACATCGATGACGACGACGACCGGTACAACCATGCTGTGGCAATGTTGGGCAGCTCCACCGCAGCTCGAGTGGTAGGTTTTTTGTCTGCTCCCCCGACGACGAACAAATATGAGCGCCTCAAGGCCCTGCTTCTAGAGACATTTGAACTGTCCACTGCGGAGAGGGTGCGTCGCCTATTTGCCATGTCGGACTTGGGTGACGAGAGGCCTTCTGCGCGCATGGAGAGGATGCTAAACCTGCTCGGTACAGAAGACCCCATGATCCTCTTCACAGAGCTGTTCATGCGCACATTGCCAGCTCAAGTTAGGATGGCGCTGGCCAACACCGCCATCATGGAGCCCCGCGCCCTGGCCAGGGAGGCGGACCGGTTCGTCTTGGCCATGCCTCAACGGTCCCCCGACCTGCTCGCTCCCGCGGCCGCCCCGCCACCCGACCGTCGCAGGAGAGCGAAGGATGACGCCAGACCTTCTGGCCAGCAGGGTAACGCTGCGGGCCATTGTTTCTACCACGCCACTTTTGGCGCCAAGGCCAAACGGTGCCGCTCACCCTGCACCTTCGGACCGACGGGAAACGGCGGGGCCGGCACTCAGTAGTGGCCCTGAGCGCTGGCGTCACCAACAGGCTGCTCTTCATACAAGACACCGCCTCTGGTCGCAGTTTCCTTTGTGACACAGGTGCCCAGTGGAGCATCATTCCGGCAGAGAGATCGGATGTGGCGAAGGAGGAGCGTGGTCCGCAGTTGGCAGGCGCGGACGGCACACCTATCTGCTCTTATGGCACTAGGGCGGTGGACGTGTGCTTCGGAGGGCAATGCTTTTCGTGGGATTTTGTCATAGCGGCTGTCACATTTCCCCTCCTTGGTGCGGATTTTCTGTGCGCCCACAACCTGTTGGTGGACGTGGGGAACAGGCGCCTGGTCAACTCACAGACTTTCGCTTCCTTCGCCTGTACGCAGGGGGAGGCGGTCTACAGCGGGTGGTCCAATACGCTCGCCGAAAGTGACCAGTACCTTCGGCTGCTCGCCGAATTCCCCGACCTTACCAAGCCCACCTTCTCCGCGCCCACGGTGAAACACGGAGTGGAGCACCACATCGAGACCGAGGGGCCTCCCCTCCACGCCAGGGCCAGGCGCCTCAACCCGGAGAAGCTGGCCATCGCCAGGGCGGAGTTTGCGCATATGGAGCAGGTGGGCATCGTTCGGCGCTCGAGCAGCCCCTGGGCGTCTCCCCTGCACATCGTCCCTAAGTCAGACGGCGGGTGGCGCCCATGTGGGGACTACCGCCGCCTCAACGACGCGTCCAAGCCTGACCGCTACCCGGTCCCACATGTCCAGGACTTTTCAGCGAACCTGGCAGGCAAACGCTTCTTCTCCAAAGTGGACCTGGTACGGGGGTACCATCAGGTGCCGGTGCACCCCGAGGACGTCCCTAAGACGGCCGTAATCACGCCATTTGGACTCTTCGAGTTTCTGCGGATGCCGTTCGGCCTGAAGAACGCGGCGCAGACCTTCCAACGCCTCATGCACTCGGTGCTCCGGGACCTACCATTCCTCTTCGTCTACTTGGATGACATCCTCGTCGCAAGCACCACGGAGGAGGAGCACCTGTCCCACCTCCGGGCCCTTTTCACACGGCTCAGCCAACATGGGCTGATTGTCAATCCGGCGAAGTGTGAGTTCGGACGGAACACCATCGACTTTCTCGGGCACCGGGTCTCCGCAGAGGGGGTGACCCCCCTCCCCTCGAAGGTGGAAGCTGTCGCTGCTTTCCCGCGCCCCAGCACAATCAGCGAGCTCAAGGGGTTCATCGGGATGGTAACCTTCTACTATCGCTTCCTCCACCACATCGCTCACATCCTGCGGCCTCTGTACGATGCCCAGAAGGGCAAGACTCTGAAGCAGCCGGTGGACTGGACGGCGGAGCGTGTCAAAGCCTTTCAGGACACCAAGGCGGCCCTGGCCCGCGCTGCCATGTTGGCCCACCCCTCGCCCTCGGCACCCACTGCTC